>NC_034593.1:12641179-12647869 GCF_900095145.1 Mus pahari | reverse complement strand
GAACACCAGGGCCAAGAAGTGGGAATGGGTGGGAAGGGGAGCAGGGTTGGAGGAGGGTATAGGGGACATTCGGGATAGCATTTGAAATGTAAATGAAGAAAGTATCTAATAAAATAATTTTTAAAAAAAGAAAGTACCCAAGGAGCTGAAGGGGTCTGCAACCCTATAGCTGGAACAACAATATGAACTAACAAGTACCCCCAGAGCTTGTGTCTCTAGCTGCATATATAGCAGAAGATGGCCTAGTCGGCCATNATTGGGAAGAGAGACCCCTTGGTCTTGCAAACTTTATATGCCCCATTACAGGGTAATGTCAGGGTCAAGAAGTGGGAGTAATGGGTTAGGGGAGCAGGGCTGGGGGAGGGTATAGACGACTTTCGCAATAACATTTGAAATGTAAATGTAAAATATCTAATAAAAAAATTGAAAAAAATTGTGACTTCTAGAAGAAACAGGGGTTATGCAAATATAAATGCACAGAGACTGAATCCACACAAGACCTGCATAAGTTCATGTCAGACGAAGTTCCAACAGAGAGAGGTTAAGAGAACACAAAGTCCCACTCCTAACCAAAAAGGAGTTTTCAAATAAGTTTTCTCCAGTGGAATGTCATTAAGTATCATTTGTACTCAAGGACAGTTCCCATCCTCAGGATTAGTTGGCCAACACAAATGGACTCCATGCATTTTTGCAATTTCATTTGATTGCTTTGAATCAGTTTTTCTTGTCTTTAGGCATTATTATTATTATTATTATTATTATTATTATTATTATTATTATTCCTCCTCCTAGTTTCCATTTTCTTGAGAGGAGAAAGAATACAAAATTGGGTGGGTAGATAGAAGAGGAGGACCTAGAAAGAGTTGAGGAAAGCAAAAGAATATGATCAAAATATGTTGCATAAAAATCTTAATAACATGATTACCCAAGCAAGAGGTGGAACAAGTAAGATACCAATAAACATGACAAGTGAACAGAGAAAAACCACAATATATCAACCCTACACGAAGAACTATAGGCAACTAAGGAAATTTGGGAAATAGAGGGGTGGCCTTGTCCAAAGACTATGTATGTATTTATATACATATATGCACGCATAACAACTAGTGAGAAAAGAGACCATGTACTTGCAGGAATGTGGAGGGCTATATGGAAGGTTTGGGAGCTACGAAATGGAACAGAGAAATACTGTAAATAAGTTATAATCTCAAATATAAAAAATTAAAGACATATTATATGAAAACACAAGCTTTAAAAACCAATAAATACAAAAAAGGAGGACATGTGGCAATAATTTTACAGCAATTTACCAACGCTAACAAACAAAAGAGTGTCTACAGCAAATAAAGAATTCAAAATAATGTTTGGAAATTTCACCTATTCATTCACTTATCTAACAACCATTTACTAAGCACTTACAAAGAAATTTGGTACCTGTCAGATTCTTTGGAAATCAGTAAATAATAAGCACAGTGAGCTCCTAGTGTATACAACATAAGAATAAATTAATAGGAGAAATAATAATAAGTTGTTTTGAATGATCAATCAGGTACTTTAATCAGGGCCAACCGTATGACAATGGGATTGGAAATCTATATTGGATTTTAACGGGGTTGTTAATCAGCACATGACTGAAGGAAATGATATCCTTACTCATTGAATCTTTACGAAGTAAGTAGCTCAGCATTCGGATATGGTATTCTTCAGTTCCTCCTCTATCTATGCCTAGTTGTTGATTAGACCATTTTTATGCAGTCTCCAGTGCAGGCGTTTGTAACTGCTGTGAGTCTCTGCTTGGAACAGCTGTGCCCAGCAGCCTTATTTCACAGCCCTTCTTATTTGTTGACTCAAAAATAAGAGAAAAGCACCTGTAGTGGCTGGGGGGGGGGGGGCGGCGGGTCTTTAGGACCTTTATGAAGAACAACTCAATAGATCGTATCCCTCTTGTCACTGGGAATTTTTAATAATCCATGGCTTCTGGGAGTAGCTTTTTCCAGCTATGCAGAGTATCTTCCTTTAAATATCTTTTAATGTATATATTATATGTAAGTTAATTTATTATTAATATATGTGTCTATAAGTTCTATCTGTTTAATTTGTCTACAAGATACTAGTTTTCCATTTGGATCATTCATATCCCTTTCATTTTAGTTTCCCCATTACCACATCTTAAAACGCCCAAAATACTGGTGGGACAGGACATTATAATTTAGGATTCTATACTTGGACTAAAATTATAGTTGCATCCTAAGAAGTTTCAGGGACAGGCACAGAAAAATAGAAAAAGGCACAGAAGGCAAATGGAAATAATTAGGATGGATCAATGAGGAAAAGTGAAATCTGAAAAGTTTTGAAGAAAGAGAATTTCAGGAATCAACATCAGTATCAATTGAGAGATTTCAACCAGAAAATAATCATTAAATCCAGTAAGTAAAAGGGCATCAGTGAACTAAAAAGGCATGGAGTGTTTACCCTTTTATTAATAAAACTTAGGATGTTTTTCACTTCCCTGTATCTGTGGATGACTCTGTGTTGAATACTATTTGAATTGTTGATAATTTGAAAGATAACTGCTAGTTAGTACCAAAATAATAACTAAGTCTTAATATAGCAAGTTTAACAATGCATAGTCAAATACATAAATGAAGAAAAATGAGAAGGCTGACATAGAGGTATGAAATATAAATATATCACAGTAGGGAATTGTAATAAATTGCCATTTAATGCCATTTGTGTTAATTCAGCTTCCAAAATCACATGAGATTTCTCAGGTCTTGTGTGAGAACCTGATGGTCCCTGCTGACAGCTGGTTCTTTTTAGTTTTATTATTAGATATTTTCTTTATTTACATTTTAAATATTATCCCCTTTCCTGGTCTCCCTTCTGAAAATTCCCATCCCCTCTCCTCTCTCCCTGCTCACCAACCTATATACTTCTGCTTCCTGGTCCTGGCATTCCTCGACACTGGGCCATAGAACCTTCACAGGACCAAGGGCCTCTCCTCCTATTGATGATCAACAAAGCCATCCTCTTATACATATGGGGCTGGTGCCATGAGTCTCTCCATGTGTACTTTTTGGTTGGTGATTTAGTCCCTAGGAGCTCTGGGGTTACTGGTTGGTTCAGATTGTTATTTCTCCTATGGGGCTTTAAATCGCTCCTTGGGTCCTTTCTCTAGCACCTCCATTGGGGGGACCCTATGCTCAGTCCAATAGATGGCTGAGAGCATCCACCTCTGTATTTGTCATGCACTGACAAGCCTCTCAGAAGACAGCTAGATCAGGCTCCTGTCAGCAAGCACTTGTTGCCATCCACAGTAGTGACTGGTTCTAATTAGTAAATAATATTTCCAGTGGCCAATGGTTGGCCAGAAAGACAGAGATAGGACTTTATATTTCCTGGAAAAGGAACCACAAAAAGGAGGGGTTAGAATTGTCATGACAGGGGAACAAAAAGATCAACCCTGAGAGCTGCAAGAGAGAAAGCAAACAATTTGTAAGAATCAGCCCCCAAGGGCCACTCTCCCCTCCCCCATTGGGTCTGGGGTAGCAGAGATAGAATATGTATTTAAGAAATAATAATACAGCAATATTGGAAGGGAGAATATGCTAGTGACAGGGAGGTTTGTAAAGGCCAGCCATTGCCCTAAGTCATATTAAAATTAAGGCTGTGTGTTTGTCTTTCAGGAATCCAAAACATTTGGGTGGGTGTAGAGGTAGCACAGGCCCCCACCAGGAAGTAGTTTAGAGAGATTAGCAATTTACCACTTCAGAGAATATAATATAACCAGAAGTTATGAAATGGAATACTTAAGAAATGTGTAATTTTCAAATCAATAAATTTGCTATTAGCTATTGTGACCATGTTCTTCTGCATAGAATGATTAGTAGAATACCAGGATATGTCTTCCACCAAAATAATTTCTGATATTCGTTGCTTAATGCTTAGGATATAAAGGGGAAATAGATTCCTATATTATTTTGCATGTAATACATACATGAAATTATTATTTCTATCCCTCCTACTGTTTATAATCTATTTTTCCAACTATTTCAAAAATTTCAAGCTTGATATTCTGGCTGTTTTGAATTTTCCCTACAACAAGTTACCTTTTAACAAAGGACTATTCCACTTTATAAAAAATGTGAAAGGTAGATTGAAGAGAGGAAAAATGGAGCAGAAAACACACAACATGAACGCACTGGAAATAAAAAATAAAAACCATTGTGCCTTGGAGACTCACTCAGCAGGGACCATATACCCCTTGTCAGTGAACTTTAACAATGATCCCCCACAATCCCTGCCAATCTCCAGAGACTTGCTAGAAACAACTTTACCATAAAGCCTGCACTTGGCTGACCGTGGTCCCCTTCATGACTCCTGCATTGCAGTTCTGCCCATTCCATACTTATAACAAAAATTCAACCCATTCCAGTGCCCCAAAATTACTCAGGATATGTGGGTATTTGCATGGGTAGATTCGTTGTGCACTACACCCACCAACTTCCCAACCTCTGTCTTTGGCTTCTCCCAGCATATATAGCAAACTGATTCTCAGGCTCTGCATCTTCTAGGTAGAGTAGCTTCTCAAATGTCTGGGAATTATAACACAAACAGAAAGGATGTGTTTATACCCTACTCAAGCAGATGTTACACATAAACTTTTTTCTTCTAGGCTACCAATATTTTATGCTTATGTTACTCTCCCTTCAGACCCTGTCATGTAAAATGTAGTAAGATTTTTCTAAAGACAAACCAAGAGGAGAAATTAGTTTTTATAGGAAAAATATGTTTTTATAAGACATTGTACTTTCAGCGTGTAGCATATAAATATTGCAATGTAATTTATCCATGGAAGTATGTGAGTTACCAGAAACCTTTAGAAATTTGAAACAGAAAATTAAAAGTTTGTGTGCTTTTTAAATTCATTTCCTGAGCCCTCAACTATGTAATTGAGGCAAGAAGTGAAAAACAGCAGGTCAGGTTCCCACTTCTCTTGAAATGTTATCACAATTTAACAGAATAGAAAAGGGGCATGCCTGTGATATGCTAATGACTTCAAACTGGGAAATGTGTGAGTTTCCAGACCTATGCTATGCTCATTAAAGCCTTAAGACTAAGAAAAAAAAGTTCACTTTGGTCTCTCATGTAAAGCAGAATTTTCTTTGCCCTTTCTGTTTCCTGTTCTTATGTGTATCATCCACACCTCCTTACAGTTTATTGTTGTTCTGTCTTTTAGCACAATTCCCCTCCCCTTTTTGTTATAACTTCCCTTTTAACCATATTAGTTTTTTTCAGCAGAGTTCTGATTTCCAATATTCTTTTCTCTCATGTTTTAGCATACTGCCTATCACAATGCTAATGTTTTGGACCAAAAAATGCAATATGCTGTGATACATGGGACTTGCTGTCACTGCCACATATTTTATACCATTTTATCATGAAAAGGGAAGTATTTCAACCAGTTTATACACCTACTTGGATATTCTATATTTTTAGACCTTAGATCCTTAAGAGAAACAAGAAGTCCTTCCTAAACATTATGCACCCTGTTTCCTCCAGACCATGCTGTTCCTGAGACTGTAACCATGAGCAAGTGAATATCTGTATCCACTGTCTTGTATTTTCTGAAAGAGTGTGTGTGAGTGTGTCTGTATTTGTGTGTGTGTATGATAAAATCTGATGTTCCAGCTGACAGAACACCAAGATCAGATAATAGTAACTGCAAACTTTCCAGGAAAAAACACAGGATACTCCCTGAGCTAAGAGTAGATATTGTTCCCAGGCAGGTATGCAGAGCCACCCCTGCCCCTGGGCAGAGGCAGGAGCAAGTTTCTCCCTCTTTACTTCCTCCTTCTCACAGCTTATATTCTGTAACCTTTTACCCAATACACAGACCTTGACAAACATTGCAGGGTCTCCTCCATTTTGTCCCGCCCATTTCCCTTTCAGGCATGGTCCCCCTCGGACCCTCCCCCCCACACCGAATACCTTTTCCCGCCGGCCAGGAAAGCAAAATAAGAAGCTAGGAATCAACAAAACACAATAGGAAAACTGTCAAAAATTTGAAAAAAAACAGAACACTTTTAAGTGACTATGTATCAGAAACATGTATTCACTAAAGGCTAAAATTGTGAACCCCAAAAGGGAGACGAAATATTTGAACAGCACTGACCTAATTTAAAAAATACAATTAACTTTTCTAAGATAAATTGTTATATGTAGAAAAAATTTAAATATGCAAATAAAATATTAAAATTAATAAATAAGTAAAACTCCTATCCCCCTAAGCAAATAGTAATAATGGCAGAATGCCAAGCATAGAAGGCATAAGTAGCAAAAATATATTTTTAAACATTTAAGGAAAACCTTACACACAGCTAGTGAGCATTTTTCCATAATATGTATGCTATTACTAAAAATTTGTTACCATAACCTGGCCAAGACACAAAAAGAAAAGAATGATATCAGTAAAATCTGTCATGAACACATAGAAAAGAAATACTCATAATGTTACAGAAATTGGAACAATATATAAATGGGTAAGTAAATATGTAAATGATAAAGAAAACACTATACAGAGAATACAAGATTGGGGTAATATCAGAATAAAATTCTAAGAATTATCATCTCAACAAAGTGAAGGAAACCACATGCATTAACAAATATTGAAAACACTTGGTAAAATTA
>NC_034593.1:12633779-12641109 GCF_900095145.1 Mus pahari | reverse complement strand
ACACACACACACACACACACACACACACACACACACACATACACTTTGGTTGATGGTCCAGTCTCCTGGAGCTCTAGGGGGAGTCTGGCCGGTTGACACTGTTGCTCCCCTCAATGGGGCTACAAATCCCCTCAGCTCCTTCAGTCCCTTCTCCAACTCCTCCTCTGGGGAACCTGTACTCAGTCAAATGGTTGGCTGCAAGCATCCTTCTCTGTAATTATCAGGTTCTGGCAGAGCCTCTCAGGAGACAGTCATATCAGGTTCCCTTCAGCAAGCATATCCCAGCATCCACAATGGCATCCGGGTTTGGTAACTGTATTTGGGATGGATCCCCAGGTGGAACAGTCTCTGGATGGCCTTTCCTTCAGGTTCTGTTCCACACTTTGTCTCCAAATTTCCTCCTGTAAGTGTTTTGTTCCTCCTTTAGTGTTTAAGAAGCAGTAAGACATCCACATTTTGGTTTTCTTTCTACTTGGGCTTCACATGGTCTGGGAATTGAATCTTAGGTATTCTGAACTTTTGGGAGAATATCCACTTATCAGTGAATGCATACTATGAGTGTTCTTTTATGACAGAGTTACCTCACTCAGGATAATATTTTCAAGTTCGATCCATTTGCCTGAGAATTTCAAGTCATTGTTTTTTATAGCTGAGTAGTACTCCATTGTGTTAATGTACCACATATTCTGTATCCATTCCTCTGCTGAAGGACATCTGGGTTCTTTCCAGCTTCTGGCTATTATAAATATGGCTGTTATAAGCATAGTGGAGAATGTGTCCATGTTACATGTTGGAGCATCCTCTGGGTATATGCCCAAGTTTGGAATAACTGGGTCCTCAGGTAATACTATGCCCAGTTTTCTGAGAAAACACCAGACTGATTTCCAGAGTGGTTGTAGCAGCTTGAAATCCCACCAGCAGTAGAGGAGTGTTTCTTTTCCTCCACATCCTCACCAGTGTATTTTGTTACCTGAGGTTTTGGTCTTAGGCATTCTGACTGGTGTGAGGTGTAATGTCAGAGTCTTTTCATTTTCATTTCCTTGATGACTAAGGATGTTGAACATTTCTTTATGTGCAACTGGGCCATTCAGTTTCCTCAGCTGAGAATTCTCTGTTTAGCTCTATTCCCCATTTTTTACTTAGGGTTATTTGGTTCTCTGGAGTCTAACCTCTTGAGTTATTTGATTATATTTGATATTTGCTACATCCACTCCAGTGAAGTTTGCTTGACAGGCCTAAAAGCCTGGAAGCAGTCATGAGGCAGAATTTCAAGGAACCTTGACATTCCCATAGCACGTATACTCAAATTCTGTCCTCGCATTAGTTAGGTGTATGGATCTGTGTGCTTTCTTGTATTATAGGTACTTCCAAGTAATGATTTTACAAATTCTTAAATCAGGTTGAACTTTACTCCCTGGTCTTCACCAATGTCCCAGGCTGTCCTTGAAGCTGACCCTGAGCTTGGAATTCAGTAAGAATGTTACCTATTCAGTAACATTAAAATTTACTTCTAGTAGAGACAGTGAAACTAGGCATTACACTTTACTTGAGTAGAGCAAGAAAAGCTCATGGCTAGTCTACACGGTAATTACTTAGAACAATAGCTGTGTCACACCCATACACAGGAATACACAATGGCCTAGGAAATAGGTGGGTTGTAGTATAATTCATGAAAGGGTTAGTAGAATGGAATTCCCCAGGTGCAGGTTTTTCTCTAGGCCCAGAGGAATAGCATAATTAGGTATTTACTAAAGGACCCCTGGTGGTGGGTTTAACAATAGACTAGCATTGCATCAGAGCTTCACCTGGTTCCTGTGTTTAGCTGGTCTTAATTAAGGGTTGTTTCCATTCTCAGTTGTAAATATGGCCTGGCTCCAGCCATTTTTTTATGTATGCATTTTCTTTGTTTTGTGTTAAGAACCAGTGTACCTTGGCAAATGTATTCGCCTAGCCTTCTTGTTTTACTTCTGCATTATAAGACTGGTGCTTGCTCTGAGAAATTACATTTAGATACCTCATTCCCTTGTGTTCTTATTTGTTTGTCATCCATGCCAACTCCTTGCCCAACTATAACAGGATCCCAAGTTTCGCCCGTAGATTGAGGACCCAGGTAAGGTCTGTTTGTGGTAGATATTAGCACTGTATCAGATATAGAGTTCATAAAAATCATTTCCCAATCTGCTGTTTGTCGTTTTCTCCTATTAACAGTGTCCTTTGCCTTACAGAAGCTTTGCAACTTTTTGAGATCCCATTTATTGATTGATGATCTTAGAGCCTGTGCCCATGTATTAGAGGCTTTTCCCCCACTTTCTTTACTACTAGTTTCAGTGTATCTGGTTTTATGTGGATGTCCTTGATCCACTTGGACTTGAACTTTGTACAGGGAGATAAGAGTGGAACAATTTTCATTCTTCTCCATGTTGACTGCAAGTTGAACTAGCACCACTGTTGAAAAGGCTGTCTTTTTTTCCAGTGGATGGTTTTAGATCCTTTGTCAAAGTTCAAGTGGCCATAGGTGTGAATGCTCATTTCTTGGTCTTCAATTCCATTTCATTGATCTACCTGACTGTCTCTATACTAACACCACGAGGTTTTTTATCACTATTCCTCTGTAGTACAGCTTCAGGTCAGGAATGCTGATTCCCCTAGAAGTTCTTTTATTGTTGAAAATAGTTTTACCTATCCTGAGTTTTTTGTTATTCCATGTGAATTTGAGATTGCTCTTTCTAACTCTATGAAGAATTGAGTTGTAATTTTGATGAGGATTGCATTGCATCTGTAGACTGCTTTTGGCAAGATGGCCATTTTTAATATATTAATGCTGCCAATCCATGAGCATTAGAGATCGTTCCATCTTGTGAGGTCTTCTTAGATTTCTTTCTTCAGAGACTTGAAGTTCTAGTCATGCGGTTTTTTTCACTTGTTTGGTTAGAATCACATCTAGATATTTTATATTGTTTGTGACTATTGTGAAGGGCGTCATTTCACTAATTTTGTTCTTAGCCCATTTATCCTTTGAGTATAGGAAGCTATTGATTTGTTTGAGTTAATTTTGTATCTGGCTGCTTTGCTGAAGTTGTTTATCAACAGTAGGAGTTCTCTGGTGGAATTTTTAGGGTCATTTAATTATACTATCATATCATCTGCAAATAGTGATATTTTGCCTTCTTCCTTTCCATTTTGTATCCCTTTGACCTTCTTTTGTTGTCTAATTGCTCTGGCTAAATTTTCAGTACTATATTGAATAGGTAGGGAGATAGTGGGCAGCCTTTTCTCATCCCCCATTTTAATGGAATTGCATCAAGTTTCTATCCATTTAGTTTGATGTTGGCTATTTGTTTTTCTGTATATTACTTTTACTATGTTTATGTATGGACATTGAAATCCTCATCTTTGGTATGGGCATTGAAATCCTCATCTTTCCAAGTCTTTTAACATGAAGGAATGTTGAATTTAGTCAAATGTTTTTTTTCAGCATCTAATGAAATGCTCATGTTGTTTTATTTCTTTGAATTAAGTAGTGGATTCTATTGAAGGATTTCGGTATACATTGATGGATTTCCATATATTGAACCACCCCTGAATCCCTGGGAAGAAGCCTACTTGTTCCTGGTGAATGATCATTTTGATGTCTTCTGGAATTCAGCATGTGATAATTTTATTGGGAGATTGCTCTGAAGTTCTCTTTCTTTGTTCAGTCTTTGTGTGGTTTTGGGATCAGTATAAATGTGGTTTTACAGAAGGAATTGGGTAGTGTTCCTTCTTTTTCTATTATGTGGAATAGTTTGAAGAGTATTGGTATTAGGACTTCTTTGAAGGTCTGATAGAATTTTACACTAAACCCATCTGGTCCTGGGATCTTTTTGGTTGGGAGACTTTTAATGACTGCCTCTATTTCTTTATGGGTTATGTGACATTTTAGATGGTTTATCTGATCTTGATTTAACTTTGGTACCTGGTAACAGTCGAGAAAAATGTCAGTTTCATTCAGATTTTCCAGTTTTGTTGAGTGTAGGCTTTTGTAGTAGGATCTGATGATTTTGTGAATTTCCCCAGTTTCTGTGGTTATGTCTCTCTTTTCATTTGTGATTTTGTTAATTTGGATACTGTCTTGGTGCCCTCTGGTTAGACTGACTAAAGGATTCTCTATCTTGTTGATTTTCTCAAAGAACCAGCTCCTGGTTTGGTTGATTCTTTGTATAGTTCTTTTTGCTTCTAGTTAGTTGAATTTAGCCCTGAGGTCTTTTTTGTTGTTGTTGTTTGTTTGTTTGTTTGTGTCTTTTTTATATATGATGAAAATTAAAGAAAATCAGCGTACAAATGTATTTTTATTTGACATGACTAAATATTTAATATACAATGTTCATTACTATACTCACAGATTGTTAATACCTTGGCCCTAGAAGATTTGAACCTGACACCACTTTCCTGGACTTCAGACCCTCAGTGGTAAAAAAAAAATACCTCTGACTGACAAAGGACTAATTCCTGCTCAGAAATTTAATGCACTAAACAAGAGACATGATTGAACAAAGGTCAGTTTGGTAGGTAGCATAAAAAATGTCAACTGATGATAGGCTCTTTAAGGAGTAGTTTTTGTTGTTGTTGTTGTTGTTGTTATTTCCTTTTTTTTATTAGATATTTTCTTTATTTACATTTAAAATGTTATCCCCTTTCCTAGTTTCCCATCTGAAAATCTCCCATCCCTTCCCCTCTTTCCACTGCTCCACAATTGACCACTTCCTGCTCCCTGGCTCTGGCATTTCCCTACACTCAGGCATATAATCTTCACAGGACCAAGGGCCTCTCCTCCCATTGATGAAAAGCTAAGCCATTCTCTGATACATATGTAGCTAGAGCCAAGAGACCCACCATATGTCTTCTTTGATTGGTGGTTTAGTACAAGGGAGCTCTGGGGGGTACCCATTAGTTCATGTTGTTGCTCCTCCTATGGGACTGCAAACCCCTTCAGCTCCTTGGGTATTTTCTCTAGGTCCTCCATTGAGTATCCTGTGCTCCGTCCAATGGATGGCTATGAGCATCCACTTCTGTTTTTATCAGGTACTGGCAGAACCTCTCAGGAGAAAGCTTTATCAGGCTCCCATAAGCTAGCTCTTGTTGGCATACACAAGAGTGTCTGGGTTTGGTGGTTGTTTATGGGATGAATCCCGAGGTGGAGAAGTCTTTGGGTGGTCATTCCTTCCATCTCTGCTCTGAACTTTGTCTCTGTAACTCCTTCCATGGGAATTTTGTTCCCCCTTCTAAGAAGGATCAAATAATTCACACTTCAGTCTTCCTTATACTTGAGTTTCATGTATTTTGCAAATTGCATCTTGGGTATCCTGAGCTACTGGGCTAATAGCCACTTATCAGTGAGCGCTTATTATGTGTGATCTTTTGTGATTGGGTTACCTCACTTATGATGATATCTTCCAGATCCATCCATTTGTCTAAGAATTTCATAAATTCATTGTTTTTAATAGTNGCATAGTACTCCATTGTATAAATGTACCACATTTCCTGTATCCATTCATCTGTTGAGGGACATCTGAGTTTTTTCCAGCTTCTAGCTATTATAAATGAGACTGCTGTGAACATAGCGGAACATGTGTCCTTATTACAAGTTGGAGCATCCTCTGGGTATATGCCCAGGAGTGGTATTTCTGGGTCTTTTGGTAAAGCTACATCTAGTTTTCTGAGGAAACATCAAACCTATTTCCAGAGTGTTTGAACAAAGCTTGCAATCCCACCAGTAATGGTGAAGTGTTCCTCTTTCTCCACAACCTCTCCAGCATCTGCTCTTATCTGAGTTTTTGATCTTAGCCATTCTAACTGGTGTGAGGAGGAATCTCAAGCTTGTTTTGATTTGCATTTCCCTGATGATTAAGGATGTTGAACAATTTTTTAGGTGCTTCTCAATCATTCGGTATTCCTCAGATGAGAATTCTTTGTTTAAATCTGTATGCTATTTTTAATAGGGTTATTGGGTTTTCTGGAGTCTAATATATTGAGTTTTTTGTATATATTGGATAATAGCCTCCTATCAGATTTAGGATTGGTAAAGATCTTTTCCCAATCTCTTGGTTACCTTTTGTCTTTTTGACAGTGTCCTTTGCCTTACAGAAGCTTTGAAATTTTATGAGGTGCCATTTGTCTATTCTTGATCTTACAGCACAAGCCATTGGTGTTCTGTTCAAGAACTTTTCCCCTGTGTCCATATCTTCAAGGCTCTTCCCCACTTTCTCCTCTGTAAGTTTCATTGTCTCTTGTTTTATGTGGAGGTCTTTGATCCACTTAGACTTGAGCTTTGTACAAGGAGATAAGAATGGATCAATTTGCATTTTTCTACATGCTAACTGCCAGTTGAGCCAGCACCTTTTCTTAAAATTGCTATCTGTTTTTCCACTGGATGGTTTTAGCTCCTTAGTCAAAGATCAAGTGACCATTGTTGTATTAGTTCATTTCTGGGTCTTCAGTTCTATTCCATTCATCTACCTGTCTGTCACTGTACTACTACCATGCAGTTTTTATCACAATTGCTCTGTAGTACAGCTTTAGGTCAGGGATGGTGATTCCAACAGAGGTTATTTTATTGTTGAGAATAGTTTTTACTATCCTAGGGTTTTTGTTATTCCAGATGAATTTTAAATTGCTCTTTTTGACTGTGTGAAGAATTGAGTTGGAATTTTGATGGGAATGGCATTGAATCTGTAAATTGCTTTAGGCAAGATAGCCATTTTGACTCTATTAATCCTGCCAGTCCATGAGCATGGGAGATCTTTCCATCTTCTGAGATCTTCTTTAATTTCTTTCTTCAGAGACTTGAAGTTCTTATCATACAGGTCTTTCACTTGCTCAGTTGAGTCACACCAAGGTATTTTATATTATTTGTAACAATTGTGAAGGGTGTTGCTTCCCTAATTTCTTTCTCAGCCTGTTAATCCTTTCTGTAGAGAAAGGCCATTGATTTGTTTGAGTTAATTTTATATCCAGCTACTTCACTGAAGCTGTTTATCAGGTTTAGGAGTTCTCTTTTCAAATTTTTGCGGTCACTAATGTATACCATCATATCATCTGCAAATAGTGATATTTTGACTTCTCCCTTTCCAATTTGTATCCCTTTGATCTCCTTTTATTGTCTAATTACTCTGGCTAGGACTTCAAGTACTATATTGAGTAGTTAGGAAGAGAGTAAGCAGCCTTGTCTAGTCCCTGATTTTAGTGGGATTGCTTCAAGTTTCTCTCCATTTAGTTTGATGTTGGCTACTGGTTTGCTGTATATTGCTTTTATTATGATTAGGTATGGGCCTTGAATTCCTGATCTTTCCAA
>NC_034593.1:12629015-12632658 GCF_900095145.1 Mus pahari | reverse complement strand
AAAAAAAAAAACCACAGCTCCTGATTTGGTTGATTCTTTGTATAGTTCTTTTTGTTTCCACTTGGTTGATTTTAGCCCTCAGTTTGATTATTTCCTGTTGTCTATTCCCCTTGTGTGTATCTGCTTCTTTTTTTCTATATCTTTCAGATGCACTGTCAGTCTGCTTGTGTATGGTCTCTCCAGTTGATTTTTGGAGGCAGTCAGTGCTATCAGCTTTCCTCTCAGCACTCCTTTCATTGTATTCTATACATTTGAGTATGTTGTGCCTTCACTTTCATTAAATATTAAAAAGCCTTTCATTTCTTTATTTCTTTTTTGGCCAAGTTATCATTGAGTGGGGCATTGTTCAGCTGCCATGTGTTTGTGGGTTTTCTGTTGTTTTGTTGCTATTGAAGGCCAACTGTAGTCTATAGTGATCTGATAAGACACATAGGATTATTTCAATCTTCTTTTATTTGTTGAGGTTTGTTTTGTGACTGACTATATAGTCAGTTTTGTAAAAGGTATCATCAGGTGCTGAGAAGAAGATATACAGTCTATTTGGTCCATAATTTCTGTTAATTTCATTTTGTCTCTGTTTAGTTTCTGTTTCCATGATCTGTCCATTGATAAGAGTGGGGTGTTGAAGTTTTACAATATTATTGTGGGGACAATATTTCCTTTGAGTTTTAGTAAGATTTATTTTATGAATGTCAGGGCCCTTGCATTTGGAGCACAGATGTTCATAATTGAGAGATTTTCTTGGTAGATTTTTTTTTCTTTGATGGGTATGAAGTGTCCTTTTTACTTTTTTCATTGAAAGTTGATTTTACTTGATATTAGAATGGCTACTCCATCTTTTTCCTAGGGAACATTTGCTTGGCAAATTGTTTTCCAGCCCTTTACTCTGAGGTAGTTTCTATCTTTGACAGAGGTACATTTCCTGTATCAGCAAAATGATGGGTCCTATTAAAGTATTCAGTCTCTTTGTGTATGTCTTTTTATTCTGAAGTTCAGGCCATTGATATTAAGAGAGATTAAGGAATAGTGACTGTTGATTGCGTTAGTTTTGCTGTTACAGGTAGAATTATGTTTTTGTGGTATCTTCTTTTGTGTTTGTTGAAAGATTACTTTCTTGCTTTTTCTAGGGTATAGTTTCTCTCCCTGCTTTTGTGTTTTCCATCTATTTTCCTTTGTAGTGCTGGATTGTGGTAAGATATTGTGTAAATTTTGTTTTGTCATGGAAGATCTTGGTTTCTCTATTGCTGGGTATAGTAGCCTGGGCTGGCATTTGTGTTCTCTTAGGCTCTGTATGAAATCTGCTCAGGATCTTCTAGCTTTCATAGTCTCTGGTGAGAAGTCTGGTTAAATTCTGATTGGTAGGTCTGCCTTTATATGTTACTTGACATTTTTCCCTTACTGCTTTTAATATTCTTTGTTTTGTGCATTTGATGTATCGATTATTATGTGACAGCAAGAATTTCTTTTCCACTCTAATTGGGGTTCGGTAGGTTTCTTATATGTTCATAGGTGTCACTTTCTTTAGGATTAGGGCAGGTTTCTTCTATAATTTTGTTGACGATATTTACTGGCCCTTTAAGTTGGGAATCTTTACTTTCTTCTATACCTATTATCCTTAGGTTTGGTCTTCTCATTTTGCCCTGGATTTCTTGGATGTTTTGGGCTAGGAGTTTTTTGCTTTTTGCATTTTTTGACTGTTGTATCAATGTTCTCTATTGTATCTTCTGCACCTGCGAGTTTCTCTTCTATCTCTTTTATTCTGTGTGTTATGCTTGCATCTATGACTCCTGATCTTTTTTCTAGGTTTTCTCTCTCCAGAGTTGTCTCCCTTGTGATTTATTTATTGTTTCTATTTCCATTTTTAGATCCTGGATGGTTTTGTTCAATCCCTTCACCTGTTTGGTTGTGTTTTCCTCCAATTCTTTAAGGGATTGTTGTGTTTCCTCTTTAAGGGCTTCTACCTGTTTACCTGTGTTCCCTTGTATTTCTTTAAAGGAGTTATTTATGTCCTTCTTAAAGTCATCNATCATCATCATGAGATGTGATTTTAAATCAGTCTTGATGTTTCTGGTGTTATGGTATACAGGGTTCACTGTGGTTGGATAATTGGGTTCTGATGATGCCATGTAGCCTTGGTTTCTGTTGTTTTTGTACTTGCCCTTGTCTCTCGCCATCTGGTTATGTCTGGTGTTAGCTGGTCTTGCTGTCTATGACTGTGACTTGTCCCTCCTGTAACCCTGTCTGTCAGTACTCCTGGGAGATCAGTTCTCTCCAGAATGAATTTGAGTAGGGAGAGCTGTGACACTGGGTCAGCTCCAGGGTGCAGATGATAACCAGAATGGTCCTGTCCCAGTCTGTTCCTTGGTTCCCATAGCCTCATGATTCTTGGTAGGTCCCTTTTTGGCCAGAAATTTAAGCAGAAGTGATAGTCTTACCTTTGATCAGAGGTCTGTCAGCACTCCTGGGAATCCAGCTCTCCTCTGGAAGTGTTTGTTTATGAAAAGCTGTGGCACAGAGTCAGTTCTGGAGGCAGATGGAAACCAGATGAAGCCTGTCTCAGGCTTCTTCTCAGTTCCTGTATCTTGAGGGCTCCAGGTAGGTCCCTCTGAGCAGAGGTGGTGGTCCTACCTATGATCGCTAGCATGTCCACATTACTGAAAGACCAGCTATCTCCAGGCAGTATTTGGGTTTGGATTGCTGTGCCACAGGATCAGCTCCAGGCACTGTGGCACAAGATCAGCTCCAGGTGCTGTCACATAGGATCCTTTTTCCAGATTTTATGACAAGATAAAATAACTACTCTGATTGTTTCCTCGTTTCCTTTCCTTTGCATGTCATTTTTCCATTCTTTTACTCTTCGACAGTGTTGTGAGTTTTTTGGAGGCAACAAAGTTGACTATCCTGAGTTTTGACTATCATAAGTTTCTCAAAAATGAAAGAAAACCTCTTTAATAAATGATACTGGAAAAACTGGATTTTAACATGGAAACAAATGAAACAAGATCCATATCTCTCATCCTTTATAAAAATAAATTCAAGCCTAATTAAAGACATTATATAAGACTGAATATTTTGAAAGTATTAAAGGGAAGCATAAATAACACATTGGAAGATACAGGCATAGGAAGAACATTCTGAAAAGGACACTAATAGTACCAAGAATTTATACATTGAATTTTATAAAATTTAAAAATGTCCAAAAACAAAGGAAAACAATTAATATAGTGAAGATGGTGTTTACAGAACTACAAAAGTAACCTATGACAAACAGTCATTAAGTGGTATTGAAATCTAGAATATATATTGAAATTAATATATTAATTAAAAGTTAATCAAACAGAAATTTAATAAATAGGCTAATAATCTGAACACAGAGTTTCCAAGGGGGAAAAAACAAGTAAATAATAAGCAGTAGAAATACTTGTTAAAGCTTGTACAACCACTCTGGACATCAGTCTGGTGGTTCCTCAAAAAATTGCACATACTACTACCGGGAGATCTAGCAATACCTCTCCTGGGCATATACGCAGAAGATGTTCCAACTGGTAATAAGGACAAATGCTCTACTATGTTCACAGCAGCCTTATTCATAATAGCCAGAAGCTGGAAAGAACCCAAATGTCCCTCAAGAGAGGAATGGATA
>NC_034593.1:12625501-12628460 GCF_900095145.1 Mus pahari | reverse complement strand
AATGCCAGGGCCAAGAAGTGAGAGTGGGTGGGTAGGGGAGCAGGGGCAGGGGAGGGTATAGGGAACTTTCAGGATAGCATTTGAAATGTAAATAAAGAAAATATCTAATTATAAAAAAAATCCTTAATAATGAATAAATATAAATGTCATGTTTGTTGATTGCTGATGTTTTTGAAGACTCTCTATCTATATAAAGTATATTTAAATTGTTAATCTTTGAATACTTTATCTATTTCTATTTGAATATTGTATAAAGGACCTTAATATAATAGATCGGAACCTAATATAACCAAGAGTTTATTACCTGGTCCTTAACTTGTGTTACTTAATCATCCTAAACAGTTTGTAATATCAGTTATTATAAGGACTGGTAACTTCAATTTGCATTAATTATAAAGATTTCTACCAATGTAAAATTCTGGCTATGCAATGCTTCCTTTAAGAATAAATTTAGTAAGTCATGCTATCAATTTCCTTCCTGTCCAAAATTATGACCATTTCCTAATTATCCCTCAAAATGACAACATATCTATAATTTATAAAATCAGCATAATTAAATACTCAAATCCATGTGATTGGGATGACATCTCTCCACAACCTCTTCCAGCTGGATAGGGGTGATGAAAATTTCTTTAAAGGGGTGGGGAACAGTAGGAAAATTAAAAAATTTGGTTAGAGTTAAGTAAGCTTTAGCATTTGTTATTCAGTTTTTGTATGTTTACAAGGCCCAGGGCTTGACTAAAATTTAGACTGGATCTACATGAACCAAATTCATTGAGAATCAGTAGCAATTTCTGAAGATGTTCTAGAAGCAAGTCTTTGGACAGCATCAGGAAGCAGAGGACTGGAACAGCAATTTGCTTCAGCATTCACAAGGATGAATCTTGTCAGAGCTGTAAATTCTGTAATATATGAACTTTTAAAACCTAAATTTTAATACTAGTATGATATTTATATGGACTGTACAAGATGCACAGTTCAGTTAAGGATGAATTATTGTTCTTCTTTGAGCAGGTGAAGGACAACTATCCTTTTATGAGTTAATTTGATCATTACCCAGTTGTAATAAATCTTCATTCACACCATGAGGAGGATGATACACTTAATTTTAAGGATTCAACACCCTACAAAATTTATTGTCTAATTTTGGCTGAAGTTTGGTTAGAGAAATTTTTATGTTTAAAGGCTTGTTATTGGGCTACTCCCGTGTCGAGGAATCAGCAGATCAAGTTACCTGTCATGCTTGGTTTTCTCAAATTTTTCTTTTTTTTTGCAGCCAAGTTCTTCAGGGGGTCTTCCCCTGTCATATCTGATCCATATCATTCCAGAAATGGCCCAAACCCTTTTCTTCTTTCCTGTCAACACAAATACAGAGCCTCTCCCAGAAAGTAGCATGTTCTTGTTCCAGGAACCAGAAATCACTAAAGGTATAGAATGAATTAAATTAAATAGCTTGACATCTTTCTCAGATAATGTCAATGTCATAAATATACCAAACTTATAACTTTCATTTTGGTATTAAAACAACTCAAATCTATTAAAGCAATCTAAACAAATATTATCTTTTGAAGGAGAGTTCCTGCACTATGTCTTGTTTTTTTTTTTTTCTTGAACAATTAATTTTTAATAGTGAGATCAAGGTCTAAGTTTCTATTGTTTGAGATAAGTTAAGCTCTCTATTCCTTGCTTTTTGACCTACAATTTAAAATCAAAAGTCTCAATTATTTATTCATCTATGTATTTAACTTTAATTAAATTCTCTTCTATTTACTGTTTAATCCTATTTCTAGGCTCCTTTTCTGTCCTACAAAGTTGAATACTCCCAGAAATTTCATATAAACCATGTTTGAATATCCAGAGAGTTTCCCTGGCATAGTCTTTTAAATTTTTCTTTTAATGCATTTTTCTCATTTCTTCTATTCTCTATCCTTGCCTTTATTTCCTACATTTGAGATCAAAGGCCTGGATTTCCCTATTCCATGCATACTTAAGGACATTTAAACAATTACCATTATACTCCCTTATATCCTTAAAAACAATTAAATCAAATTTATTTATCTCCATCCTTTGATTATTTGCTTGTAGGAAGCAGGCAGTGTTTACACAGACTCTATCTTTCTGTCTCAGAGCAGCATGTCTCTGCATAGCAGGGGCTCTCAGCATTTCCAAGCTCTCTGAGGCAGCTAGAAATCTTTTCGAAAGACAAGGATTAGAGAGTCATGTGAATCAGCTCCCCTTCTCCTAATCTTACATGATGGGGCATGTGTATTCCATCTGAGAATATCTAAATAATTTTTAATATTGAGTTCTTGCCTACCATGTTGAACACCATCTGTAGCAGTAAATAGTTAACTGCTCTGACTCTGTCATGTGTATTTCCTCTACACCCATCCAAGAGCTCTGGGTTCATGAATGAGACGCCTACACACACACACACACACACACACACACACACACACACACCAGATAATTTTCATATACTTTGACAAGCTCAATGGCTAGGCACTTCTAATGCTCCCAGAGGTTAGCACACACCCCTCTCAGATCTTCCTGAGTTAACCTCTATTAAACTCTGTATTTCATCTCTGCTACTCCAAACATAATTGGGGGATTGGCCCCTAGGGCCACTTTCCCAGATTCTTACATGTTTTTGAGCCTTTAAGTCTATCCTCTTTGCTCCCCCATCATGATGATTCTGACTGTTATTCTGCCACTTGGTTGCTTGCCCATGCAATCTAAATGCCTTGCCTTTGTCCCCCTGCTCAGCCATTGGCTGTATGGCAATTCTTTACTACCAATCATAGCCAGCTGTGATCAGGGACCCTCAGCATCTGGAAGCCCTACTTTTGAGAGCCAAATTAAGAAAACACCTTAGGCCGGGCGTGGTGGCGCACACCTTTAATCCCAGCACTAGGGAGGCAGAGGCAGGCGGATTTCTGAGTTCGAGGCCAGCCTGGTC
>NC_034593.1:12613325-12625445 GCF_900095145.1 Mus pahari | reverse complement strand
AGAAGGCTGCCAAGCTGAAGGAGAAGTACAAGGAAATTGCTGCCAATAAAGAAAAAAAAAAAAAAAAAAAAAAAAAAAAAAAAAAAAAGAAAACACCTTAGAACTAATCCCCAGCATATCTTAATAAGTGTTTGGCTTCTGACCCTGGGACAGGGGACTGAGGTATATATTTTACATATGAAATCAGACCAGGGTTCCAGGTTTAACCAGCATACCTCAGTCCTTACTTAGCATACCATGTGCCCATCCCTGAACAGAAGCTGGGTTGGCCTTCCCCTAGGGGCTCATCCCTATATAATCCAGATGTTTTGGGCACTACACCACACCACACCTCCACTAATTCTCTTCTTTTCCTCCTCTGTCTTCTCTTTTTGTGTGCCCTTTCTCTCCACCATCCTGCCTTTCTCCCCATGGTAACTTTTCTGCATGTGCTCCTTGGGGCCAGTTGAATAAACTGCTTGAATTAGCTCATTTACCTGATGAAAGAGAAATAACTTATCAAATAGTGTTGAATCCAGGAGCAGTTGAGACTAGAGGCCCAGGTATTTCCTTGCCACATGGGCACCAGTCCTCTCCCTCTATCCTTTTCCACTGGAAGCATCATTTCTTCAGACTCTGTGAGTACCCATCCCTACCTAGTGCCTATTAGGGTCCAGAACCCTCATGGTTTTTTCATCTAAGTCATGGTAGTGCCAGAGCTAGCCCTATCTAAGCAAAGACCAGGCTTTTGCTTTGATGGAAATTCTGATACAGACAATTAATCTGAGGTTATCACCTCATATAAACTGTTCAATGACAGACTATCGAATGGGATGGCATTTCTATAGTCTATAGTCTATAGTCTATAGTCTATAGTCTATAGTCTATAGTCTATAGTCTAGTCTATAGTCTATAGTCTATAGTCTATAGTCTATAATCTATAGTGTTTGGCAAACACCGGGAAGATGGTTGACACAGGATCTAAAACAAAATTTATCCAAATTGGTCTGAACTCCCATTGTCCCAATTTTTGGGAACTGTGCTCTCACACTTCCCCTCCTTTGTCACATCAGCCTTCACTTGCTGTCCCAACCAACCTACTGTCTGTACCTCCTGAGGCAGAGCATCAGATAGGACTCCAGGTGCTACCGAGTTCCACCTCAGCCCATCTCCATATTGTCCATGTATGGCAGCAGCATCAGCAGTGGCTGCTCATTTTAAATTGCCTGCCATACCTGTTTAACTACAACCTGGCCAGTAGTGGTAAACACTGATATGATGCACAGTGGGTAAACAGCACATAACTGACTGCCATCTTGACTTTGTAACGAAGAGGAGCCATGGCTTCACCACCCTCTTGGTGAAGGGTAGTCAAATGACTGGCATCCATGTTTTTTACTGGGAAAGTAATACCTTTGCCACAACTCCAGTTTATGCTGTTTCTTTCCCTGTCACCAGCTTCCTAGACTCAGAATTTACCTTAAGGATTTCTAGTCACTAGATTTATTTCATAAGTTATCAAACCACACTTCCTTGTGTTCATGCTAAGAAACAAAAATAAGATATGATTCATAAAGTATATATTTTGAACTTGTCTAGAATGGGTAACTATGATCAAGCTACATTTGTCTATTCAAATACACTGTAGATAGATAGATGGTCCTAAACCCCCATACATTGGTAAAGATGGCTTTTAGTTCTTAACACTTGCCCCAGAGGAGGTGGCTAAAAAAGAAGGCTAGACTTCAAGCCCAAACTTTTCAAGCTTTGCTAAGGCCAGCAGCATGCCTGCAGAGGGAACAAGGGAAGTCTGCTACATTCCATCCTTCCAGCACTTAGCCTAAGTCAACTCTGCCAGGGACTTGTTTCAAATTTAACCAAGAAAGATATTGGTCTCACTGATCCCTCAAGCCATGACAACCCTCCAAACCATGCTCTGACTGCCAGAAGACTGGCCACCAAAACTCAGCATGTCCCCATGCAAAGTTGCCCTCTGTACCTAGCAGTTGAGACCTAGCCCTATCAGCACAGGTACCACAAACATCCCATAGAACCTTCCAGCCTTTGAGCTCTTTGGTCTAGCAGAATGCTGATGACTGTTAGACTCAGTGGCCTTCATGATCCATACTGCGCCTAGGGTAATGCTATACGTAGTGGTGAGTCCAGACCATTCCTGATTAACTGCTGTCATGGGGATTGACGAGACCTCCTCTAATGGATAAACTTTTACAGTTCTTTTAGATAAATGAAATCATTTTACAATGACTGCTCCCTGTGATCAACCACCTGTGTGTCTCATGGCAAATAATTAAATTTAAAAAGGTGTAAAATTTAAAGTTTATGTATGCTTTGAGGAAATGAAACCTTCTAAGAAACTGTTTGAAAGTCTGGGAAGGTATTAGAAGTTGGTAAATACAAATTATGAAGATTTTATCTTTTTGTAAATTTCAAGGAATCCACTCGAATCTACCTCCCATTGTCAAATGGACTCCAGAAGAACTCTGTCAATAAATAGCTTGTTTCCCTCTCCAGCTGCCTCTTCCTGAGGGTGGGATCTATCTCCCTTTCTTTGGTTCTTAAACCCCCATCCCACCCCTCCTCCAACTACCAAGTCTATGCGCCTAAGAGTATCAAATGTACACCCCCAAAATAATTTTTCTCCCTAAACTCCTTAACTTTATCTTCTGCCCCTAATATCCATGAGTTCCCTCAGAATCTTCATCCAGGAAAGGTCCAAAAAGTTAGCCACGGGTGTTCTGGCCCAGCCTCACAGACTGCTTCAACGGAGCCTACAGATTCCTACTTCCTGATGCTCGCCCAACATGGATAGCAGTGAAAAGACCAGCTTTTCCCAGGCTGGGCCAACATTCTAGCTTTTTATGAAGTATGCCCATACCTCATAACTGTGCCAAATACCAGTAAGAAGCAATTATAGATGATTATATCACCCACTATGTATTTTTGTTGCTTTAGTTTCTCTGTTAAAAAATCTTGTAGTAACTTTAAAAGCCAGTAGCCTAAAGTCACTGAAAACCAGAAGTTGCCAGTCCCCAAAGGAAGCAGAAATACAGGGCATATGTGCCAAGCACCACTACCAGATTTAAATGAATTTTAATAAACTCTAATAGTTATTAATATCACAGAGCCAGACCTTAATAATTGTGGTAGAGCCTTATAGATTTTTTTAACTAGCTTTAGTAAAATTACTGGGGGGATTATCCCTAATCTATTTTTTCTGTACACTAGACTGATTAATTCCCCAGCTGTGACCCCCCCAGTACTTGTTTGAGTCTCACATAAGTTATTTCTAAACTAGTTCCCACTACTTACCACCCCACAATAATGATGGCAAATTAAGGGTGCGAGTAGAGCTCTTATAATCCAATTACCCTCTAACTCTGCTGCATTGAAACCTAAGCGTTCAACACTTAGGCCTTTGGGAAGGCAATTCATTACAGAATCATAGTAATTTCTTATTAATTGCATGGCGATTCAGGAAAACAATGAGACTGAAATATCTTTGTATTGCCCCAAATCAATATCTTTGTATTGCCCCAAATCAATAAAGTCTAAAATAAAAACAAAAATGAATGTATCCTACAAAGAGATGAAAAAGCTCAGGGGTGGGGGTGGGGTGGGGGAGAAGGGAACCTGATCAGGTATTGTGTAAGGGAAAAGGACTGAAGCCCTGAGAACCAGCAGAAAGAATGGAAATAGGCAAACTTGGGAACTTAAGAGATAGGAGGTTGGAGGGACGCTCCAGAATGTACCAGAGACCTGGAGGTAAGAAACTCTCAGGGTTCAAATGGAGAGACCTTAGATGAAATCCCAGACAATTTGGAGAGGGAACTTATAGAGCCCAGCTCCAGCAGGAAGACAGGACATCAAGTGAGGGATGGGGCTGCCATTCCATAGTCACAACTTTGACCCATAATTGTTCCTGTCTGAAAGAATTACAGGAATGTAAATGGAGAGGGAAAGAAGGTCCAGCAACAGGCCCAAAGTTGGATCCAGCTCAAGAGGAGGTCCCAAGGCCTGACACTATTGCTGAGGCTATGGTACGCCCACAAAAACCATCTATCAAATGGAGTGTAAAATTAATTAATTAATTAATTAAAAAGAAAGAATAAGCTCTCATAGACCAAATGTGTGATAACTGAAGTACCAAAATAACTGAACACTGATAGCTAACCTAAGCAAATATGTACATGCATACCAAGGGGGACTTTTGGTTGCAAGCAGACACTAATGTAAGATAAAAAACAACCAAGTAAGTGTGTAAGAGATGCAGAGTTAGATAAATACGATTAAACAACATCTAAGAGTAGAGCATTTAAAACAAAATTAACAATGAATGCAAAAAGTGAGAGAGGGACTTTTATGAGCAATAAGGATATTTGCATACTTGTATATCATATTGCTTTAAAAAGTCCTTTTTACTGAGAGAGAATTATAAACTGCACTGTGAAAACCTATGTATGGTACTTTTTCATATGACAACCAAACACCAGGCAATAAACAGCTTAGGAGAAAATGACGTATTTTGTTCAAAGTTCAAGGACATAGAGTCTGCCATGGCAATGAAGTTATGGTGGCAGAAAAAGGAGAGTCATGTGGTCACTTGCATCTACAGTCATGCAGCAGAGAGTGATTAGTGATCGTTTTTAGCTTAACCATTTAATCCGTTTTATATATCCCAGGACAGCCCATAGAATGGTGGTACCCAGAGTCAACACTGTTAAGGTGGATCTTCCTATCACACCTACAATCTAAATGATACCTCAGAGATAAGCCCAAAGAGTATTTCCATGATGATTAAATGTCCCATCAAGGTAACAATAAAGACTAACCACCACCTAACCTATACCTTTACTCCAAAATCATAATATTATCAATAGGGGAAGGAGGATAGCATTTGTCTCCAGAAGTAATAAGAAGTACACTTTAGCTTTAGCCTGTAAATGCTTAACTTGATTTAAAAATAAAGCATTAAGCAGTTCTAAAATGATATCTTTATTGACTTATGCAATGTACTTTGATCATATACAGCCATATTCCTTTATTTTCTCATTCCATCTTTCCTCTATTAGACAACTTCATATTGAGAAAATTTTATCTCCTATTTAATATCATACGTATGTCCATTGGTTTATGTTTCTAGAATTTAAAATGAGAGAAAATGTGTGACACTGAGCATGAATTAATTTGCTTTAACATAATGATCTCCAATCTTATTCACATAGTTTCACTCCTTTCTGTAGCTGAATAAAATTTCATTGTGCACATAGTCTACATTATATATCAATTCCTATGTTGGCAGACAACTAGACTGGTTCCATATCTTAGCCAATATGAGTTGTGCTTCAGTAAACATCCAAATAAATATAATTTTTTATATTATATTTATATGGTATATAGTCAGCTGACCCTATTTCTAAATCTTCTACCTGAGTTGTATTGGCTAGTTACAAATCTTACTGTTAATCATGAATCACTTGATTGAATGTTATTACCAGAACAATCAAATCTAATTTTGCCTCCAATACTGGCAGCCTCTCTCAATGTCTGTCTATCTGAATATGTTCTTCTGTTTGTATTGGTTCCTAAGTTTTTATTTCCCAGTTCCTTCCATATTAGATATTTTCTGCTAAGATGTACATTTATTCAATAAGACAGACATATAGCAATACTTCAAATATAAGATACTTGTTCACAGAAAAAAGTGAAAAAGAAATGTTTTGATAATAGTCTTAAATGGTAAAAACATAACCATGCATAGTTCTAAAGTAGTTCCCATCTGATTAGACATTCAGGAAATAGACTATAATGAATATTACATTTGATCTTGGTTTTGAGTTATGGATTTTTTTTTTACCAACAGGATTGCTGGAGACATGCAAAAACAAATTTTGTGAGGCTTTAAACTCATAGAAAACACAGTAGGCAAACCTCTTACAGCATGCTAACTTACAAAACAAAATTAAGTATTCACTCTTCATTAAATAATAATTGTTATTCATTAAATAATAATTAAGTATAATTATTTAATGAGAATGAAAAATAAATTATAAACGTAAAATCTGGAAGTCAGGAAAGTGCCACATATATCTAAATATTTTAAAGAAAAAATGTATTTTATTAGGTTATATCTAACATAACATAAAATATAATACACTAGGTTTTTTACTTGCTAGATACTTTAATCATTATAAGACATTGATTTTATAGTATTCATATGGAAAAATGGAAATGTATTGAGGTTTTCTACTGATATGGCTCTTGCAAATTTATTTGCCATTATTCATATGACAGAAAGTTTATTTTTCTTTCTCTTTTATAAATTTAATTTTATTTTTTTTATTTATTCACCTTATATCCTGCTGACTGTCCCCCTCTGTGTCCCCTCATCCCATAATACTTACTCCATTCCCCCATTCCCATTTCCTCTGAGCAGATGCTCCCCAGTGGGTATGCCTCTATCCTGGCACTTCGAGTCTCTGAGAGGCTAGAAGCTTCTTCTCCCACTGAAGCCAGACAAGGCAGCTCAGCTAGAAGAACATAGCCCACATTCAGGCAACAGCTTTTGAGATAGTCCCTCCAGTTTTTCTGGACATACATAAAGACCAAACTGCACATCTGCTATGTATGTTCAGGGAAGTTGAGGTACATCCCATGTATGTTCTTTGGTTGGTGGTTCAGTATATGTCAGCCCCAAGGATCCGGGTTAGTTAGCTCTGTTGGTCTTCCTGTGGAGTTCCAATTCCTTTCTGGGCCTGCAATGTTTCCTCCTCTTCTTCCATGAGAGTCCCCAAGTTCCATCCATTGTTCGGCTGTGGGTGTCTGTATCTATTTGAGTCAGCTGTTGGGTAGAGAACTCTCAGAGGACAACTTGCTCCAGTCTATAAATGTAACAATATCATTAATAGTGCCAGGGATTGGTGCTTGCCTATGACATGGGTCTCAAGTTGGGCCAGATATTGGTTGGCTATTCTCTCAGGCTCTACTCCATTCCCTACCCCTGCATTTCTTGCAGATATGATTAATTTTGGGTCAAAAGTTTTGGGGATGTCTCTATCCCTCTACTGAGGTTCCTACCTGACTACAGAAGGTGTCTTCTTTAGGTTCCATATCTGCAATGTTGTAAATCACAGCTAAGGTCACTCCCATTTATTTCTTGGGTAACTCCCTTATCCTAGGTCTCTGTCACACTGTGAAAATGCTTCCCACCTTCTCACACCCATCAGTTGCAGCTTTCAGTTCATGTTCATGGTTATCTAGCCATCTCTCCTGTCCTCCATACCTGTTCTTGCACCCCTGTTTTTCCTCCCCATTCTCTATCCCTCCAGTTCCCTCCCTCCATCTGCCCATTATGATTATTTTATCCATTAACACCATTTTAAGTGAGTTTCAAGCTTCCTTGCTTGGGCCTTCCTTCTTGTTCAGCTTATTTTGCTTCTCTGTGGAGTGTAACATGGTACCTGCATTTGATGGCTAATATCTACTTACAAGTGGAGTACATATCATGAATGTCTTTTTGTGGTAGGTTCTTCTCAGAATACATATATTGGCCTGCAAAATTCATGGTGTCTCTGTTTTTAATAGCTAGACAGTATTCTGCTGTGTAGATATACCACGTATTTATTACCCATTCTTCAGTTAAGGAACATTTGGATTGTTTTCAGTTTCTGGTTATTATGAATAAAGCTGCTATGAACATAGTTATACAAGTGGTTTTGTGGTATGTTAAGAGGCTTCACCCAGCAGCTGACTCAGAGAGATACAGACACCCACACCCAAATAATGGATGGAGCTTGGGGAATCATAGGGAAGAAAAGGAGGAAGGATTGTAGGCCCAGAAGGGAATAGGAACTCCACAGGAAAACCCACAGAGTTAACTAACCCAGACCCTCAAGGGCTGTCATAGACAGAACCACAAGTTGAACCTAGGCCTTACTGCACATATGTAGCAGATGCACAGCTTGGTCTTCAAATGTGTTTTGAACAACTGGAACAGAATCTATCCCAAAAGCTCTTGCCCATATGTGGGATATGTTCTTCTAGCTGGATTGCCTTATCTGGCCTCAGCAGGAGCAGAAGCTTGTAGCCTCTCGGAGATTTGAAGGGCCAGGGTGGGGGTATACCCATTGGGAGGGGGCAGGTGCACAGAGGAAATGGGGATGGGAGATGGAGAAAGGATTGTGGGAGGAGGAGATCAGCATGGGGACAGTGAGTGAGATGCATAAAATGAATAAGTAAAAAGAAATTAAAAATTGGAATTTATGAATTGCAATGCCATATGATGCCATAAGCAAGTATTATAACTATTGACCAATTAAAACTTTTAAGTAAATGTCTAAAGCATAGAAACTTGCCAAGTTCTGTTTTATGTACACTCATCACTGGAAAACATGTATCTTATGCAACAACCTAATACCAGAAGATTTATGTTTTAAATCATCAAAAAGTCTCTCCTCTTTCTAGCAGATAGAGACCATTACTGGCAATTACAACCAACCAAACTACAAAGTTGTAGAGTCCAGTCCCAACAGAAACATCTACAAATCAACTTCAACATTGAAGGCTCAGGGAACACTGAGGAAAAGCCAGAGGATTCGGGTGTTTGCTATAAGATTGTGTCACCTAGGAAAATCAATAACTACAATCTTAATGTCTCACCAACATGTCATCCTAAAAATGATCTGAAGAAGGTCAATAGACAAATCAAAGTGGACAAAACAATGGCCATTATACCTCAACTCTACACAAAGAACTGTAGGCCATTTAGGATTTGCTGGCATTGGGGAAAGTAGTCATTCCAGGAAAGAGCCCACTAACAGGTTATTTAATATCAAATTGCCAGCCCTGATAACATAAAGACAAGTAACATTAAGAGAACTAAATAGGATGTATTTAGGAATAGAAATATATAAAACATATGCACATATGTGTATCTAGCAACAATTAAAGAAGAAAAAAGTGGCCATGAATTTGAAAGAGAGTCAGGAGAAGATATAGAAAGTTTGGAGAGCTGGAAAGAGAAGGGGAAAATGATGTCATTGTACTATGATCTCAACAATAAAATAAAGAAAAGAGAATGAAATCATTTACTATAATTGAATAGGAATGACTGAGGGAATAACCTGGCTTCTGGCTGCAGAATCCACACTAATATATGATCTCTAATGTTGTTATTGTATGAAACACCTAGTTTTCCTAGAAGCAGGGAGGAGAGAAAATGATTTTTATAACTCATTTCTGTACTGGGTAAGTGAAACAACTGCATGAACAACTGCACACCAAATGCTTCTAATACACCTAAATTAGCCATGTTAGAACCTAATTCATTCTTTTAAACATGTGAAAGAAAAGCAAGAGGTAAGTACATAAGCAAACAGTAAAATATCTTATTGGCATACAATTTGAAGAATTATATGACCAAGGAACACATTTTTGACATCTTACCAGGACTCTGAGATATCCAGAACAAGGAAGAGGCCTCAAGTTCAAAGCTTCATTATGTGTTCAGCAACCACACCCTGGATTCAATGCATTTCCAGGAAAAAAGAAATAGGCAGTTTCAACCTGAACTCTTTAATTGAATTTAATGGCTCATGTGGTAAACTATCGGCTTTATCTACTAGTTGTTTTGGCTGTTGCACTGAGGAATAAATTCAAAACACAGAGACATTTCATATCTCTTATATCCATAAGGCCAATTCTGGAAGGTCAACTGCAGAAAGTTTTCTGTGAAAATTGGAGCATATTTAGAATACTCTGACCTGCAAGTGGTCAAAAAGAGTTGGAAAAAATAGTTCTTTGACATTTCTCAAGTCAAATAGATAATTTACAGGGCAAATATGACTTTTGGTAAAATATGAAAAAGGATTGCTATGTAAATGAGGAATTAGACTTCCTACATTATTGTGAACAAAACAAAATCCCAATCAGGTTCAAAGTCTTTAAAAGATGAATAAAATACTTCATTTAAAAGGATTAGAAGATATGTTGAACTGATAATAATTTAGCATTTAGGTTTAAACTACTTAATAACTTCACCGTGTCTTTCCTGTTTAATTTTTCTGCAGAGATTTCCAAGCACATCTAACTTGTAGGTATGGATTCCCTCTGTCATTACTGAGTAGCAGTGGCATAACTCTTCAGCCCCACTGAGATAATCCCTAAGCTGTTAAAGCCATAACAATTTTTCCAAGAGCTGAGACACCAAAGCAATCTTATATTTAGGCAGGTTTTACTTGAAATTTCTTCTCTTAAGTTAATGCTTCTACTATACCTGCTTCATTGATGTCACTGGGCATTTTCTTCAATAAGGAAAATGAGATCCTATAGTGTTCAAAGAATAGTCCAATAAAGACATATTACCTTCCTTTTGCTCAATAGGAATATATGGATCATAATAGTGTGTCTGACACTGCCAGGTTCATATTGTGATTTTTTGTAATCTGCTACTTCATGAAGTAAATCTCTATCACAGTATCTTTAAATGTTAATGCTCTAATAGCTATCTTCAAAGACCTATTTTTGAACTAAATATGTGATCAATCAAAATACTTTTTAAAGCTCAATGCAAACTTACATGAAAAGATGTATTAAATCATTGAGGCATCTGGGCCATTTATTCTGCTAATGTGACCCCATTGTATGTTAATTTGTTATTAAAGACATTAATTTTTTGATGCCATACAGCTAAGGGTCTTTATATTTCCCAGGATTTTATCCATCCTAATTGCAAAATTTTTTGACAATTTATTGGTTAGGACCTTGAATATTTTTTGAACCTGGATTTAAACATCTACTAGGTTTGGGTGTACAAACTAAGATAGCAATGTCCCCTTGTTTATGGACACTGTCAGGCTCTGAAGGAGTTTTGATAAGTTGGACAAATATGAAATTATTACCATTGAAACATTTGTGTGCATCTTGACTTCACCCCCTTTGCAATCTATATGTGATCACTGAAAGGAAACCCCCACCGTTCTATGGATATGAGACTGAGACTCAGAAACCTATTGAAGGTTGCTTACGTGAGTATTGGTCGGGTCAAAGAAAGCAATGGGGTTAGCCATCAAGAGGACCCAGTAAATTCTAATTCCCTTTCTATATAATTTTCCTGAAGTTTATCATTTATATCAAACCCTTTCCTAATTTTTAACTAAAGCACTAGAAAACAGAAAAATATAACATACTGAGACTCAGAAACCAGTTACAAAAATGTTGGTTCATTTTCAAAAGGAAAACAATAACCAAAATATTGCAATTAAGATGAAGGAAGGGGAGAAGAGGTAGGAGGGGAAACTAAGTGGTAGATATAAAGTGAATTAAATAAATGAATAATTAATTAATTAAAAAGAAAAATAGATCTAAAAACTATACCATGTTCAATTCATATATTTATCAGTATTTTCAATTATGACTAAGTTATTCTTCTGATTATTGATTACATTTTCTCCCCTGCAAACTTCTCAAAGCAAAAATCATACGCTTCGCAAAATTCTGTTTTTTCACTATTATTATTTGAAATCTAGCCTTATTGCATAGGAAAACCTAGGTAGATAAATTACAGCTCAATAATCTGATAATTATTCACTTCTGCTTAAAGCCTGCTTGTAAATATAATTTAAAATGAATGAAGAACTTATTTGATTTTCAATCAATGAAAACTGACATTTGTTGAAAAGGCTTTCTGAATAATTATCCTACATTCTTATTACTAAAGCATACTTAACAGAAAATCAAAACAAATGATATTAATTACATTGTATCCTCATTATATATTAATAGGTTTAGAAACCAAAGATTGAGTCTTATGGAGTCATTGTAATATTTATGTGTAGCTTTATGATAGGAACCAGCTTAACTTTACTGCATTCATTGTAGTATTTCTGCTCTTAGAAACCATGAATTTGCTATCATCTTAGAGGCACAGATATTGGGAATTTATGATTGTTTTGTATTAGATTACTGTCCCGCGCTACCTTCTCGCCAGCAAGAAACGACGCGGCACACAAACAGGATCCTTCTGCAGCAAAGCTTTAATGCTCTTGAGAGGGAGAGCATAAGCTTCCAACAGGCAAAGGGCGAAGAGAAGAGAGGGGAGAAGAGAAGAGAGAGAAGAGAAGGGGG
>NC_034593.1:12596820-12613314 GCF_900095145.1 Mus pahari | reverse complement strand
GAAAGGCAGGGCACAAGGGAGTGGAAATCTACCCAGCACATGCGCAGCTGCCTTGTTTGTTTGTTAGAGCACAGGACATCAGCGCTATCTTGTAATGGCGAATGTGAGGGCGGCTCCCCACAGATTACCTAGAGTGGAAATGAAGGTGACTTTCTTATACAAAGGTGAGGCATGAGTTACTTTATTAAAGCATCATAACCCACTATCTATTCTCTTACTAATTGAAATAGTTTTGTTTTGCTTGATAATTTTACTTTAAGCAAAATAATGCCACCCTGTGGCTATGCACTGAGATCTACTATTATCTGTGTGCATACTGAATAGTAGAGCAGATATAATTTTAGCAGCCTGTAAATGAGAACTTCATAATTCCTCTAGTCTTCATCCCCAAGACTAAGCTCAAGAAAATTATCTCTTTATACCTATGTATATCTTGCATTATAGTTCTTAATTTGAATTATAAACCAGAAGCAGCAACCATTTTTCTAAGATCTTTGTAAGTTGTGAAATTTTTTCACATGTCATTTTTCTTGTCCATTAAAAAACTAAGTAAAACAGGCATTTGATGAAAATAAAATAAGAACATGAATGTAAATTACTAAGCACAGTTCCTAATATGCCCTATTGTCTTTTTCAGTGTTAGTTCACACTGAATCAGTATGATTAAGGGTACCTTCCTTGGCCATACAAACGTAATTTTGGAGTCCTTAAATTCTAGCTCACCTATCCAACCTTCATTCATGGCCTGCTTACCTACAGGCTCACTGCAAACAGCACAAGAGTGTGTAACCTAAACAAAAAAGTTATTTAGGACCAAATGTAGAAAGTCTTCCCCCACTGGAATATGAAAGTAAAACAACTGTGTCTCATTAGGGCAGGAAGTATCCAGTCAATACTCTCATTCATGAAAATACATTTGAGTAGCAGAATTAATTATCCCTCCAGAAATAGTTATGTATGCCAAGAACTGTCCTAGGTACCACAGTCTAGGTAGTGAATCCAAACTGGCACTTAGTGCTAGTTGAGAGTCAAAATTGGCTGAAGTAGAAGGGAGCTAAGAGATGATCCAATGTCTTCCTCCCCAGGAATCTCTTTCCACAACATGTCATTCTCTGGCATTCTATAGCTCTGCTGTGCTTTTAGTTAGCCTTTAATGACCAGTCATTTAATTATCTCATCTTAGGCTTCAGTTTCATCCTCTTCTCCAGTGTGCCTAGCAATATTTTGATCCTGGTCCCTTTCATAGATACCAGAACAGGAGTTTAGTGAGTATTCCTTTCTCTGTTCTCAATACCTACTGAAATGTTTTTTTTCACGTTTCCTTTATCTTCAATTTCAGCTCAGCCTATAAAGCTGCAACTCAAATGTCATATCATTTCCAATTGTGCAGTTCTTCTGTGAATGTTCTGTGGAGTCTCACCCAGCACTGACGATATATTCAGTCTTATACTGGATTCTTCAACACTGTCAAATTTTCAGCAGATCTGTACCATAAGAATCCCTCCTTTCACCAACTTGTGATTATTAAAATGCCTAATGATTGTATCATAACAATGTGATTTGACCAAACTGGGACTGTTGTATTACTATAGGCCCTGGAGATAAAATATATGAATGTGTCACTAAACAACCCTGTTATAATAGGTCCCATCTCAGGAATCCGGCAATTCTTGGTACTGGAGGTTATGTTTGATTACCTAACTATCCTGGGAACATGGCCTATATTCTGGGTTTATTGACTGGCAAATATACCATCATTATTTTATACAGTCAGAACTTGAAAGGACTAGCTAAGTCTACTTTGCCAAAGCCAATCTCACAATATGTCTTGTGTTTGCCTTTCTATTTCAAATTTCAGATACTTGGAGTGGGGGTTGGGATGGGGTAGAGAGTGGCAGTTTTGTTAGCTATTACAGTTTCCTTTAGAAAAACTAAAGTTCTTCTAATCTCTACTTTTAGTGTAAATATTTCCATTTCCTGTCACCCATAAGTACAATGCTAAACATATACTAAGAAATCTTTAGTTTTTCCTATAAAATAATCCTAATTTATTATCAAAAGAGCAGTTATCATATCAGATAATATGAGCATTTATGTGTGACAGAAAGGAAGACAAATCCAAGCTTGCAGGTTTCTGTGTTAGCTCACCTTAACAAATTTTGTGCAGATATTTTTAGTCTTTATTCTTGTTTAAGAGAGAGTGGGCACTAAAATAGGGAGATCCATTTTCAGGTAACTGCTAAAGAAAAAATGGCTATAACTAAAATAAAGCATACCAATGTTGTCTAACTCTTGTGATACTGTAGCAGAATATTATAGACTAGGTGGGTTAAATGACAGAAACTTATTTCTTATAACTCTGAAGACTGGAAATCTAAAATCAATGAACCATTAGCCTGAATATCTGTTAAGGGCCTTTATCCTAGCTTGCAAAAAGCCTCTACTATTATATCTTTTTGTAAGATGGAAAGGTCATCTTTGATAGAAAGTCCCATTGAGAAAATCTCCCTCCTTATTGCCTTCACTGTTTCAAAGCCCAAACTTCAAATGTCATCATTATATAGGAGTCCTTGGCTTTGATATATTAATAGTGGGATACAATCATTGAACCCAAAAAGGTATTATCAATGACAATGAAAAACATAAGAAGTTATGGCCATTTATAAGAATAAGAAAATAATAAAAATAAGAAATTAGTGAAATTAAGATCAACACATTCATACCACACACTAAGTTAGCATTTTTAGTCTTCCTAAGTGAAAGACATATTTTCATATTTTCATCCCTGAGCAAGTATATACCATCATTATTGCCGTTAAAAAGCATATAGTTTGACATGAAAATGAGCAGGAGACAACAATTGTATCCATATTCTGCCAAGAGCTACATCCTGAATAGGTGAGAACATCAGTGAAGGAAATGGAAGGAGGACAGCAGAAAAGGAGAAATAAGGAAGAAAATACAGCAGTGTAGAAGGAGAAACAGAAAGCCACAGCCTAGAATATCTTCCTGGTTCTAATGATGCCTTTCTCCTAGGCTGGGCTTTCTGGGAACTATAGCTTGAAACAGAGGTTCACATTCTCCTTGTTGCCTCTACACTGCATCTTCAGGCACTATTCACCATATTGATGCATTAATGAAGTGGCATGTACTGCTAGACACCTTATCTTCAGTCCTTAGCACACACAATGAAACCACTTTCATTGACCCACAACATATTTACAGCCATTTCTCTGTATGTGTTCTCTTTTCCTCTCTCTAGCCCTTTCATTGTTCTCTCCCCACCTCGATGATGTAGGTGAACCTGGCTGTTACCATTGTCTAATCTTCTTGTCTATATTCTGCAGCATGTAATATCACTCCACTGCACACATGAAGCATTCATCAGAAAATATCCCAAACCCCTCTTTCAGACAGCCAAAACTATCCAATAGTCATGACTTGAAACATCCCTTCTGGAGAGAAGTTCTCTTGTTTGCAACTGGCAAAATAATACCTTCAGAGCTTTATACAGTTTCCCTAAACAGTCTTCACGCTGACTTTGAGAGTAAAGAGATCATTTACACTTCATTGGCTGTGTCTTCTTAGGGTTCCCTTTCTTCTTAAATGATGAGAAAAGCTGCATATCCTTCAAGATGGATAAACAGAGAATGAATGTGCATAGATCCTACTCATGGCCTCTATTCTTTTTCTTTGCAACCTATTCAGGTGTGCATATTATTTAGTTCTGTCCTGGAGGACACCTTCACTCTGATCTCATGCTGCCCTCTATCTTTCTGTTTATTACCAAAGATGCTGCAGGTTTTTCTTTTTCTTTTTCTTGCTTTTTTCTTTTTCTTTATTTCTAATAAGCCAAAAGGTATATTAAATTAATTTTTTAAAGGTATTATTTTGAAGTCACGAAAGGTAAATCCAGCCTTGGTAGATAATGACCCTAAGTTGTTTTAAAATACATGCCCCGCAACATATATTAACTTATTAGTTTGGGTCTTTAACCAACATTTTGATTTTTTTCTTCACATTAGAAAACAAAGGTAAAGTTACTGCTACTAGATGCAGTATTGTAACTTGCTACTTGTGACAGTGGTTGAAACTCCTTTCAAACAACCTTGATGACTGGGGATTTTAGTAAAACCTACCTAGACCCTGCTCTTTAACAAAAAGTGAAGCCATGTATGCTACTGTTCACTCAATTTACCTTACTTCTCCATAGAACTGTCTAGAAAAAACACAGCAATACATATAAGCATGGATTACATAAAGAGCACCAAGCCAAATGACCACTTGATTGATAACTAAACCATTTGTGAGTGCTATAACAGAGGGTAATCTCTTCCTCTTATCCCCAAGGCTATAGCATAATAGCTGGTGACTGCTATAACAATAATAGTTCTCACAGGGTGTGCTGGCTCATAATCAGCAACTTTATCCAAGCAAAGTACAAGTACATGTAGACTTTTGGGATGTCTATCCTGTAAGAACCAACAATGCATGGTTAATTTCAACCTACCAACTTGATTTCATTGATGTAGAAGTTAGGAAAAATAAGAAAAGTTGAAAATAACAATCTTAATATTATATGGAATAGAAAGTATCTTAAATATGTTAAATTACCTTGAGTAAAAGGAGAAAAGTTTAAGGGATCACACTGCCTGATTTCAAAGAATTTTGCTAATCTATTACACTCAAAACAGCATGGTATCAACATAAAGATAGACACATTAGCTAATGTAGTAGAATACAGACCCTAGAAAGAAACTCAAGTATTTAAAGTCAATTATTTTTCTTAAAGAAGCCAGAAAAACACAGTGTTTCATCAACAATGTAACCTGGAATCTTGCCCCTGATTAGACTCTAAAATTGAAGCCACATATGCCATTTGCAAGAGCATTATTTTCAATGAATAGTAGTCATGAAACTCAAAGGCAACCTGCAGAAGTGCGAAGTAGGAACCTCATCTCAGATCATGCATAAAATAGGTTCAAAGCAGACAAAATACAACACCTGAAAATGTGAAAAAAAAAAAAAACTAGAGGAAAACAAGTGTGAAAGGGGTACTGCAGGAGATAAAAGAAAAGTAGGCTGAAGAAATCACATAGCTGTAGAGAAATTTTAATCCAACAACATGCCTGCTTTGGCAAGAAATCATATCCAAAGATATCAACCACCTGAAATATAGACATGCCCTGGATTACAGTAAGTTCATGCTGGAACATAGATATGCCCTTAGATATATCCCCAAGAATAAAGGTGAACTTAGTTTGTAGAAGGAAGCAGCCATGTTTGAAAGTGACACCTAACTGAGAGACAGAAAAAGTGATGAAACAGAGAAAGTTTTGACTGAGTGAGTCAGAGAAAATATATGCTCAAATCTTAGAAGAGCACACAGGAGAGGCTACTTCTGGGCAGTGTAGAATGAGTCAGAGAGCAACAGCATCACAGTGAATACAGTTCAGTTGAGTTTACGAAATGCATGCAGTGGAGTTAAGTTGAGTTCAGTTCATTGCAGTTGCAGTACATTGCAGTCAACACGGTGCATTTTATGGAATTCAGAGGCAGTTTTTCCAAGCAGAGCAATTCACTGAGAAGCCAATTTGAATCAGTAACCTTGGAAAAGAATTTGAACTAGAACAGCTGCATTGAGCCAGGCATCCAGAATTCAGAAAGAACAAGAAAGGATAAGCTTATTCAACAGTAAGCATCAAAGACAATTACTTTAAGTGAAAGAAAGTTATATTACACAGGCTGCATTGAAAAATGGTTAAGCATAAAAAATAATTCACAAAAGGAAAAATAGAAAAAGTGGAAGAAATTTTTCAAAAGTGCAATACCATTTTAACAATGTGATAAATGCAATTTAAAGAGATGCTACATTACACCTCTTAGATTTTAATATTATCAGAAAGACAAGGGTAGCAATAATTCACCAGAGTGTGCAACAAAGAGAAATCTTGTACATTTTTGGTAGTAATCCAAGTCAATAGACATGTGAGACAACAGTATAGAGGGTGTTTAATAAAGTGAAAGCATAATTACGGTATGATTTACAAATCCTTATTGTCAGTATGTATCTACAGAGTTAAGATCAGCAGACCCAAGAAGTATATGCATTTCTCTCATTGTAGTATCATTCTCAATGGTTACTATATAGAAACAATCTCAGTGTCCATCAACAAGTGAGTTGCATTTTTAATGTGGCATATGTACACAACAGAATATTAAACTGTTTAAAAAGGAAATTCTCCCATTTATGGAATGATGGATGAGACCAAAGTATATTAAGCAAAGTAAGCCAGCCAAAGAGAGATAAATATTTTAATACCTCTTCTAAGATTTAAGCATGCTTGTTTGGGCCCTCCTGGTTATTTGGCTTCTTCGAGTCTATGGATTGCAGGATGGTTATCATGTACTTTACGACTAATATTCACTTATAAGTGATTGAGGATATACCATGTATATTCTTTTATGGTCTGGGATACCTCATTCAGGATGCTACTTTCTCATTACATTATTTGCCTGAAAAATTCATGATGTCCTTGTTTTTAGTAGCTGAATGTTATTTCATTGCATAAATAAACCAGATTTTCTTTATTATTCTTCATCAATTGAGGGGTATCTAGGTTATTTTTTCATGCCTGGCTATTAAGAATAAAGCTGCTATGAACATATTTGAAGAAATGTATTTGTAGTGTGGCGGAAGATCGTTTAGCCATATTCTGAGGAATAGTATAGCTGGGTCTTAAGGCGAACCATTCCCAAACTTATGAGAAACTGTCAAAGTGATTTCCAGAGTAATTGTACAAGTTTTCACTCTTATCAACAATGGAACAGTGTACCCCTTGCTCCACATCTATGCGTGCATGTACTGTCACGTTTTGATCTTAGCCATTATGATTGGTATGATGTGGAATTTCAGGGTTGTTTGATTTGTATTTCCCTGACGACTAAGTACTTTGAACATTTCTTTAAGTGCTTCTCAGACATTTGAGATTCTTCTGTTATGAATTCTCTGTTTATCTCTGTACCCCATTTGTTAATTGGGTTATTTGGTGTTTATGAGATTATCTTCTTGAGTTCTTTATATATTTTTGATACTAGCTCTCTGTCGGATGTAGAGTTAGAAATGAATTTTTTCCCTCAATATGTAGGATGCCAGTTTGACTGAATTACTGTGTCTTTTGCCTTACAAAATACTTTCAGTGTCATGAGGTCCTATGTATCAATTATTGATATTAGAGCCTGAGCCACTGGTGTTCTGTTCAGGAAATTTCCCCATATGCCAATGAGTTCAAGGCTCTTTCCCACTTTTTCTTCTATTAGATTAAGTGTATCTGGTTTTACCTTGAGGTCATTGGTTCACTTTTACTTGAGATTTGTGCAAGATGGTAATTATGGATAAATTTTCATTCTCCTACATACAGACCACCAGTTAGACCAGCACCATTTATTTATGAAGATGCTTTCATTTTTTCCACTGCATGCTTTGGGCTTTGTCAACAATCAAGTGACCATAGGTATGTGGGTTTACTTCTGTGTCTTTGTTTCTGTTCCATTTATCATCCTCTCTGTTTCTGTATAAATGCCATGCAGTGTTTATCACTATTGCTTTGCAACAGAGCTTGCAGTCAGGGATGGTAATTAGTTTGGAAGTTCTTTTATTGTTGAGAATTGATTTGACTGTCCTGGGATTTTGTTTTACCATATGAAATTTAGAATTGCTCTTTCCATGTCTATGAAGAATTGTGTTGGAACTTTAATGGATATTACATTGAATGTGTAGAGTGCGTTTGGCAAGATGGACATTTTCACTATGTTAATCCTACCAATCCATCAGCATGGGAGATCTTTCCATCTTCTGAGGTCTTCTTCAATTTCCTTTTTTCAGGGATTTGAAGTTCCTGCCATACAGATCTTTCACTTGCTCGGTAAGAGTTACACCCAGGTATTTTATATTGTTTTTGGTTATTGTGAAGGATCTTGTTTCCCTAACTTCTTCTCAACCTTTTTACCATTTGCATAAAGGAAGGCCACTGATTTATTTGAATTAATTTTATATCCTGCCACTTTGCTGAAGTTGTTTATCAGATGTAGTAGGTCTTTGGTGGAATTTGGGGGCTTGGTTATGTATATTATCATATCATCTGGATATAGTGATACTTTGACTTCTTCCTTCCCAATTTCTATCCCTTTTATCTCTTCTTGTTGTTTCATTGCCCTAGCTAGAACTTCAGGTTTTATATTGAATATAGCAGGAGAAAGGTGGACAACCTTGTCTTGTCCTGAATTTTAATGGCATTGCTTCTACATTATCTCTATTTAACTTAATGTTGGCTGTTGTTTTGCTATTTATTGCTTTTATTATGTTTTGGCATATGCCGTGGATTCCTGAACTCTCCAGGACTTTTAACATAATGGGGTGTTGTATTTTGTTGAAGGCTTTTTCAGCATCTAATGAGATGATCATGTCAATTTTTTCCTTGTGTTTGTTTATATAGGGTATTATGTTGATAGGTTTTCATATATTGAACCATTCCTGCATCCCTGGCATGAAGCTTACTTGACCGAAGTGAATGATGTTCTTGGATTCTGTTTGAGAGAATTTTATTGAGTATTTTACATCAATATTCATACATGAAATTCGTCTGAAGTTCTCTTTCTTTGTTTGGATCCCTGTGTGCTTCAGGTATCAGAGTAATTGTGGCCTCACAGAATGAATGAGATAGTGTTCCTTCTTTTTCTATTTTGTGGAATTGTTTGAGGAGTATTGGTATTAACTCTTCTTCAAATGTCTAATAGAATTTAGCACAAAAACTGTCTGGTCCTGGACTTTTATGGGTTAGGAGGTTTATGGTGACTATTTCTATTTCTTTAGGGGTTATTGAACTGTTTGCCTGATCTTGCTTTAACTTTGGTGCCTGATATCTGTCTAGAAAGACATCAATTTCATCTAGGTTTTTCAGTTTTATAAAGCTTTTGTAGAAGGTTCTGATGATTTTTTGAATTACATCAGTTTCTGTTTTTATGTCTTCCTTTTCATTTCTGATTCTATTAACATAGATACTGTCTCAGTGCCCTTTAGTATGTTTGGCTAAAGGCTTATCTATCTTTTTTATTTTCTCAAAGAACCAGCTCTTGGTTTGGTGGATTCCTTGTATCACTCTCTGCTTCTAACTGGTTTATTTCAGACCTGAGTTTGACAATTTCCTGTGATTTACTCCTCTTGGATATGTTTGTTTCTTTCTCTTCTAGACATTTAGGTGTGCTGTTAAGTTTCTTCTATGAGATCTCTCCAATTTCTTTATCAAGGGACTTAGAGCTATGAATTTTCCTCTTAACACTTTCATTGTGTCCCATAAGTTTGGGTATCATGTGTCTTCATTTTAATTAAATTCTATAGAGTTTTTTATTTCTTTATTTTTTTCCCTGAAAAAGTTATCTTTAAGGAGAGTTTTTCAGTTTCCATAACTATGTGGGCTTTCTGTTCTCTTTATTGTTATTGAAGCCTAGCCTTTGTCCCTGGTGATCTGATAGAATGCATGACATTATTCCAATCTTCTTATATCTGTTGAGGCTTCTTTATATCACATTATATGGTCAATTTTGGAGACTGTTCCATGATGTGCTGGGAAGAAGGTATATTCTCTTGTTTTGTGGTGAAATGTTCTGTAAATATCTGTTAAATCCATTTGGTACAGAACTTCTATTAGCTTCACTGTGTCTGTTTAGTTTCTGTTTCGTTGACCTATCAATTGTTGAGAGTGGTATTGAAGTCTTCCACTATTATTGTGTCAGTTTCAATATGTATTTTGAGCATATATATATATATATATATATATATATATATATATATATATATATATATATACAAATGTGAGTGTCCTTGCATTTGGGACACTGATGTACAGAACTGTAACTTCCTTTTGGTGGATTTTTCATTTGATGAATAAGAAGTATCCTTCCCTGTCTAGTTTCATAATTTTGGTTGAAAGTCTATTTTATTAGATATCAGAAAGGCAACTCCAGCTTCTTTCTTGGGACCATTTCCTTGGAAACCTTTTTTTCCAGCCTTTTGCTCTGATGTAGTATTTCTTGTATGCATCAAAATGGAGGACCCTATTTACATATTCAGTCTGTTAGCTTGAGCCTTCTTATTAGGGAATTGAGTCCATTGATGTTGAGAAATATTAAAGATGGATGATTGTTAGTTCCTGTTAGTGTAAATGCTGAACATGGTATTATGGGTATAGGCATCTCTTTTGGGGGTATGTTGTGAAATATTTAGTTTCTTATGTTTTTCATGGGTATAGTTATCCTCATTGTGTTAGAGATTTCCTTCCATTAGCCTCTGTAGGGCCAGATTAGTAGAAAGATACGGTTTCAATTTGGTTTTGTCACAGAATATCTTAATTTCTTCTGTCTATGATGATTGAGAGTTTTGCTCGGTATAGTATGCTGGGCTGGTGTTTGTCTTCTTTTAAGGTCTGGATGACATCTGCCCAGGACCTTCTGGGTTTTAGAGTCTCTGTTGAGAAGTCTGGTATAATTCTTTTCTGGGGAATTAAAAATGATCAGAATTTGACAGGGAGGAAATAGCTAGAATTGATTGTGTAACTATAATCTCACTTGGTAGAAATCTTTAAGTTGATGTTATAATTTCTTCATTGGTATAGAACTTGTTTTGATGCAGAATCAAGGTTTATTAGTATAAATTTCTTCTATTGATACAAAAATTTTAAAGTTACAATACTTGGACCCATCCCTTTTATAAATGTCTTGCAAACTGATCTGAGATATTTATGACTGTGAGTAAGGGCCAGATAGCAAATTCATTGCTCTGGGTTTATTGTTAGGGTGTTTTCAGATGTTTTAATTATAAATAGTTGAAAGTACTTAACAGACAACAATCTAGAATACTTTACATAGATAGTTGGTTTTCAAAAGCATCAGAAATCCACAGAATGTATTTAAGGTTATTTATTTACTTGTTGATGAGACAAATCTGCTCCTAACAGATTCCCATTTGTGGTTTCAAAAAAGGATCTGAGCATCTCAACCTCCAGGTGAGGTTGTACATTGTGGATAGGTGGCCACTAGACAGAAATTGCCTATTTCTCCTGTAGTCCTGTACCTTTTTTGAGAGGACACAAGTTAAGAGTTCTGCCAAGACAGAAGCTAGTCCTTAATAATTCCTGTTTTTCAAGGTCTGTCAGTATATCCTTGACCAGAAGGCTAAAGATTGTGCTCCAACTTCCTGAAATAGTGGGAATGTGTAGGTAGGCAGCTGTCATTTCAATTAGTCTAAGTTCTGGAAGTTTTGTTAGGCTTCATATATTTTCAGATAATGCTAGTCATTCTCAGATTTCTGACAGGATTGAAGGACTAGTTATAATCTCATAGCCAACCCAAGCTATTTAACAATGAGAAATTATATTTGAGAAGATAGGTTTCAAATAGCATATAAGCAAAAGCAAGGGCAGGTACAAGATAAGTTGATAGCTTGTGATTGGGCACTGGAAAAGGAAGGTAGGCTGAGAATTTTAGAGATGAGGAGGAGAGAGAGACAGAGAGTAGAAAAGAAGGGAAGGAGAGGAAGAGATTAGATGGAACTTATAGGAGAAGAAAAGGAGCCAGAACCATATAGCCCTGGGAGCCATAAGTATAGGGGATTTCTTAGATAGATGATTAAATAATAATTAGAGTTTTTCTGACCCATCGAGGTGTGTAACTTGTGTTTCTATCAAACGAGTTTTGAATTCATTGTGCTGGCGTTTTGTGGGTTGAGAATTTACTAATATAAATCTGACTGATAAATTACATGCCTCTAGAGTTTTGATTTTACTTGGTTACTGGGATTTGTGACCACTAAATACAGAGGGTGGATGGTGAAATGTGAGCAGAATCCACAGCAAGAGAACCATGAGATGGGCAGTTGCTGGGAGAGAAGTCAGATGATGATTTCCTCTTAAATATTTCCCACGGGAACGCTATGTGCTTTCTTTGACTGATGTGCCAATATCTTCTTGGTATCTACTATGCCAGAATTCTCTCTTCAATTTCTACTATTTTGTTGGTGATGGTTGCATCTATAGCTCCTGATCTCTTTCCTAAGTTGTCCATCTCCAGGTTTGCCTTGCTTTGTGTTTTCTTTATTGTTTCTATTTCCACTTTTAGTTCTTGGACCTTTTTGTTCACCTGCTTTATTGGGTTTTCCTGTATTTCTTTAAGGGTTTTATTTGTTTCTTCTTTATTGGCTTCTACCTGTTTGCTTGTGTTTTCCTGTATTTCTGTAAGTGAGATATTTATATCCGCCTTACATTCCTTTATTATCTTCATAAGATAGAATTTTAGGTCGTTATCTTGCCTCTCTGGCATGTAAGGGTATCCAGTGCTTGCTGTGGTGGCAGAACTGGGTTCTGATGATGCCAAATTGCACTGGGTTCTATTGCTGTGACTCTTCCTGCTTCTGGCCATCTGGTTCTTTTTGTTGTTAGCTGGCCTGGGCATCTCTGCTTGGAACTGGCCTCCTTGGAATCAGGCAGAGCTCTGTGACCTAAGTTAGAGCTGGACTTCTTGGAAGAAGATAGTGTTATCTCTGGTTAGGGTGAGCCTCCTCTGATTCTGATTAAAACAGGCCTCCTGTGCCCTTGGTTACTATGGGCCTCCTGGGAGGCTCACAGACTGTAGCTTCTGGGTGGGTATCAGGTGACTAATCTGGCTTGAGTTGGGGGAAGAGCTGTGCTAGAAGGAAGATGGAGCTTGGGGTGTGGTCAGGAGGTGGTTTTTGTATCAGGTGGGCCCCATGGTTGTCCCAGATGCCATGGGTATTTGAGCAAGATTCTCACCTGTATCTTTAGTTGCTGTGGACCTCCTGGGAAGCATGCAGGCTGTTGCATTTGGGCAGTTGTAGGGCCAATGATGTGGCTCAGGTAGGAAAGTAGGCCAGAAGAAAGCAAAAGTAATTTTTTAAATTAAGATTACAGAGAGGATTTAGAGTGAGACCCCGTCAGCCTTAGCTATGTAGGAAGTAAGAAGCTCTGACAGCTTGCAAGACTTGCTGGGATGTATCCTAGCATCTCTAGGGTCCTCCAGCTCTGCCAAGGAGAGCTAAATGCTCATTCCAGAAGCTTCACTCAACCTCATTTCCAACTGTATTTTTCATGTACAGCAAAGTGTGTCTAGAAAGTGCCTAGAACGTGAAATCAAGTTGTCTTTTAATGTTGTTAAATGATTACAATCCTATGATGTAAATGTTTACTCAACACACAGTGTCAAAAAGGCATTGACCTAACATGAATGACATGATTTAAACTGTTTCCTAGTCTCAAATATTCATTATATATTTATATAAATATAACCTAAAAAGCCAAGCTAAGCCTTTGCTCACAGCGTTGACAATATCAGCAAATATTGAGGAATGTGAATTATGAATTAGCCAGATTCATTATTATTCCATGAGAAAATTCTCTGGATATGGCCCTGTTGACAACCTAAGCAAGTCATAAGTTCCATATGACTATAAAGTCTCTCAGTACTTATGCGGTCTATGTGAAGGCATCTCAAGTCCTTGAAGAAGTACAGTCTCTAAAGAAAAAGGCATAAAGATCATTAGTGCTTTCCTTTCAAAGGTGCATGTTTTGCACTTCACCAACTGAAGAAGTAACCATTATGTCCAGCACATAAAGTGTTGTATTGTGCTATTTGTCCTTTGAGGAAGGGAAATAAAAAGATTCCCATGTGAGTTTATCTTCTGCATCCCTTATCAGCTCTGCTCACCATCATCTCTTAGGGCTGCCAAGACTCTAGTTTTACTTTGATATATCACAACCACAACTTTTATTTCAGCCTCTCCTCCATTCTGCATTGTATGAATTGTGCTACTTTTCCTTTTAAATAAATTGATAATACAGAAAAGGAAGCCCTGGAATTCAGAAGCACCAGGTTTTAGTTATTGGGACACTATATGAGGTCCAAGCATCAATATTTTTGAAGCTTCCCACATCTTTTGATGCTCAGCTAAGGCTAAAATTTATTCATAACTAGCTGTTCACATATGGTGTTGATTCCCAGCCTTTCTTTGGAAAGACAGCAGCTAACCTCCTGCTTTTCTTTTCCAAAAGTTTCCTATGAATCTTACCATGTGGAGAAGCAGTCCTGGTTTAAGAGTTTTCCCTCCTTTGCAGGTCAATGTATAAGCAGTTTGATATGTTTGTTGGTTTTCTGAGTGTTTTCAAACAAACACTTCACCTACCCAAAAACTGGTTCTACTTTAACGCTTGTTATCCTCTTCATTCCAGTAAGTAGCAATCCAAGACAAATCAAGCACATGATCCCCTACTTCAACTAGCTTCAGTGTCCAACTCTAGCATGATTTTACAGCTCCATATACTTAGGAAGAAAGTGTTGGCTAAACTCCACAGCAGATGGGCAGAAGGGTCAGCTCGCATACATTCACTGAATTGAGGAGGCTCATACATACCCTTGCCACCAGGACCAGCTCCACCGTGCTGCCTGGATGCAATGCAGGGCCTCTGCCCCCAAGTGCTGCCCATGTGAGTGGTAGAACCAGCTTTCCAGAGCACTTAGTCAGTGAGTAGTGGGGACAGTTCTACACAACTCCTTGACATCCACATGGTCCCCAGTGCCTGACCTAGCCAGAGGCATTCCCATGTTCTCTAGTGGTAATAGGAGCCAAGGACATGAACATTCATCTCTGCTACTGATGCTTAGCCAGAGAAGGCAGGCCACTTATAACAGGCTACTCAACACTACCCTTGAGTTTCCAGTTACAACTCTCTTCATAATGCTCAAGCTACTAAATCTCTTTTTCTTTACCAACTGCCACATACTTTCAAAGGCTCCTCCTACAGGCTGGCAATTCATCTGACAGGCCCCTTTGTGACATCCTCTGGTACATGGGTGTCTATGGCCCACTTGTGTTATGTACCAGAGGGCTGATCTGTGTGTGGTATGGCAATCAGAGGTCTCTGAGTGTCTTTCTCCTCCCATGCTGCCCAGGGTGGTGGTAGGCAGGGCTCTGTATGTCTATACCCAGCCACACATAATGATAAATATGGATCCATTTGCATGCTTCTACATGCATACATCCAATTAGACTATTACCATTTGTTGAGAATTCTTTTTCCCATTGTGTCTGTCTGGTTGTTTTTTTTTAAATCAAATATCAGGTGTTTATAGGTGTGTAGATTTACATCTGGGCCTTTGAGTCCTATCTGTTTTTATTCCAGTACCATTTCATTTTATTATTATTACTCTGTAGCACACCTTGAAATCAGAGGTTTAGTGATATCACCAGATGTTCTTTTATTGTACAGGATCGTGTTAGCTATCCTGGGATTTTTGTTTTTCCATATGAAATTGAATATTGTCCTTAAAAATATGTATTGAATTGTGTTGCAAATTTAATGGGGATTGTATTGAATCTGTAGATTGTATTTGGTGACATGGCCATGTTTACTATGATAATCCTACTGATCCATGAGCATGGGACATCTTTACATCTTCTGATATCTTCTTCAATTTCTTTCTTCAAAGACTTGAAGATTTTATCACAAGTCTTTCACTTGATTAGAGATAGCTTAAGATAATTTGCATTGCTTATGGATATTGTGAAGGGTGTTATTTTCCTAATTGCTTTCTCATTTTTAATCCATTTATGATTTGTATATATAAGGGTTATTGCTTTTAATTAATCTTGTATCCAACCATTTCCCTGAAGATGTTCATTAGTTGTAGGAGTTCCCTGGAAGAATTTTGGGTGTTGTTTATATACACTCTCTAATCACCTGTAAACAATGAAACTTATTCCTTTCCACTTTGTATCTACTTAATCTCTTTGAATTTTTTTGTGGCTCTAGCTATAAATTTGAGGAATATATTGCATAGACGTGGAGTAGACAGCCTTTTCATATTTTTAACTTGAGTAGAATTGCTTTGATATTCTCTTCATTTATTGGCTACAAGTTTGCTGCAGTTGCCTTTAACATGTCTAATTATTTTCTTTAAATCTCTGGTGACTCCAAGACTTTTAGAAGGAAGTAGAGGGGTTTATCAAAGTGTTTCTCGGTATCTAATGTGTTTGTTTGTTTTCAGTTTCTGTTTGTTTTCAGTTTGTTCATATGGTAGATTACATTGACTGTTTTTCCTATATTGACCCATTCCTACATCTGTTGGGTGAATTCTACTTGACCATGATGGATGATCGTTTTGATGTCTTCTTGAATTTGGTTTGTGCAAGGTTTATTAAGTACTTTTATAACAATATTCAGAGAGAAATCTGTCAGTAATTCTGCTTTTTTTCTGCTAAACCTTTGGATGGTTTTGGAATTGGAGTGACTGTGGCCTCATAAAATGAACTTGGCTATGATCATTCTGTTTCTATTTTGGGTAGTAATATGAGGAGTATTGGCATTAACTCTACTTTGAAAGTCTTTTGAATCCTCACAAACCGAATCCAAGAACACATCAAAATGATCA
>NC_034593.1:12578358-12585135 GCF_900095145.1 Mus pahari | reverse complement strand
AGGGATCTTTAGGGATAGCATTTGAAATGTAAATAAAGAAAATAATAATAATAAAAAAAAGAAAGTCTTTTGAATACTGCTCTAAAACTGTTTCTGGGTAGATTTTTCTTGGTTGGAAGATTTTCTTGATTGTTTGTATTTCCTTAGTCGTGATAACTCTATTTTAATTGTTTATCTCATCTTTATTTAACATTGGTAAGTGGTTTCTATTTAGAATACTGTCCATTTCTTTTAGATTTTCCAATTTTTGAAATATATATTTTTATGTTTCTATGTTCTTACATTTTTATAATCTTTCTAGTCCTTGAGTCTTGGAGAAAATGGATGTGATATGGCAGTCTAATTTGTGGCTAAGCCTCTCCTCCACAGACACCTATCCTCTGTACTTTGAGCACATATGAATCTCTGCATTAACCACCTGTCACTGCACACAGAAACATCTCTGTTGAGGTCTGAGAACTGCACAAATCTATGGACAAAGTCTATAGAAAGGCAGTTTGATTTTGTGCCAATTTAGGTTTACCCTGGAGACCTGTGAGCTCCTCAACTAATGGCATAGTTTGTAGTACCAAATGTTCATTACTTCCTGATTAGCAGTTCTTAAATTTCTGTATGTTTATTAGCTCTGTGCACTTAGAAAAATTCCAAATATAGGAGAGATTTAGCACCAAGTATCATCAAATACATGGTCATAGGTTTACCTCACTGTTTTCTTTTATGTCTTTCTAATTTCTATCATAAGACTACATTTTGTTTATTCACCATTCAAAGGGTTTCTATTTTATGGCATTCGTGATCTCTTGGAGTAGGTGGAAAAGGAGAAGAACTTTCACATGTCTAAAACTATGTAAAGTTGTTTCAAGAAATACATAGCCCTGAAATGACTTTGGACAGTTTGTCATAACATTAACCTAGATGCAGAATCCATTGTATGATGGCAGAATTGTTGGTCCTAAGGGTTTTATTATTTTGTCAATAGTTTGTGACAAATACTTATTAAAATTATGCATAAGCATTATTTTTAAATCATCTTATCTAGAGACACTTATGAAGAAAATAAATGGTACTCTATCTAATAATCCTTGTCTGGATGGAATCCCAGTGGAAGCCATTCTTAAGACTTCTCCCATAACTAGGACTATTCTGGCAGGTAGTAGTTTGTAATATGTCCTTATAGACTCATTATTTTATTCATTAACAAATTGCTTCTTGCTATAATGGATGAATATTTAGCTCATTTATAACTCTCTAACCACTCTCACTTTCTACTAGAAAAAATTCACTATTCCTTTTCATTTTACACTTGTCAAGTTGATAATGGAAAATTGCATACTTCCATCTTCATTGCTTGTTCTGTCTGTGATGTCAAATCTCCTGAGTCTCCATGCTGTGCCATTTTTTTAAGTAATGGAAATTGCAAAATACTCTTGTTCTTGCTTTTTATTTGGCTCATTCTAGACCTTTGGCCCTCTATACTGTCACCACTGTTTTAAATTGCCATAGTGATAAAAAACCTAATGTCTGTTCTTATCATAAATATGTATTTCATGGTTTATTCTAAATTTTTTACTCTAAAGTAAGTGATTTAAAACAATTATGCTTAATAATGGTCATAAAATATTATTTACTATCTAGGAAGGAGAAAAAAATCACATATGGTCCCATTTACTTCACAGATCACTTTTGTCTCTTTTGGAACTTAATTCATTTTTTGTTTCTCTGCTTTTTCATAATTGTAAGACCTCAAGATTTTCTCCAAACTCTTTTTGTCACTCTTTAATATAATATCATGTATTTTCACAGACTTCTTTCCCGCAAACATTTTCTGTTACAATTTTTCACTGTTGTCTACTAAGACATTTTTCCAGTAAAATCCCCCTCTTTCTATCCTGGGTTATGTCTGTACCCACTCATAGATCTTTTCCCTAAGGTGAGCACTTTTAGTGCTCTTAGCCACCAGAGACTATGAGGAGACATTTGGCACCTGCCTTATTGTACATAAGCCAGTATAGTAACGTCAACTGTTTCTTCTCCAAAGTACAAATATATGCTTCTTTTTTCCTCTGCAGAATACTTTTCACACAGACATTAAGTGATTCAGGTATGAGTAGGTAAACGTGCTAATACTTTGTTATGAAATGAAAAACCTTAATTGGATTTGTGAGGAATATACACTGTCTTCCTACTACATCTTATAGGATCCTGATAAGTAGACTTTAATGAATATCACATTAGTCCATTTGTGGTATTTTAACTTCATTGACATTTAAGTGTTCTTCATTATTATAAGAGGTTCTATTTAGTATCTTAAACAATTATAGAAAGAAATATTAAAGTATGCAAACCTCTCATATGAAACAAGACTTCATGAGTTAAATAACTAAGCTAAAAATTAGTCTCCAAATTACTATATTTGAGCCACCAAATTGTGGAATTTTTCAGGAGAGCATAATGGTACTCTGGTTCTCTGTATGCACAGAAAGAGCAATTGTCTACTGAGCTTAAAGCCTCAAGATCCATCTCTCACATCTTAAAAACAACAACAACAACAACAACAATAGCAACAAGATACATTTGGGTCATATGATGTCTGGAAAGCCTATCTATGAGAAGAAAGGAAGATATATCTCTTTTGAGTGGTACTTGGATAAGAGTAAGTTACTGTAAAATAGTGTTAAAACGTTAACGTTTAAGACAGCTATAGTGCAACACACTTTTAAGCTCAGTACTAGAAAGTTAGGAAATAGACAGATCTCTGTGAGTTCAAGAAAAACCTGGTCTACATAAAGAGTTCCTGGTCACCCAAGACTATGCAGTAGGAAACTGTCTCAAAACAACAACAAAAAGAATTTTCCTGTTTATATATACATATACATATTCATTATTTATTTAGAGGTTAATGTATATCTAAGGTGTTCCATTTCCTCTCTCTTGTGTATATGGAAACAGTGAACATAGATGGACAGGTATCTTTATGAATGCTACTGACAGAGAAAAATAGACATCAGTCTTACCAGCTTTGGCCTTTTAAAAATATGGTCATGACACAACTGACCATTGGTGCAATAGTAACACTAGCATCAAGTTATATTTGGATTAAGTCCAACTCAAGAAGAACACAATACCTGGTTCAAACATCAAGCTAAGCAGCTATTACTAGATAGGTTCTAGACTCTAGAGAAGAACCCACTACTATTATTCTAATGAACAAAGACTTTAACTGGATTCTAATGACTTATGGTTGCATTCATATATTAATGTACATATGAACCTTCATTAGAGAAGGTTCTTTTTATTGAAAAGATATTATTTTCTTATAAAATATTTCCTGATAATAGTTCCTCCTCCTTCTCTGCCTCCCAGTAGCTAGCCACTTACTATGCCTTCCAGATATAATCTGTTTCTTTGTCTCATTAGAAAAGAAAAGGCTTAGAATAGATAACAACCAAAGATAACAAAACAAAATATAATAAGATGAAGCAAAAATTATCATATCCAAGTTGGACACAGCAACCTAACTGGAGGGAGAGTCTGAAGAGTAATCACAAAAGTCATGACATACTCATTTTCACAGTCAGGGGTTCCATAAAAATACTAAGTTAAAAACTATAACATACACAGAGTACCTGATACAGACCCATACAAGCCCCATGCTTGATACATCAGCCTTTGTCAATGCATGTACACTTTGCTTAGTTGGTTCAGAAGGCCTTGTTATTCTAGTGCTTTCCAGCCTTTCTGCCTCTTCAGTCATTTTTCTTCCTCCTCCTCCACAGGATTGCATGAGCTCTGAGGTGAGGGATTTAATGGAGACCTATAATTTATACTCTCTCATAATTTCTGGCTGTGGGTCTCTACATATATTCCTATATGTTGATGGGCAAGCCTCTCTAACGATGACTAGATAAGTCACTGATATATAAGTATGAAAGAGTATCATTATGCCTTAATTATATATATATATAAAATTAAGGGTATATAATATATAATATTAATACATATACATATATATATGTATATATATTAAGGGTAATTATCAGGATAAACATTCATTACTTGTCACAGCTCGACATTGTTCATTGAAAGTTAAAAATGATAACTAAGTTATTAGTGAAGTTTTATAAAGATAAGCCCAGTCAATATATTTCTTCTGTCCTGGCACCTATAATAAATCATTAGTTCCTTTTTTAGACCTTCAGTTAATGGTTTTACAACCTCTTAGATTGTGCTTTGAGTAGTAAAAAGTGTGGTTACTATTGAAGAGGCAATTAATTGGTGACACAGGGAAGACTGACAGAGTTGTCTTTTCAGTTTTGACTATCAAAAAGGGGTCTAATATCAGTTCCACTCTAACAGAGCTTAATAATCACTGATAAAATCTTAGGAACTCTTATAGGATTATCACGAAGAATTAAGAAGTCATCTATTTGCCTATACAGCATCACTACAAGACAATACATAGTCATAAATCTGCAGAGATCTGCTCAAAAGGGTGGGCTAATACCTAGTAATTGTCATATATGTCTAATAATAACAGGAAAAGCATATTAATAATGGGAATATTTCCTTAAATGATTAATTCCTAGGCCTTGCCTATCGGGCTTCATCAGAGATATAATCTAAAGCAAAGTCATCTCAAGAGGATCACCTGCTAGTGATTAGCTTGACAAATGATGGCTTCTGATGTCATTGGGATTTATTTATTTATTTATTTATTTATTTATTTATTTATAGACTAGTAATATTTGTTTTACCCTAGGCCTCTGACATATCTAATCTCTTGTTTTGGTTACCCAAGCAATGTCTTCTGTATGTTGCTTCTCATGGAGTGGGTCTGGTTAGATCAAAACCAATCTTGTTGGCTACTTCCACAAGTTCTATGTCACCACTGCACTAGTATATATTCAGGCAGAACAGAGTAAAGGTAAAAGGTTTCATGACTGGGTCATTACCCATGATTCTCTTTTGGGAGCCTGCAGAGTATCTTCCCAGTGCAGAGTATACTTCAAAAGAGACTAAAATTTGAGTGAGAGCTCCATACAAACACTAGCTAATAATTTCTCCATGTCATTGATCTGTGTGAATGTTGTCCTTAGGAACGGGGCCAAGCTGTCTGTTTGTAGAGTGCCATCTTTTGTCTTAACAACAGCCTGGGTGGTTTGAGGATTTCTTTGATCAACAAATCAACTGGAAGCAACTTGGGTCCACCACTGTAAACCCTTCCTGGCTACAAGAGATGGATAGGTGAGAATCCATATCCCCATTACTAGGGGTCCTCACTAGTACCACCTTCATGGATTTCAAAAATACTGAACTAGTAGTATTCCACACCATACACCAAATGCACCCTAATTCCTATTGTCTCCCCTGCACTCTATCCATCCACCCTATCTCTCTCAAACTAAACTCCAACTCTTGTCCAAAACTGTCTGGAATCCACCTAACATTTATTCTATACGCCCACCAGAATATTGCCTATGTATCTTCACAACACTCCCCCAGAGGTTAGAGTTTCTCTAATACTTCTGGGTCTACATATTGTATCTTCATAGTGTTTGTTTAACAGCTATTATTCCCTTAGAAGTGAATGCATACTATATTATTATTTTTTGTCTGGGTTACTTCACTCAGGATCATTTTCTCTAGTTCTATCCACTTACCTGCAAATTTTGTGATGTAATTTTTAAATATATAAGTAATACTTCATTATATAAATGTACCACATTTTCTTTATCAATTCTTTTGCTGAGAGATATCTCAATTATTTTCCATTTTATATGCCCAAGAGAGGTGTTTAGACAGATTGATCCCTAACTTTCTGGGATTGATTTCCTTAGTAGTTGTACAAATTTCTACACCCACCAGCAAAATGAGGAGGATTTTCTTGATCACATGTGGGTTGTTTTAATACAAATATATTATGCGATCTTGTATCCCAGGACCCTCAGAGCCCAGACTGCACAGGAAAGCCTGCAGACTGCAGAAGCAAAAAAGCTTTTGGGACAGGCCCAGTTTCGAGCCATCATCTTCAGGCAGGAAGCAGATCTGAGCTCCAGACATCTGTGTTCCTCCCCCATCAGTGGAGAGGTGGCCTGCAGAGAGTACTCTGATAACTGAGACTCAGGAGAGAGTTGGACTCCCAGGACTGCTGACAGAGGCTAACAGAACCACAGGAGGAACAAGCTCCAGCTGGAGACAGCTATAACAACTAATGCCAGAGCTTACCAGATGGCGAAAGGCAAATGTAAGAATCCCACTAACAGAGACCAACACTGTTCACCATCATCAGAACCAAGCACTCCCACCTCAGCTAGTCCTGGATACCCCAACACACCCAAAGAGCAAGAATCAGGTTTAAAATCATATCTCATGATGGTGGTAGAGGATTTTAAGAAGGGCATTAATAACTCACTTAAAGAAATACAGGTGAACACTGCAAAACAGGTGGAAGCCTTTGAAAAATTACATGAAAACACTGCTAAACAAATAAAAGTCCTTAAAGAAGAAACACAAAAATCCCTTAAAGAATTACAGGAAAACACAACCAAACAGGAGATGAAATTGAAAAAAAAATCCAAGATCTAAAAAGGGAACTAGAAAAAATAAAGAAAACCCAAAGGGAGACAACTCTGGATATAGAAACCCTAGGAAAGAAATCAGGAACTGTAGTTGTGAGCATCAGCAACAGAATACAAGAGATGGAAGAGAGAATCTAAGGTGCAGAAGATTCCATAGGGAACATGTACACAACAATCAAAGAAGATGCAAAATGCAAAA
>NC_034593.1:12545468-12578347 GCF_900095145.1 Mus pahari | reverse complement strand
AGTAGCCAACATCAAAGTAAATGGAGAGAAACTCGAAGCAATCCCACTAAAATCAGGGACTAGACAAGGCTGCCCACTTTCTCCCTACCTATTCAATACAGTACTTGAAGTCCTAGCCAGAGCAATTCAACAACAAAAGGAGATCAAGAGGATACAGAAGAAGTCAAAATATCACTATTGGCAGATGATATGGTAGTATATATAAGTGACACTAAAAATTCCACCAGAGAACTCCTAAACCTGATAAACAACTTCAGTGCAGTAGCTGCATAAAAAATTAACTCAAACAAATCAGTGGCCTTTCTCTACACCAAGGATAAACAGGCTGAGAAAGACATTAGGAAAACAACACCTTTCACAATAGTCGCAAATAGTATAAAATATCTTGGTGTGACCCTAAATAAGGAATAAAAGATCAATATGATAAGAACATCAAGTCTCAGAAGAAAGAAGTTGAAGAAAATCTCAGAAGATGGAAAGATCTCCCATGCTCATGGATTGGCAGGATTAATATAGTAAAAATGACTATCCTGTTGAAAGCAATCTACAGATTCAATACAATCCCCATCAAAATTCCAATTCAATTCTTCACTGAGTTAGAAAGGGCAATTTGCAAATTCATCTGTAATAACAAAAAAACTAGTATAGCAAAAGTTCTTCTCAACAATAAAAGTACCTCTGATTGAATCACCATGCTTGAGTTCAAGCTGTCCTACAGAGCAATTGTGATTAAAAACTGCATGGTACCGACAGACAGGTAGATCAATAGAATAGAATTGAAGACCCAGAAATGAACCCACACAGCTTTGGTCACTTGATCTTTGACAAGGGAGCTAAAACCATCCAGAGGAAAAAGTACAGCGTTTTCAACAAATGGTGCTGGCACAACTGGCGGTTATCATGTAGAAGCATGTGAATTGATCCATTCTTATCTCCTTGTACAAAGCTCAAGTCTAAGTGGATCAAAGAACTCCACATAAAACCAGAGACACTGAAACTTATAGAGAAAAGCCTCGAAGATATGGGCATGGAGGAAAAAATTGTAAACAGAACAGCAATGGCTTGTGCTATAAGACCAAGAATCGAATACACAAATGGGACCTCATAAAATTGCAAAGCTTCTGTAAGGCAAAAGGTACTGTCATTGAGACAAAAAGGCCACCAACAGATTGGGAAAGAATTTTTACCAATCCTAAATCTGATAGGGGACTAATATCCAATATGTACAAAGAGCTCAAGAAGCTGGACTCCAGAAATTCAAATAACCTCATTAAAAAATGGGGTACAGAGCTAAACAAAGAATTCTCAATTGAGGAATACCGAAATGTGAGAAGCACCTGAATAAATGTTCAACATCCTTAATCATCAGGGAAATGCAAATCAAAACAACCCTGAGATTCCATTTCACACCAGTCAGAATAGGTGTGATGATAGGTGGATAAGATAAAAAATTCAGGTGACAGCAGATGCTGGCGAGGATGTGGAGAAAGAGGTACACTCCTCCACTGCTGGTGGGAATGCAAGCTTGTACAAACACTCTGGAAATCAGTCTGGTGGTTCCCCATAAAATTGGACAGAGAACTACTGGAAGATCCAGCAATTCCTCTCCTGGGCACATACCCAGAAGATATTCCAACTCATAATGAGGACACATGCTCCACTATGTTCATATCACCCTTATTTATAATAGCCAGAAACTGGAAAGAACCCAGATGACCCTCAACAGAGGAATGGATACAGAAAATGTGGTACATTTACACAATGGAGTATTACTCAACTATTAAAAATAATGAATGTATGAAATTCTTAGGCAAATGGATGGATCTGGAGGATATCATCCTGAGTGAGGTAATTCAATCACAAAAGACCTCACTTGATATTCACTCACTGATAAGTGGATATTAGCCCAGAAACCTAGACTATCCAAGATACAATTTGCAAAACACAAGGAAATCAAGAAGAAGGAAGAGCAAAGGTGCATACTTCATTCCTCCTTAGAATAGGGAACAAGATACCCGTAGAAGGAGTTTCAGAGACAAAGTTTGTAACTGAGATGGTCTGTGGACCATCCAGAAACTGCCCCACCTGGGAATCCATCCAATAATCAGCCACCAAATGCAGACACTATTGCATATGCCAGCAAGATTTTGCTGAAAGGACCCTGATATTGCTGTTTCTTGTGAGACTATGTGGTGCCTGGCAAATACAGAAGTGAATGCTCACAGTCATCTATTGGATGGAACACAGGGTCCCCAGTGGAGGAGCTAGAGAAAGTGCCCAAGGAGCTAAAGGAGTTGCAACCCAATAGGTGAAACAACAAAATGAAGTAACCAGTACCCAACAGAGCTCATGTCTCTAGCTGCATATGTATCAGAAGATGGTCTAGTCAGCCATCATTGGGAAGAGAGGTCCCTTGGTCTTGCAAACTTTATATGCCCCAGTTCAGGATAACACCGGGGCCAAGAAGTGAGAGTGGGTGGTTAGGGGAGCACGGCGGGGGGAGGGTATAGGGGACTTTCGGGATAGCATTTGAAATGTAAATGAGGAAAATATCTAATAAAATTTTGGAAAAAAAAAGAACTTACAGATGTGTTGGTGGTTGCCCCTATACTTGAGCATGTATAGGCAGCACTAAGAGAAATGACACTCATTTTGTTTTTATTTGTTTGTTTGTTTGTTTGTTTTATAGAAAGGAAAAGGAATTGTGGAAATAGAGGAGGAGCTGAAGGGGAGGGAATGAGGAATGTATTCGATCAAAATATATGTGTGTATGGAATTCTCAACTAGTAAAAAACTTACTAATTAAAAATATGTTATGCATATAAAAGAAAATTTTCTATTGCATCAGGACCATATTTTTCAGGTTTTTGGGTGTGTATTCTGTCTGCCTATGTAGTGAAAATAAGGTTTAAAAAATCACTTGCTTTTCAAAGTAGGTTCTAAATGTCAATAGTTCTGTGTCTATCATCCTAATTAAAATTTCTTTGCATCAAATTCATTATTTTTTTACAAATAACTTAGAAGATGCAGCCATGACATTAATTTAGAAACAAAAACAGTTACTTCAATGAAGCTGTAACCCTTAATTCAGTCTGAGTTAGGTGAAATAATTTGAGCTCTAGTCAAGGCTTAATGATGTAGAAATACTTTGCTTAATAAAGAACATGCATTTTGAAATACTTAAAACCTATTACAGCAGAGTATAATATTGAACTATAATATGTGCACCTCTAGATGGATAAACATAGAATGACAAATCTTTCTTTTTTTTAATTTTTTCCTGTTTTATTGAAAATAGATTCTTCACTCATGAAATACAACCAGAGCACGGCTTTCTCTCCCTCAACTCCTGCCAGCTCCCCCCATTTCTCCTCTCCCCCAAACCTTCTCCACCCTTCCTAATCTCCCTTCAGAAAAGAGCAGGCCTCCAAGAGACAGCAGCCAGACAGGACAAAAAAAAAGATACAAGAAGACAAGGCAAAAGCACACTGAGGGTGGGCAAGGCAACCAAACCAGAGCAAAAGACTCCCGGGGTCAGGCAAAAAGAGTCAGAAACACACCTACTTCTACTGGTAGAGCTACAGTAAAACACCAAGCTAACAGCTACAACATGTACACAGAGGACTGGTGCAGGCAACTTTTAATGTAATTCTGCTGACAAAACTACTTACAGGCCAGAGTTGTTCCAAAAAGAAAAACATGAACTTAAAAATGCTTGTTTCTAAAATCCAAATAATTGAAGTTGTGGATACGGACATCACCCCTGAAGTAACCAAAGCAGAGAGCAATTGCTGTGAAGTTTCCTTCAAAAGGACCCTTGGCTGGGTACCGTGAATTGTGGATCTGCTTGTATGTAGACTGGCTCAATACATTTCACTTACAGACAGATTTTATGTAGGAAATGAGACAGAAAATGAAAACAGAACATTTATTGGTATCGACCCAGAGTTCTAAGAACAAATGTGTAACATACTAAGATGTACTTCAGGATTTACTTTTCCATGGATCATTACACCAACACCTCAGGGAACATTAAGTGCAGCAATGGCTTTTAAGACGTGGAAACCTAGTCACGTAAAGACACACAAGGAACACATGCTAGTGTAACACAGGGTACCAACACCCGATGGTGATAACATTTGACTGTGATTGCTACCGTCCCTTTATTTCAGGTCCGTTTGAGCTGGGCATTAGGAGAAGAGCTTGTGAAGTTCACTCTGGATTCAGAGAACACTGAGGTTCCCTATATATCTCATATGTTTGGCATAACTGGGATGACAGAACCTTTACTTGGCATTGGTTGCCTGGCAAAAGCTGAGTATCACATAGCAATTAGGAAAAACTGGCTTGACCAAGATATACTATGCCTGTTGAGCTGCCTATATGGACAACTTGGAGAGGAGAAATGGAGGAAAATAAACAAGAAATAATGTGAATAAAGTGATGAATTTCGAGGTTGTGAGAAATTATTGTCATAAGAGGCATATGCCAACTAGCAAGAGGATGGGGTGACATATCTCAAATCTGAGATTTACTCCTGACTATATGGAACTTCAAAACAAAATATTCTGAAAATTGTAGACATAGAGAATAGGGAAATACAACCTTTACATTAGTTTCTCTGTGAGAAAGTTGAGAGAATTCATTAGTGTAAATCACTTCCCAAGAATAAACAAAATGGTCTGTAGAGCAGCCTGATGCTCAAACCCATAAGAAACAGTACTATATTAAAATATATTGAGCAATTATAAAAAAAACAGTTTATACTTTAGGTGAAAAATCCCAGTTTATATTTTGTCTTTCCCTGCGTAGGAAAGAAAGGATAATAGTAAGATATAATAATAAAGAATAGTAATAGTACACACACATGTATATATAATTTAGGGAGGCAGAATTCCCCCACCCTGTTAAAGCTGGCAAGTTATGTAATATTCAAAAAATTCCACAACTTTCAGTGAAATAATGTACTCTTCATTATAAACTGATGCAGTCTTAATTTCTCTGCAAAAACAAAATGACCAAAAGCAACAGCAATCACAGAAAATTCAGGTTCTCCTCTTCCAAGCTAGTACCTATAGGTAAAGTTTACTGAGTCTATAAGCCAAATGCCCATATAATATCCTAAATTTTAAAGTTCAGCTAACCTATTTGGCACCCCTAAACTTTAAGTCAATCTGTTAAAACCTTAGGGAACGCCTACCAAGGGAAATGGCCCATATGAAAAAGAATCAGTACAACCTGGAAAAAGTCAAAGGGAAGAGAAGTGAGTGAAAAGCATCAGGTAGACTTTGACAAATGCAGTTCTCAGTATTGTGTTTACTTTGCTGCACAATTAATAAAGAATATTCTATATTAGAGTCTCTCATTATTATTCCACACAGGGCAGAACACCTCTTCATTAGCCCTTTTGGAATTGATTGTGTACATCAAACAGTCAAGATATAAATAAAATATGCCTGTATGCATAATACTCTCACATTAAAACTGGAGGCAATTAACCTATGATTTCTCATTAATTAAATTAAAATAACCTTCTAAAAAGTGTCTAAAATCAAATAGATTTCTTTTAGTGTGAATTTCTACCCAGTGATATGCAGAGACTGTTTACCAAATTTATCCTGCATTTAAAAAATCCTGCTTATGATCATATCCTAGGCTGATTCCCATTTCTACTTCCTGCCTGATTACAATGATGGGAGTGTTTCTAAAAATATCAGTGTGAGTTCAAAATGTTTTTATTAAATTACTTCTCTTTGAACTGTTTTCATAAAAGTAAAAGGCAGCAAATTATTCAGTGACTTTTCAGAGCATTGACCTTGGAGTCATGAAAATAAGATATTGGAGGGAGATAACAGGCAGGAAAACAGGCACACCATATTTACTTCCCATTCAGGGGCCCATCTTCCTCCTCCTTTACTTCTTTCACCTTGATTGGCTTTGATTCACTGCTGTCTTCTAAGAAGTTTTTTTTTTTATTTAAATAAGCATACAAGGGTATGTGTGTATGAGCATATATGTTTGTATGTGTGTGTAAGTGTGTATCTGTGTATCTATATGTCTGTCTGCTTCTCTCTCTCTCTCTCTCTCTCTCTCTCTCTCTCTCTCTCTCTCTCTCTCTCTGTGTGGGGGGGCGTTGTTGTGTGTGAGGGGGTGTGGGGATGTACATGCATTTTAAGGAAAACAGTGTAATGCTAAAATTTATTTTTATTTCAGTTTTTGTCTAAACTAATTTTCAGCTCCCCTGAAGTCCTACCATATTAAGAATCCCCATATTACTCCTCCAAGATCATCACTTCTTGGTGCATAATTGGGTATTTTTATTTGGATTGTTTTTATCAAGCACTATATACTGGTTAATTGATTCCTCCATCAGTGGGGGGAAAAAAAAAACATAGTGACTCTTTTTCTCTACTCCCTCTTCATATCCTGGAGTATTTGGTATGGACTTTTCAGAAAGTAAGTCCTCAATGTCTGATGCTGTGCTGAGTTTTAATCCTGGAGTAAATTCTTTCTTCAGATGCTTCCCTTCTTTTTAACCCACACCCACCTGAGAGGAGCTGTCCTGTCAGCACCTGGGTAAGAACTTTTGAGACCTATCTCATTACCTTTCCTTAATCTTTTTATTGATTTCCTCCTAGGGTGCTATTCTGTCTTTCTCCAAAAGATTGAATTGCTTCCTTTTCTTGATTCCTTCCACAACAGCCTAATGCAGACACTTATTCTTTACCTGATTTCTAAGCTTTTCCTAGTATCCCTCTAATTCTCCTTATGGCCTCTATATGATCCTACACAATAGGTATTAACCTTTATGCTTTGGAAAGAATTAATCCTATAAGTTTGTGTTCTCCTTGACCTTCTCCTCATAAGCATGCGCCAACTTAGCAGTTCTCATTATGATCAATAGACTATACAGATCATCACCTTTCTCATATGTTCCCACTATAATGTCCATGAAATTTGGAATCTAGTGACAGGCAACAACTTACAGCTTTGAAAAGAACAGAACATGCTCTGTTCAGCAATGATGAGATCAAACTAATTGTCTAGTGGTAAGCATTTGTTCCTATGATTTCCATGGAGCTTTAAGGACCTCATTTCTAAATACAGTAAAAATGTCTTATAAGCAGAAGACATCACACTCTCTTCATTATAATTAGGAACAATTTTACCTTAGTTGAGTTGTATGGGTGGGTGTCTTACTGCCTCATAAGTTTATACTAGAAGTGGATTAACTTACTTCAAACCAAGGAGAATATCTCTCCTAGGTGTGCCCTCCATCTTGATTGTAGTTCATTTCAGATATAGTCAAGTTGACAACCAAGAATAGCCATCACAAGCAGTATAAAAACGTGATACTTAAGCATGTTAAAGTAGTAAACAGTAACGGCTCAAAGGTCAAGAAAATTTCAGGTGATTAATGCCATCATCAAGACTAACCCTGTGATTCAAGATGTTTTCATAAAGGACAAAGGAAAATACAAATTTAATATATTTCATTAAATTCGTAAAAGGAAATTACTCTTGTATTCAAACTGAATCTGCAAAGGGGCACATGTTGTTGACTCAGGTTTGGAAATTCGCTGGCACAGAAAACTACAAATATCTGAAGAACGATGAAATTTTATGGTGCCTTTGGTACAGAGAGGGATGAAAACATGGAGGATTTAATACCAGATATGAACCATTTCCAATCTCACAAATTCATCTGAGAAATTCACTAAACAATTGAATCTGTCACATGCATCCTCAGAAGTCCCTGAAGAACCACATGCCTGACAGGATTCAATGTTATTACAGACGTTATTACAGCCAATTCTAGGAATTGCATACCCTGATTCCTCAAGGCAGTTTTCGTAAGAACCAGACAATAGCTGATGTTAGAGCTTTCTTTTAAGAGGGTAAGAGAGATTTGAGGTGGGTCTCTTTTTTTTCATTACAAATTCTTTTGATATACTATGTTAAGATATGATAAGTATTAGTCATACAAAGATACTAACATTTAACAAGAGAGGATTTTGAAATAGGCAAGAAACCTTAAAATGATGCTTAATTCAATTTTTATTACTAATAACTAATAGACCACCGTATGCTATAAATGGAGAAATGTTGATATATGGAAACAATACACATCATTAAAGCAATACAACTGAATTTTATAAATCAAAGTAATAGCATTATTAGACTACACATTTATCTCAGTGACACTCAAAATATAAATGCATGCACCTTTACATTGGCACATCCTTAACTATTTATTGAAAATGGTATTATGATTTGAAATTATAACAGTTTTAATGCTTAATTAGTGTCACCTTGCCAAATTATTATTCTCAAAACTCAAAGTCATTAAAGTGTATCTCTCACACTTGGTTCCAGCAAGATAAATTGCACCAACACCCTATGAGCCATGGGACTCAGATCTCCTCTCATGACTCTTACAACATCAAGGATTGTCTTCCTTAAAAGAAGCCTACCATAGGTAAGAATAATTATGCCCCAGTACATAAGTTGATTATTCAGGCTGTGTGATCTTAATTGTTGTAAGTATGCAAACTCTATGAGGTCATCTTGATCCTGCATTTCCCAAAGCCTTGAACAATCCTGATGTATACACAATATAAGTACACCTCAGTATTGTACCAGGTTTTCTCCCTGGAATCTATGAACCTTATTCTCTACTTCAAAGTGAAGGATTTGTCTTGTTATTCCCAATATATGCCTTCATATTCCCTTCCATTGAGCAATCTTGATGTGTACAGAATACAAAAACCTCTCAGTATCACATGAGTGCTTTCTTCCTAGGATCTATGAAGGTTAGCCTCCACTTAAAAGTCCTTTAGACTTTCCGGTATTTCCTAATATGAGTTTTTCCATACCCTTTTATTGTGTAAAAGGCTTATCAAAATGATTTCTGCTGAGAGCCTTAAAAAAAAACCTAGCACACAGGAAGCATTTCAAAATGTACATGTCATATTGAATAAGTTTTTTTTTTTGGGGGGGGTCATTCCACCTTTTATTATTTCAAAAGCCCCAAGGCATTCTCAACCAATGACCTTCATAAATCCTGACTCTTTTTAATCATGTCCTTCATTCTACACCGTTAACTTAAATTTATGTTGATAATACTTCAAGTGTAGAAATAAGAAAAATCACATTGTATAATATTAAACATTATGCAAATATTTTAGTTTCGTCTTTCCAAATTTCATAGCAAAAGATCCAGATAAAAAATCTGAGTTCACTGTAGAGAACCTCATCCAAAATCCCTCCCTTTGAGTTCTGAGAGTCTCTCACCTTCCAGGTCTCTAGTTCATTCAAGAGGATCCCCCCACCTCTTACCTTCTGAGGTTGCCTGTTTCCATTCTTTCTGCTGGCCCTAAGGGCTTCAGTCCTGTTCCCCATACACATACTACCTGATCATGTTCACCCATTCCATTCCATTCCCTCTCTGCTATCCTACTCCCTCTCATGACTATTTTCTTCTTCTTCCCAAGTGGGATTGAGGCATCCTTACTTGGGTCCATCAGTTTGTTAACATTCTTGAGTCCTGTGGTAGGAAGAATTTGTAGGGTCCACCTCCAGTGGAGGGACAGGACATCAAGTAGAGGAATGAGGTTGCCATTCCATAATCAAAAGCTCTGACCCAGAATTGTTCCTGGCAGATAGAAATGCAGGGACAAAAATGGAGAAGAGCATGAGAGAAAGGAGGTCCAGTAACAAGCCCAAATTGGGATCCAGCTTAAGGGGAGGTCTGAGGCCCTGACACTGTTACTGATGCTTGCAGACAAGGGCCCAGCATGGCTGCCCTCTGAGAGCTGCTGAACAAGCTGCCCAATAAGTAGCTGAAAAAGTTAGATGCAGATACTAGCAACCAACCAGTGAACAGGAGCCAGGGACTCCTGTGATTGAATTGGGGAAGAGCTGGAAGAAGCTGAAGAAGAGGGTGGTCCCATGGAAAGACCAGCAGTTTCAACTGACTTGGACCCCAAGATCTCTCAAACATCGATTTACCAACCAGGCAGTATACACCAGCTGATATGAGGCTCCTGACACATATACAGCAGAAGACTTCCTGGTATGGCCTCAGCGAGAAAAGATACAACTCGAAAGCCTTGAGACCCTAAAGAGTGGGAAGGCCTTGTGGGCAGGGCTAGGAGGTGAGGACATGCATTTAGTGTTGGGGTTGGGAGGAGGTATGGGATGGGGACTGGTCTGGGGGCAGAACGGAAAGGGGTGAAGTATGGACTGTAAAAAAGGGTTAAAGAATAAAAATAAGTAAAATTTTAAAAATTTCTGAGTTCACAATGATGCCCTCTCGAAATTCACAGTACTAAATGAAACTCTAGAACAGAACAGACTCAAATTAAGCCTCTGACATCACCCTCTGAAATTTTATTGTATAAACCTGGAAAAAATGCATTCAATATTGTAGAATCACATAAAAAAGACACAGTAGCTCACAAGGTTTTAAATGACTCAGTGGGTAAAAACAATCATCAGGACCTGCGTGTAAATTTCTAGATCCCATATAAAGCTACACTTGGTAGCATTTATCTATCATCACAGCCCTCCTCTGGGGGGTCGAAGAAAGTTGGTGCAGAGACAGAAATAGGAGAAACCCCACAAGACCATGACCAGTTAGATTGATGGATACAGACACAAGCATCGAGGTGAGCCTGTTCAATATTTCAAAAACTTAGAAGTTGAGTACTGATGTTCAAAATTGTCTGCTTATCCCTAAACATGTGCCATGCACACTGAACTCACACACATGAAAGTGAACAAACACATACCAACATCAAACACAAACAAAACATGATTTCATATATTAATAAGTTGTAAGAAATTATGTTCAGGTAAAAGATGGATAATTGTCTATAAAAGATAGAAAACATGTAACAGTGATGCCTCCATGCACAGAATATATACACTTCTACACATTTCCCTTAAGACATAAAGCCTTAGTGAAAGCTTGGAGCATTTCAAGTCAACTACTGTTTCAAAAATAAGCTGTATCTTATATAACATCATATACAACGGTCTGGGTTACCAGAATTTACATGTTCATTTACTCTGAGCTATTCTTTAATTCCTTCAAAGTTGATAATTGTGTAGTTTATTTTTTTCTGGTAGACCTTCCATATACCTTATTTCTTTTCTATGGAAAAAAACAGTTGTTGTTGTTTTTTTTAAGTTTATAATATAATTCGAGTGCTTTCCTTTCCCTTTCCTCCAGTCAAACCCTTCCTGTTCTCCCTCAACTTCATGGCCTCTTTTGTTTACTAATTATTATTATGTGCTATGTGTATATCTATACTCATATATATTCCTAAATATAGCTTGTTTGTTCCATATAATGCTACCTGTATGTCAATTTTCAGAGCCCGCTATTACTTGACACTCAGTTGGTATGCTCTCTATGGGGAGGGCCAACCATATCCATCATGCCTTTGCTCTGTAAGCCATAGTTCGTTGTACAGTTTTGAAGCCTCATTGGCCTTTACCCATCCACTTTGGCATGGTTTGGTGTCATGATTTTTCACCTCAAGTTCCGTTGATAACGTTTTATGAATGTAATTTCTAATATTACTAGGAGACAAACAGCCTCACAGCAAACTCCCTGATCTCCTGACTCTTAAAATCTTTTCATTCATTTTTATTAATATTTTTGAGCCTTTTGTGTAGTAGTGTTTTGCATAAATCCACTGGGAATGGCTCTATAACTCTACATTTTGAACAGTTGTGGTTTTCTGTAGTGTTCTCTTTTAGCAAAGAGAAGGTTCCTATATGGGTAGAGACAGCACTTATCTGTGAGTATAAAAAAGAAATATTTATTTATTGTTGTTAGCGATTATTCTGCTTTAGTAAATTAGTGGCTATATATTCTCCTCCCAAAACCATGACTTCACTAACTCTTGGTACTTGACGTGGTTATCCTCCTGTTGAGCAGGTCTTAAGTTCAATTAGAGAACTGTTGTTGACTACAGCCAGGATGTATGTTACACCACTATACCTTTTGGGCTTTTTTTATTGGATATTTTTGCTTACATTTCAAATGTTATCCCCTTTCCTGTTTTCCCTTCTGCAAACTCACTATCCCCCCCTTACCCTGCTTCTATGAGGGTCCTCCTCCACCATCTTACTCACTCCCACCTCACCTTCTCACCTCTACCCTGAGACATCAAGTATTCACAAGCCCAAGGGTTTTGCTTCCCACTGATGAGATATAAGGCACCTCCAGCTGCTTCAGTCCTTACCATAGCACCTCCATTGGGGTTCCTGTGCTCAGTCCGATGGCTGACTATGAGCATCTGTATTTGTCAGGATCTGGCAGAGCCTTTCACAAGACAGCTGCATCAGGCTCCTGTCAGCAAGCACTTCTTGGCATCCACAATAGTGTCTGGGTGTGATATTTGCATGTGGGATGGATCCCCAGGTGGGGCAGTCTCTGGATGGCCTTGCCTTCAATCTCTGCTAAACTCTTTGTTCCTGTATTTCCTTTACACAGGAGCAATTCTGGATTAAAATTTTGGAGAGGGGTGAGTAGACCCATCCCTCAACTGTGGGGTCACACCTAAACTCTGGATATGGTCTCAAAATGTTCTCCCTCCCATCTACTAATGTCATCCCCATGGGGTCCTGGGAGGCTCTTGCTTTCCTGGCATCTGGGACTTTCTGGTTGCTACCACTAGTTCCCATCCTCCACTGCTATACACCTCTATTCAATTTTTGATGCTCTGCATATCTCCTCTATAACCGCCCATATCTGATTCTTCCCCTCTTTTTTCCATTGTCTCTTCTCTTGCTCCTAAGTCCCACCCACCCTCTACTTTCCTTGATTATCTTGTACCCTCTTCTAAGTAGGACTGAAGCATCCACTCTTTGGTGTTCCTTTGTCTTGTTCTTCATGTGGTCTGTGAGTAGTATCATGTGTATTCCACACTTTTTGCCTAATATCCACTTATCAGTGAGTACATAACATGTGGTATTTTGTGACTAAGTTACATCACTCAAGATGATATTTCCTAGATCCATTCATTTCCCTAAGAATTTCATGAAGTCATTGTTTTTAATAGCTGAATAGTATTCCACTGTGTAAATGTACCACATTTTTCTGTATCAGTTCTTCTGTTAAGGTCTTCCTGGTTTTTTATCTAGCTTCTGGATATTATAAATATGGCAGCTATGAACATAGTGGCGCATGTGTCCTTATTACATGTTGGAACATCTTCTGGGTATTTGATGAGGACTGGTATAGCGGGTCCTCACGTAGTACTATATCTAATTTTCTGAGGAACTGGCAGACGGATTTCCAGAGTGGTTTCACCAACTTGCAATTCCACCAGAAATGGAGGAGTGTTCCTCTTTCTCCACATCCTTGCTAGCATCTGATGGCACCTGAGGTTTTGATCTTAGCCATTCTGAGTGGGATGAGGTGAAATCTAAAGGGTGTTTTGATTTGAACTTCCCTGATGACTAAAATGTTGAACATTTCTTTTTTTTAATTAATTAAATTATTTATTATTATTTTCTTTATTTACATTTCAAATGCTATTCCAAAAGTTCCCTATACTTCCCCCCTGCCCCTGCTCCCCTACCCACCCACTCCCACTACTTGGCACTGGCCTTCCCCTGTGCTGGGTCATATAAAGCTTACAAGACCAAGGGGCCTCTCTTCCCAATGATGGCCGATTAGGCCATCTTCTGCTACATATGCAGCTAGAGACACAAGCTCAGGGGGTACTGGTTAGTTCATATTGTTGTTGCACCTACAGGGTTGCAGCCCCCTACAACTTCTTGGGTATTTTCTCTAGCTCCTCCATTGGGGGCCCTGTGTTCCATCCAATAGCTGACTGTGAGCATCAACTTCTGTGTTTGCCAGGCACTGGCATAGCCTCACAAGAGGCCACTATATCAGGGTCCCTTCAGCAGGATTTTGCTGGCATGTGCATTAGTATCTGGGTTTGGTGGCTGATAATTAGATGGATTCCCGGATGGGGTACTCTCTGGATAGTCCATCCTTTCATCTTAGCTCTAAATTTTNTCTCTGTACCTATATCCTTTCATGNGTATTTTGTTCCTTATTCTAAGGAGGAATGAAGTATCCACACNATGGTCATCCTTCTTGGTTTTCTTNTGTTTTGCANAATGTATCTTNGGTATTCTAAGTTTCTGGGCTAATATCCGCTTATCAGTGAGTGCATATCTAGTGATTTCTTTTGTGATTGGGTTACCTCACTAAGGATGATATTCTCCAGATACATCCATTTGCCCAAGAATTTCATAAATTAATTGTTTTAAATAGCTGAGTAGTACTCCATTGTGTAAATGTACCACAGTTTCTGTATCCATTCCTCTATTGAGGGACAACGGGTTCTTACTAGCTTCTGGCTACTATAAATAAGGCTGCTATGAACATAGTGGAGCATGTGTATGTAGTGGAATATATTGTTAGATTTCCATATATTGGACCATTCCTGCATCCCTGGAATGAAGCCTACTTGATCATGATGGATGATCATTTTGATGTGTTCTTGGATTTGGTTTGGAAGAAATTATTGAGTATTTTTGCATCAATATTCATAAGGGAAATTGGTCTGAAGTTCTCTTTGCTGTGACTTTGTGTGATTTGGTATCCGTGAAATTGTGGCTTCATAGAACTAATTGGGTAGGGTTCCTTCTGTTTATATTTTTTGGAATAGTTTGAAGAGTTTGATATTAGGTCTTATTTGAAGGTATGATAGAATTCTGAACTAAACCTTTCTGGTCCTGGGCTCTTATTGGTTGGGAGACTTTTAATGACTGCTTCAATTTCTTTAGGGGTTATAGGACTATTTAGATGGTTTATCTTATCCTGATTTAATGTTGGTACCTGGTATCTGTTTAGGAAATTGCCCATTTCATCCAGATTTTCCAGTTTTGTTCAGTGTAGGCTTTTGCATTAGAATCTAATGACTTTATAAATTTCCTCAGTCTCTGTTGTTATATCTACCTTTCTGATTTTGTTAATTTTGATAATATCTCTCTGCCCTCTGGTTAGATTGGCTAAGGGTTTCTCTATGTTGTTGGTTATCTCAAAGCACTAGCTCCTGGTTTTGTTGATCTTGTACAGTTGTTTTTGTTTCTATTTTATTAGTTTCTACCCTGAGTTGGATTATTTCCTACTGTCTAATTCTCTTGGATATATTTGCTTCTTTGTATTTTATAACTTTTAGATGGGCTGTTAAGTTGCTAGTGTATGCTCTCTTCGGTTTCATTTTGGAGGCACTCAGAGCTATGAGTTTTCCTCTAAGCACAGCTTTCATTGTGTCCCATAAGTTTGAGTATTTTGTGCCTTCATTTTCATAAAATTCTTTTAAAAAGTTGGTTTCTTTATTTTGTCCTTGACCAAGTTATTGAGTAGAGCATTTTGCAGCTTCCATGTGCATGTGGGTTTTCTGTTGCTCTCGTTGTTATAAAAGACAAGCCTTAGTCTGTGGTGATCTGATAGGATGCATGATATTATGTCAGTCTTCTTTTATCTATTGAGACCTGGTTTGTGACTGATCAGATGGTCAGTTTTGGAGAAGGTACCATGAGTTGCTTAGCAAAAGGTATATAGTTTTGTTTTAGGATGAAGTGTCCTATAGGTATCTATTAAATCCACTAGGTTCCTAACTTCTGTTAGTTTCACTGTGTCTCTGTTTAGTTTCTGTTTCCATGATGTGTCCATGGATGAGAGTGATGTGTTGAAGTCTTTCACTATTAATCTGTGAGTTGCAATGTATGCTTTGAACTTCAGTAAAGTTTCATTTATGGATGTGGGTGCCCTTACATTTGAGGCATAGATGTTTAGAATTGGTTCATCTTGGTAGATATTTCCTTTGATGAGTATGAAGTGTCCTTCCTCATCTTTTTTTGATAAATTTTGGTTGAAAATCAATTTTATTCAATAATAGAATGGGTACTCTGCCTTGTGCCTTGGGACCATTTGCTTGGATAATTTTTTCCAAGCTTTTTCTCTGAGACAGTATCTGTCTTTGTCACAGAGGTGCATTTCCAGTATGCAGCAAAATGCTGGATCCTGCTTACATATTCAGTCTGTTAGCCTAAGTTTTTATTGGGGGAATTTAGTCCACTGATTTTAAGAAATATTAAAATCAGTAGTGATTGCTGCTTCCTCTTATTTTGTTGGTAGAGATGGAATTATATTTGTTTGGCTATCTTCTTTGGGGTTTGTTGAAAGATTACTTTCTTGCTTTTTTCTGGGGTGTAGCCTCCCTCCTTGTGTTGGATTTTTCCATCTATTATCCTTTGTAGGGCTGGATTTGTGGAAAGATATTGTGTAATTTTGTTTTTGTCAAGGAATATCTTGGTTTCTCCTTCTATGGTAATTGAGAGTTTTGCTGGGAATAGTAACCTGGGCTGGCATTTGTGTTCTCTTGGGGTCTATATGACATCTTCCCAGGATCGTTTAGCTTTAATAGTCTCTGCTAAGAAGTCTGGTGTAATTCTGATAGGTCTGCTTTTATTTGTTACTTGACCTTTTTCCCTTACTGCTTTTAAATATTCTTTCTTTTGTGCATTTGGTGTTTTGACTATTGTGTGACAGGAGGAATTTCTTTTCCAGTTTAATCTATTTGGAGTGATGTAGGCTTCTTGCATGTTCATAGGCATCTCTTTCTTTAGGTTAGGGAAGGTTTATTATATATTTTTGTTGAAGGTATTTACTGGCTCTTTAAGTTGGCTCTTTTGTTCTCTTCTATACATAAATATCCTTCGGTTTGGTCTTCTCAGTGTGTCCCGGATTTCCTGGATGTTTTGGGTTAGGATCTTTTTGCATTTTGCATTTTCTTTTATGGTTGCTGCAATGTTTTCTCTTGTATCTTCTGCACCTGATATTCTCTCTTCTATCTCTTTTATTCTGCTGGTGATGCTTGCATCTATGACTCCTGATCTCTTTCTTAGGTTTTCTATCTCCTGAGTTGTCTCCCTTTGTGATTTCATTACTGTTTCTGTTTCTGTTTCCATTTTTAGATCCTGGATAGTTTTGTTCAATTACTTAATTTGTTTGGTTTGTTCTTGTAATTCTTTAAGAGATTTCTGTGTTTCCTGTTTAAGTCTTCTACCTGTTTACCTGTATTCTCTTGTATTCCTTTAAGGGAGTTATTTATGTCCTTCTTAAAGTCCTCTATCATCATCATGAGATGTGATTTTAAATCAGAGTCGTGCTTTTCCGGTGTGTTGGTGTAGCCATGGCTTGCTGTGGTGAGAGAACTGGGTTCTGAAGATGCCAAGTAGCCTTGGTTTCTTTTGTTTTTGTTCTTGCCCTTTCCTCTCCGCATCTGGTTATCTCTGGTGTTAACTGGTCTTGCTCTGTCTGACTGTGGCTTGTCCCTCTTGCTAGCCTGTGTTTTGGTACTCCTGGGAAACCAGTTATTTCTGTGATGAATGTGGGTATGGACAACTGTGGCAAATTGTCAGCTCCTGGGCACAGACAATGCAAAAAGATTGTTTTCCAGGCCATTCCTTGACTCCTGTGTCCTCGTGGATCTGGGCAGGTCCCTCTTGAACCTGGAATTTGAGCAGAAGTTGTGGTCTCACCTGTGCTCTCAGGTGTGTCAGTACTCTCGGTATTACAGCTGTCTCCCAGTGGGACCTATGTATGGAGAGCTGTGCTCTCAAGTGTGTCAGCACTCCTGGGACACCAGCTCTCTCCCTGTATGATCTGGGTATGGAGAGCTGTGGCACAGGGTCAGCTCCAGGCACAGATGGGAAATGGAAGGATCCTGGCTCAGGCTGCTCCTTGCTTCCTGAGTCCTGAAGGCTCCAGGGGTGTTCCCCTTGGAATAGGTATTTGAAGAGAAGTGGTAGTCCTACCTTTGTTCTCAGGTGTGCCAGCACTCCTGAGAGACCTGCTCTCTCCCTGAAGGACCACAGTATAGAAAGCTGTGGCACAGGGTCAGCTCTTGGTACAGATGACGACTGTACTTTTAGCATTACCGTGCTGTGATGGCCACTGTGGTTCATCAGCATTACATATAATTGCTAAGACCATTGGTTGCCTCTCTTCTTTGGGTGCTTCAATGGTGCCTTCTGGTACCATAAATATTAATCTTAAGGAAGGAGATATTCAGGTCAGTTGTAGCTTAAGATTTGGGGTTCCTCTGAGCCCTGTTTCTCAAGTTCATGTTGTTTTATGTATGTGAGTTCACTGTCACTGTCTTCAGAAATACCAGAAGAGGCCATTGGATCCCTTTAAAGACGGTTGTAAGCCACCATGTGGTTGCTGGGAATTGAACTCAGTACCTGTGGAAGAGCAGTCAGTGCTCTTAACATATGAGCCATTTCTCTAGCGCTCAAGTTCATGTTGTGTTCAGAAGGAAATCAACTTCTATATCTGATAGACAACTAAAAAAATTTTTTTTTTGGTTTGGGTTTGGGTTTTTCAAGACAGGGTTGTTCTCTGTGTAGCCCTGGCTGTTCTGTAGACCAGGCTAGCCTCAAGCTCAGAAATCTGCCTGACTCTGCCTCCCAAGTGCTGATATTAAAGGCATGCTCCAGTTTCTATGACAACCTTACCAACAACTCAAAAGAAGTTTTCATGTCTTTTTCTGTGGTTTTTGTTAGGTAGACTTTGGCTTTGATTGCGTGTGTGTGTGTGTGTGTGTGTGTGTGTGTGTGTGTGTGTGTGTGTGTGTCTGTGTATTTTTTCAGTGCAGATTTACAGGGATTATAGGTTACATTTTAAGAAAAGAGTTAAAAGTATAATTCCTTATGGGGTTTTTAGACATCCTATTGCTATTTTATGCACTTCTCCCCTTCTGTATTCACCTCTCTTCTACTTCATTAAAGATATCACCTTTCCAATTTTTCCTATCACATCATTTATACCCTGCTATTCCCTTTTTATGTCCTTTTTGTTGTTATGAAAAAAAACATTTTTTTCCTTTTCTACGGCTCTACTTCTTCAATTATAAAAGGTATAGCTAGACTTTATTAATCTAACTTAAATATTAATTAATTTAATCTCTCTGAGTATGATTTTTAATTCATAAAGGGCATCACTGACCTCAAACTCATTATGACGAAGTGTGAATGAGAAATGTCCCCTATGGGCTCATGAATTTGAGCAGTTGGTTCCCAGCTGGTCATCCTATTTGGGAACATTATGGAGTCGTTAGAATGTAGAGATTTGCTTTGAGAAGTATATTATAGCAGGTGGGCTTCAAGGTTTATAGCCTGGCCTTATTTTCTGTTCTTTTTCTACTGTCCATATAACAGTGAAAACGTGATAAGCCAGCTTCCTGTTTCTGTCTCCATGCTTTCTCAGAATATAAAGATGTTTTTCTTCTATGATGTACTTAATCATTCCTAAACGTAAGTCACAATAAACTTGTTTCTCCTCAATGTTATATTTTTAGCCTGTAGTTTTATTACAGCAACAGATAATAATAATTATTTTACAAATAACTTCAAATTCAAGATCTTCTTGCCTCAACCTCTCCATGTTGGGAATAAAAACATGTGCTACCATACCTGACTTTCATATAAGGATTTATTTTCAAAAAGCATCTACTTAATTAAGTCCCTGTGTTTATACTTCTGTAGACTGAAAATTTAGTGTCCTTAAAAATATGTTCCATTCCAGTGGGCATTATGCATTTTATTATAATAATCAAATTACTCACATTTAAACAATAATGCATAATACAAAGATAAAATAAGAATCATAGCATCAGTGAAAATAGAAGCTGGTGATATAATGAAATGTAGGATTTTAAAAATTATAATTATTACAAGCTAGTTTATTAGAGAAAAGTTTAAAAGTTTCTACCATGTAGAAATAAAAATATTGTGCACACTGGATGGTTAATTGTCCTGATTTGACCATAAAAACTTGCATTAATTAATCAAATTATAATTCTATGCCACAAAAATATATGATCATACTACTTTCCACCTTAAAATAAAAATGAATGAAATTTTCTTTAAAAAATTGTGAGTTCGATCTTGTCTGTGTAAATTAATAACTATATGACCTTGGGCCAATCACTTGACCTCTCAATTTTTTCAGCAGCAAATAAGAACACTAATCCAACAATGCTGGGAAATGCTGGTTAATCAGCAGTGACACATATCTAATCCTGATATGAAGTAGGAACATAAAGGTTCTTTGAAAAGTCAGTTGTGTTGCTAGGGCAAACATGTGAAGGAGTGGTTTCCTAAAGTAGACATATTTGAAAAACTAAGGCAGACTTGTGAAGGAACGTTTTGCTAAAGCAGACACAGGAGAAATGATGTTCTACTAAAGCAAGCATGTGAAAGGACATGAGAAGGACTCTTCACTAAAAACATACATGTATTGGTTCACCTTACATGGTGCAGTTGAGCGCCATTTGTTGAGACTTCATAAAGAAAAATGCACCAAAAATCTTTTGGTGGTGTTGTGCGGTTTCTTGCTGCTTCCCTGGACTTGGGCTGGTTGGCAGAGTGACGTCACCTGAGAAACATGCATGTGCTGAGACAATATATGTGCTAAGGCAAGAGTGATGGAAGACGTGAAATTTGGAGGGTATAAATAGGACTTAACAGATAGCGATGGAGGCTGAGCTAGGCTTGCTTATCGTTAGCTGTGCAATGATCTTTGATTAAGGGAGACAGGAAAAGCAGAGAACTTTTCCTGGCATCCCTCTGGCTCCCTCCTGTTGAGTCCAGGTGAGGCTGAGGCCTAGCTGTCTCTGCCTGCTAGTGCCACCACTGCTGATTCATGTTTGCTATCTCAATTCTACCTACCTGTACTGCTGGTTTATCCATGAAGTGTTCTTGAGTGGATTGAGCTGCCACTGCTCACCTATGGACTGAACTACCGATTTCCAGACAACATAGATGGGAGTTCCTCCAAAGAACCACTCTAAACAAGTCCACTTACCTCATACCCTTTCTTTTCCTCTACCTCTAGTGGGTGGTGGGCTAAAGGGGAAGGTAAAGCATTTAAGAACCTCGTGTCACGAGCTGCATATGTAGCAGAAGATGGAGTATTCAGCCATCATTGGGAAGAGAGGTCCCTTGGTCTTGCAAATTTTATATGCCCCATAGAGGGGAAGGCCAGGGCCAAGAAGTAGGAGTGGGTGGGTAGGGGAGCAGGGTGGGGGGGGAGGGTATAGGGGACATTGGGGATAGCATTTGAAATGTAAATGAAGAAAATATCTAATAAAATAATTTTAAAAAAGAACCATCATTAAAAATAGGATTTGAAGTAAATTAACATTACACTGATGTGTGGACCACTTGAAAGGTCAGTATAAAGGTTTCTTTGATTATAATAAACTCATTGACCATCTTGTCTCCTATCCAGCCTGATCTCTTTCATGCCTAACCTGTGTATCTTTAAATGTCACTTTATTTTCTCAGGTGATGGGATGAGATGCAGTCAATACAGAAGGTCAGTGAATATACAGATGAGGCTGAGGCCAGAGTACTTTTCTCTATTCTAACTATCCCTGCTTTTAGGCCTGGGAAATCTCTAGCCTCCATGCAATCTAATCATCTGAGCTCACTTATTCAAATTAGTGTCTCTTGTCTTATCAGTGAATTGCTCTGCTTGGCTTCAAACTAACTCTGGTAATTTGTTAAAGTCTTCTGGTTCCTTCTTTTTTTCTGGCTTCAACTTCCTATGTTGACCTGCACTGCACAAACTGCACAAATTAAACGAAACTCAAGAGCAAACTCAACTGTATTCATTTGTACTTCATTAACTACATTGACTGAACTAATTCAGCCCTCTTCACCCTCTCTTTGCCCTGTTCTTAAGTACCCTCTCTTTCCTGTCCTGTTATCATGATAATTGGTATATACTGTCTCTGACTCATTCATTAAAATTTTACTCAGGATAGAAAAAGATATTCCAAGCAAATGGACCCAAGAAGCAAGCTGGTGTGGACATTTTAGTATCTGAGAAAATTGACTCCAAATCAAAACAAATCACAATATATTATAAAGGACACTGCATATACACTGAAATCCACCAAGAGGACATTTCAATTATTAACAACTATTCCCCCAAACAAAATGAAAACCAGGTTTATAAAAGAAACACTACTATAGCTAATATCACATATTGACCCAAACAGAGTGATAGTAGGAGACTTCAATAACATGTGCTTTCCAATAGACAGGTTATCCAGACACTAAACAGAGAAAGCTGAAGCTAACTGACACCATAAACTAAACTGACCAAAAGATACTTACAGAACATTTCAACCAATCACAAAAGTCTGTACTTTCTTCTCTGTACTTCATGGAATGTTCTCCAAAATTAATCACGTTCTTGGATACAAAGAAAGTCTCAACAAATACAATACACTTGAAATAACACCATGCATGTTATCTGACCAACACATATTAAAGCTGGAAATAAATAACAGAAAACTTACAAACCCATGGACACCAAACAACATACAACTGAATTAAAATGGGTCAGGACAAAAATTAAGATAAAAAATAAAACCGTTTAGAATTTGTTGAAGATGAAAAGACAACATTCTTACAATTAATTGGATTATGAAGTAGTAAATTGCAGTATGATTTTTTCATACATTCTTAGTAATCCCTTAAGATTTGATAACAAAATCTATTGACTGTAACTTGAAACTGAAGCCCATACTATTGAGAAAGAGAACATTTATCTTTCAATTCTGAAGAGTAGACATCTCTTTAATGCAAAAATTTGCCAAATCAAAATAGCAAAACCCAGAAGAAGATATGCATTTATATAATGCATAGAATATTTTCTCCTCAGAACTTATAGAGAGAGTGAGGGCACCATATGTCCATTTCTGTAACTAGCTATCTTATTCCCATGTCTGAATAATAAAGAACACTTAAACCTAATTGTTTTCTTTTCATGTTTTCTTTCTTTTTATTACTTAAAATAATGTTTAGGTATATTTTTATCATATTCTTTCCCTCCCTCAAGTCCTTCCAGATCCTCTTCACCCCTTCCTACCCACTGTATTTTAAGTTTTATCAAAACAACAACCCCCCCAAAAAACAAGGAAAAAACAATAGCAAAAAGTAAATATATAACACAAAACTGTAACCAAATAAACAAGCACACAAAAACTGTGGAGTTCATTATGTGTTATTTAACTATTCCTGAACATGAGGCTGCTCTGGAGTAGTTGATAAACCCAGTGTCACTCCACTGAAGTAAAAATTTTTCTAAGACATTGAAAAGTACTATATTATAGTATAATGTAAATATACTAATAACCTAGGTTGCAATTATTAAGTTCCCTAATATTTATTTTACAGTGCCTTTCACAATACATTTTTATATTTGGATAAGATTTTCTCAAGCCAAACACAACTGTGGGTATTGGAACAAAGAGTTTCTTGACCGAGGTAACTAGGAGATCATTCAGTAGATTCTGGAAAATTAAATACTTAAAGTTCAAAAGTCCGTCAAACACTTTGTTCTTTAATCTTTTTATTCCAACAGGCTAATGATTAGTACTGTGTTGAAGTTAATGTAAGAAGGAATTACCATCTCATTTTAATAATCTAAGTACAGCAAGTAGCAAAGATGAAGTGATCCAAGCTGATCATTTAGTCTCTGTTGTAGTCTACATTCAGAAGGATAACTTTCTTTAGTGAGCAATTAGTCAATGAAATTTACTTGTTACTAAAAATCACAAAGCTTCCAAATGCAGCCCTAATCCTCTTCAGTGTCATGGAATTGTTCAATGCAGATAGTTCTTGCCCTATCATTCATCTGTCCAGAAATTAATGTCTCTACCAGGAAATACACACAATAAATAGTGGTTTAAAGATTACTCATAGAAATGTCAGAATTGGGTTATACAGAGTATTTGCATGTCTGGCTTAATATGAGTACTTTGGCAATTCTCTGTGAGCTGCAATGCCCAGATCTCCTGAGGACATGAATGATAGCCATAGTCTTTTCAACTTTAAGTTTTATTTTCTTTTACCTATACAAATAAGAACTTTAAAAGCAAAGAAGACAATATTATTCTTGACAGACCTCATGGTACATGCCTTTAATTCTACCATTTGGGAGGGAGATGCAAGTAGACGTCAGTGAGTAAAAGACCATCCTCATTTAAGTAGAAAGTTCTAGGCTAGCCAGAGCTCTAGCCAGTTTTTTTTTTTTTCTCAAAAACCATATAGTTAGTTAGTTAGTTAGTTAGTTAGTCTTGTCATAGTGGCTGAAGTTTATGAAACCATGACTTAGGAGGCAGAGGTAGTGATATCTCTGAGACAAAATTCCAGTCTGGTCTACTATAGAAATTCCAGTCCATATTGAGACACTCTTCTTTTCTCTTCTCTTCTCTTCTCTTCTCTTCTCTTCTCTTCTCTTCTCTTCTCTTCTCTTCTCTTCTCTTCTCTTCTCTTCTCTTCTCTTCTCTCTTCTCTTCTCTCCTCTCCTCTCCTTTCCTCTCCTCTCCTCTTCTCTCCTCTCCTCTCTTCTCTTTCCTCTTTCTCTCTCCATCCCTCCTTCCTTCCCTCTCTCTCTTTTCCTCATTGTATGTGTTTTTCTATATTTCTCTGTACTCTCTGTCTCTGTCTCTCTGTCTCTATGTCTCTGTCTCTCTCTCTCTCAGGTGTGTGTGTGTGTGTGTGTGTGTGTGTGTGTGTGTGTGTGTGTGCGCGCGCACGTGCGTGCACACACGCGCGCGCGCACAAATACATATATAATTTAGATAATATTAAAACCAGTCAGGAAAGTGACCACAACCAGGTACTGGTTTCTGCTATCCCAATCAACTACATTACAGAAAGGAAATTTTAATGAGTAGCAATGTTTAAAAAAATCTAATCAAACAAAAGCAGTTTTTCTACTGATAAAGAATGGTTGCTCTAGCATAGCAGCTGTATTCAGTTAATTGACCAAAATATAAAGACCACTCATCAAAGCAAGAGACACCCATCAAACTGCACTGGATATCTTATACACACTTTCCATCCTCCAATACATTCTGGAATATGTCTTCTGGTAGTTTTACAAAGCAGAATAAAAGATTTCACTGAGAGAAGCACAAGTCAAGAACTGCACGGAAAAGGAAAATGGCTTTATTAATGAATTCCTTAGCTTTACTTTAAGAACTATGTATTTACAATACATAGTTTATCCCAATTTAAGAAAGCAAGAAAGAATTGAGTCATGCTAGAGTTATAAGCCCTCAGTAAGGTGACAATTTAGAAAGTACTTATTCACAAAATTCTAAACCTTTACAGTTCAAATACATGTAAATTGCAGTTATCATGACTTATTTAAATAATGCTAGTTTCCCAAAAACAAAATTCAAATTTTGGCTTTCTCAAAATATTAGGGAGTAATGTAGTATGAGGCTTTTCATTTAAACAATGATTACAAAACTATGAGGTATATTCGGGATTGGGGACAATCATTTCACCTGATTTAATATTTATCAGTGATTGAACATTGGTTTCTGAGACCAGAGCATCTAAGTGTACAGCCATTGTACCTGTGGGTCACTTAGTAATAGGTCTGACAGACATATCAAAAATAATTCAAAGAAAAAAATGGCCAGGATGGGTAAAAAAGGGTAATGATGGAAGTAAGATTTTGATCAAGCCTGTATGTCAGACCCTGAGGACTAGTTGTGTTGATATTCTAAAGACTTGAGATGCTCAGTGAGAAAGATGTAGTGAAGGTGAGCAAGTTAGCTATATAAACAAGAAAAAGCATTTGTGACAAAAGATGAACATGCCCCAGAAAAACAGATGCCAGGAAAATATTCATATTGTTGGAACTCTGCGCTATTTCCTGACATTTAAAGCACAAAAGATAAAGTGCTGGAAATAGATCCAAACTTAGAAAGGAGTGACAATTCACCAAAGGCCCAGAAAAGATGTTCATTCCATATGGTAAGCTAGATATGACAGGAAGGAGAAGACAAGTGCTGGTCTAACTATTTTTGATAAGTTCTTTTTATGAAATAATATGATTTAAAGTGCAAGATTTCTAAGATTTTTAAGTTTCAGCATTGCAAAAATGTTAGTGTTACCATTTTTGTTAGTATGATATTTTAATTCTTGTACACATAAAACAGTAGAATAAAATAGATATAATAATTAGAAAATTCATAATTTTGGAGGCAACTGTATATATTTTGATTAGAAATGCATTTTTATTTGACTGTTATTTACTTTACATCTTGATCACAGCTTCCTGTCCTCTTCTCCTCCCTGTCTCACTCCCTTGCCTTCCTACCCCCCCCCCCTTTGCCTCAGAAAAGTGGATGTCTCCCATGAATTCCAATCTGGCATATCAAACTGAGGTAAAATTAGGCACAATGTCTATTGAGGCTTGACAAGGCAGCTCAGTTAAGAGATTGAGATCCAAAGGTAGGCAATGTAGCCAGAGACAGCCCCTGTTTCTGTTTCAGAAATCCCACATGAAGACCTAGCTGCACAACACTAACACATACACTAAGGATCTAGGTCTTTCCAATACATGCTCTCTGCTTTGCAGTTCAGTCTCTAGGGGCCCCTTTGGGCTCAGTGTACTTGATTCTTTAGGTTTTCTTGTGGTGTCTTTGACTAATCTGGCTCCTTCAATCCTTCCTCTTCTTCTTCCACTGTATTCCCAAAGCTACACTTAATGTTGGGCTATGGATCTCTGCATCAGTTCCCATAAGTTACTTAGTGAAGCCTCTCAGATGACAGTTATGCTACGCAAGTATAGAAGAATATCATTAATAGTGACAGGGGTGGGCTCCCCCTCATGTCATGGTGCTCAAGGCGGACCAACCATGGGTTGTCACATCTATCAAATTCTGCTCAATATTTCCAAACCTGAATATCATGTAGGCGAGACAAATTGTGGATCTAAGGTTGCATGGCTGGGCTAATTTACCAATCCCTCCTTTGGAAGTTTTGCCTGGCTGTAGGAAGTAGCTGTTCAGTTTCCAGTTCCGTCATTGCCTAGGAGTCTTAGCTAGGATCATCTTTATATAATTTAGGGCATTTCCATCACCCTAGGTTTCTAGTCCTTAGAGACACATCTTCAATACAATTGTATCTTCCAGTACTACCACCCTCCACCTCCCACCTCATCTCCCATGTTTTCATCCGTACACCTGCCCCCACTGAGTCTCCTCCCTCCATCCACCCCCATGTCTATTCTATTTCCTCTACTCAGTGAGATACAAGTATCACCCCTTAAGCTCTCCTTTTTACTTAGATTCTTTGGGCCTTTGGACTGCAGCATGGTTATGCTGTTGTTTATGGTTAACACTTAACAGTAAGTATATATAATGTGTGTCTTCCTGAATCTGGCTTACCTCACTCAGGATAACCTTTTCTAGCTCCATCCATTTGCTTGCATGTTGTTGTTGGTTTTGAAGGCTGAATAATACTATATTGTGTACCAATGTGCCATATTTTATTATCTATTTTTGCATTGTAGGGCACGTAGGTTGTTTCTAGGTTTTGGCTATTATGAATAAAGCTACTGTGAACATAGTAGAGCAAGTGTCCTTGTGCTAAGCTGGTGTTTCATTTGTATATATACCCAGGAATGGTGTAGCTGGCTGTTGAGGTAGATCTATTCACAATTTTCTGAGGAGCCACCAAATTGATTTCCAAGGTGGTTTTACAAGTTTTCATTTTTACCAGCAATGGAAGAGTATTCCAAAAGCTCCACATTCTCAAGAACATAAGTTGTTGCTTGAGTTTTTGATCTTAGCCATTCTGAGTGGTATAACACAGATGTTTCATCTCAGGGATGTTTTCATCTGCAAGGTCCTGGTAACTAAGGATTTTGAACATGGATTTAAAGGCCTCTCAGCCATTAAAGACTCCTTTCCTGGGAATGCTCTGTTTAGCTCTATACTCCATCTTCAGTTTGGTTATTTGGTTTGTCAATACCTAATTTCTTGAGTTCTTCATGTATTTTGGACATCAGCACTCTGTCAGATGTGGACCTGGTGAAAAGAATGTTCCATTCTGTAGGCTGCCATTTTGTCCTCTTGACTGTGTGCTTTTCCTTACAAAAGCATTTCAGCTGCACAAGGTCCCATTTATTAATTGTGATCTTTGTGCCTGAGCTATTGCTGCTATGCTCAAGAAGTCTTCTCCTGTGCCAATGAGTTAAAGACTGTTCCTTACTTTGTCATCTATCAGATTTACTGTATCTGGACTTAAGTTGAGGACTTTGGTGTGCTTGGAGTGCAATTTGTGCAGGATGATCAATATGGATCGATTTGCGTTTTTCTGCCTGTAGACAGCAAGTTAGAGCAAGAACATTTGTTGAAATTGTTTTTTTTATTTGTTGTTATAAACTTTTTGCTACTTTGTCAAAAATCATATGTCTAATAGAAAGCCCGCTCTAACCAGAAATACAGGAGACCCACCCTAAGAAGAGATAGCACTTTCTGTTTCACAGAAGACCAGCTATAAACCAGATCAGAAATCTCTACCTGCCTGAAAGGAATCTGACTACAGTCTGAGACACCCAGGCCAGTTAACTCTAGAGTTAATCAAATGGTGAGAAGCAAGTGCAGGATCATAAGTGACAGAACTCATGAAATTTGGGATCATCAGAACCCAGGTCTCCCACGACAGCAAACCCTGGATACCAGAACACGACACAGTAGGAAGATAGTGACCTAAAATCCCATATCATGGATATGATAGAGGCATCTAAGAAGGATATGAATAACTTACTTAAAGAAATACAGAAAAACACAAGCAAATAGGTACACACCCTTAAAGAAAAAAAAAATCCCTAAAAGAAGAACAGAAAAATACAATCAAGAGGGTAAAGGAATTGAAAAAGTGGTCTAAGACACTCCTCCATTGCTGGTGGGATTGCAAACTTGTACACCCACTCTGGAAATCAGTCTGGTGGTTACTCAGAAAATTGGACATAATTTTAGCAGAAGATCCAGCAATACCTCTCCTGGGCATACACCCAGAAGATGTCCTAACTGGTAATAAGGATACATGCTCCACTATGTTCATAGCAACTCTATTTATAATAGCCAGAAGCTGGAAAGAACCCAGATATCCCTCAATAGAGGAATGGATACAGAAACTGTGGTACATTTACACAATGGAGTACTACTCAGCTATTAAAAACAATGAATTTATGAAATTCTTGGGCAAATTGATGTATCTGGAGGATATCATCCTTAGTGAGGTAACCCAATCACAAAAGAAGTCACTAGATATGCACTCACTGATAAGCGGATATTAGCCCAGAGACAGAATATCCAAGATACAATTGGCAAAACACAAGAAAACCAAGAAGGAAGACCATCGTGTGGATATTTCATTCCTCCTTAGAATAAGGAACAAAATACCCATGAAAGGATATAGGTACAGAGACAAAATTTAGAGCTAAGATGAAAGGATGAACTATCCAGAGACTACCCCATCTGGGAATTCATCCCATCATCAGTCACCAAACCCAGATACTAATGCACATGCCAGCAAGATTCTGCTGAAGGGACACTGATATAGTGGCCTCTTGTGAGGCTATGTCAGTGCCTGGCAAACACAGAAGTGGATGCTCACAGTCAGCTATTGGATGGAACACAGGGCCCCCAATGGAGGAGCTAGAGAAAGTACCCAAGGAGCTGTAGGGGGCTACACCCCTGTAGGTGGAACAACAATATGAACTAACCAGTACCCCCTGAACTCAAGTCTCTAGCTGCATATGTAGCAGAAGATGGCCTAATCNGCCATCATTGGGAAGAGAGGCCCCTTGGTCTTGTAAACTTTATAGACCCAGCACAGGGGAAGGCCAGGGCCAAGAAGTGGGAGTGGGTGGGTAGGAGAGCAGGGGTGGGTGGGGGTATAGGGAACTTTCAGGATAGCATTTGAAATGTAAATAAGGAAAATAATAATAAAAAATATAAATTAATTAATTAATTAATTAACTTGGGTATACACAAATATATATATAAAAAAAGATGACTGTTGGTTCCTGATGTGTTTGTTTTTGTAGGTTGCTTTTTGTGCCTGTGGGTCTCTTCTTTTGGCTTTGTTGTGAGATGATTAATATCTTGTCTTTTCTTTAGTATAGGTGACTTCCTTATGTTAGAGTTTTCCTTCTAGGATCCTATGTAAAGCTGTATTGGTATTTAGTTACTATTTGGATTTGGTTTTGTCCTGGAATATTTTGTTTTCTCCATCTAAGGTGACTGAGAGTTTTTCTGGGTATAGTAGCCTGTTCTGTCATTTGTGTTCTCTTAGAATCTGCTTGACCGCTGACCAGTCTTTTCCTTCTTTCATAGTCACTGTTGAGAAGTCTGGTATAATTCTTGCCTACTTTTGTATGTTACTTGACCCTTGTCCCTTGCAGCTTTTAATATTCTTTCTTTGCTCTGTGCATTTAGTGCTTTTATTTTTATGTGATAAGAGGATTTTCTTTTCTGCTCCCATTTATTTTCTATAGACTTCTTGTACCTTTATGTCCATCTCTTTCTTTAGGCTTACGAAGTTTTCTTCTATGATTTTTGTTGAAGACATTTTCAGGTTCTTTGTACTCAGAATTTTCCTTCTCCTCTATTCCTATTATTCTTAGATTTGGTCTTTTCATTGTGTCCTGAATTTCCTGGATGCTTTGGGTTAGGAGATGTTTATATTTTGAATTTTCATTGACAGTTGTGTCAGTCTCTTCTATTCTATCTTCTACACCTGAGATTCTCTCTTCTATCTCTTGTATTCTGTTGGTGATACTTACACATGTAATCCCTAACCTTTTTCCTAGGTTTTCCATTCCCAGGTTTGCCTCTATTTGTGTTATCTTTATTGTTTCTACTTCTACTTTTAGGTCTTTGACTGCTTCATTCAATTCCTTTACCCGATTGACTGTGTTTTCCTGTATTTCTTTAAGGTTTTTTGTTTTGTTTTGTTTCTTAGGACTTCTACCTGATTTCCTATATTTTCCTGTATTTCTTTCAGTGAGTCATTTATACCCTTCCTAAAGGACTCTATTATCATCATGAGATAGGATTTTGGTTAAGATTCCTGATTTTCAGATGTGTTGTTGTATTCAGGACTTGCTGTGTTGGGCAAACTGGGTTCTGATGATGCCCACATATATTGATTCATGTTGCTTAAGATCTTGAGCTTGCCGCTTGCTATCTGCTTATTCCTGGTATCCTCTGGTCTGCAGGAATCAGTATGAAGTCTGCCTCTTTTGTCCCTGGGTTGCTTAATGTTTCCTTATAGGCCTGCAGCCCTGGCTGTAGCAGACCAGCTGTGGGGCCTTCAAACTGGAGGCTCTTCAGAGGACCAGAAAAGCTGTTGATCTGTTTTCCTGGCTGCAGTAGAGCTCCTGGGAGGCTCAGACTGTTGGGTCTTCAGAGGAGCAGTCAAGCTGTTATCCTGTGTGAAGATGTTCTCCCATGGAACCTATGGACTGTGGTTTCTGTTTCCCTATGTGCAGCAGAACTCTCAGGATGCCTTCAGTCTGTTGGGTTAGTTGGCCTGCATGCCACAGAGGCCCTGGGAGGTCTTCAGACTGTGGTGTCTGATGCCCAGTTACCCTGTGTAGAGAGGAGCTTCTGAGATGCCTACAAGCTGTAGTGTCTTCAGGGGGCAGACAAGCTGGTGATCAGTTGCTCAGATGTCCTATGTGCAGCAGACTTCCTGGTATGCCTCAGGCTATGGTTTCAGTTGCTTGACTACTCTGAGTACAGTGGATCTTCTGGGATCACTCGAGATACGGTGGCAATCTCTGAGTGCAGAGGATACTCTAGGAAGGCTCAGAATATGGCATCTTCAGGGGAGCAGACCGGCTAGCAATCTGCCTCAGCAGAAAGGACCCGGTAGAAGGGAAGTGGTATTTGGGTACAGGGCTTTTGGTACATGAGGGAGCCAAGTTCACTGGGCTCTCAAAGGCAGCTCTGGGGCTTGGGGGAGAGAGGGTTCTTTTCAATTGCTCTAAGTGCAGTGGATCTTCTGGGATGGCTCAGGATATGGTGTCTTCAGGGGAGCAGACGAGCTCTCAGTCTGCCCCAGCAGAAAGGACTTGGCAGAAGGCTGACATTTTTCTAGGGACTCCTGTGGTCAAAAAGTATTTAAAAGTGTAATGGTGTTTTTATGATTAGCAGATTTCATAAAAACTGGTTCTTGTTAGGAATATAAGCATATATTTACAGTACAAGCTACATAGATTGTTTGATATGACAGGAAGGAGAAGGCAAGTATGACTTGATCTAATTTATATGCTTTTTAGAGAAACCATTCTCAAAATTTCTTCTGCCATTCAGAGTTTAGTTTATTAATTTTATACCAAGCCAAAATAAAAGAATACATATTAAGATGTAGACAAATGTAGATTTAACAAACTGTCCTCAAATTGAGTGGTTAAAGCAGTCAGTCAAAAAACAACTGTGTGAATAGCATTGCATTGTGTAAATGAACCATGTTTTCTTTATACATTTTTCTGTTTTGTGGCATCTGGATTGTTTCTGTTGGGAACAAAATAAAAAAGAGGGGGCAGAGGCCCTGGGAGAAGTTGGGAAGGAAACTGGGTCTAGTGTCCAGCCAGAGTTCCCCTGTGCTCTGGGCAGGCAGACACAGGCATGGGGGGGGCTGTTGGGGTGCTTTCCCACAGGACCCCGGGTGAGCATGCCTCACTTAGACAGCAGAGGTGGAAAAGGGGCAGCCCCTGATTAGGGACCCTACCCCTGGGGCTACCTTGCTAGCACCCCAGGCTTGCAGGAGTGAGGGGATATTGCGAAGAAGTTCCCAACACTGAACAGAGTGCACAGTGGGCCTTGATGGAGCAGAGCAGAGACTCTATGGTTTAAGAGCTTTATTATAGAAATGCAGAGGAAAGAGAAAAGGGAGAGAGAGAGAGAGAGAGAGAGAGAGAGAGAGAGAGAGAGAGAGAG
>NC_034593.1:12532666-12545263 GCF_900095145.1 Mus pahari | reverse complement strand
AGAGGAGAGGAGAGAAGAGAAGAGAAGAGAAGAGAAGAGAAGAGAAGAGAAGAGAAGAGAAGAGAAGAGAAGAGAAGAGAAGAGAAGAGAAGAGAAGGGGAGGAGAGGAGAGAAGGGAGAGAGAAGAGGGGACAAAGAAAAAGGGAAGAGGAGACAGAAGTGTGAGAAGTGAGAGGAAAAAGGAGTGAGAGTAAGAGGGTAAGAGTAAGAGAGTGTGGTGAGAGATGAACACCCCTTTTATGGTCTTCACTGTTGCTAGGTAACAGGGGAGGAGTTTAGCCTGAAGGTCAGAAGCTTGGGGCATTGCTTACTTGACTACTGGCTGTGCTTCTCTTGTGGAGGCTGTGGGAGGTAGTACCATAGGCAGGGGCCAGAGTTCCAGGAGCATGAGGGAATGCCTAACCTGTCATGTAGGTGAATTATTACCATTGGGGTTCTGACTTCAGCTCGACTGGAGACCAGTCTGCTATTCCCCATATGTTTCCAGGTTCTAGCTATTGCACGACCTCAATGAACATAATGGAGCATGTGCCCTGTGGCATGGTGGGGGATCTTTTAGATCTATGCCCAAGAGTGGTATAGATGTGTCTTCAGGTACCTCTATTTCCAAATTTCTGAAGAACGTCCAGATTGATTTCCAGAGTAGCCGTACCAGTATAAAATCCTAGCAGCAATGGAGGAGTGTTCCTCTTTCTTCATTTTCTCACATTAGCTGTCACTTGAGTTTTTGATCTTAGCCATTCTGATTGGCATAAGGTAAAAATCTCAGATTTGTTTTGGTTTACATTTTCCTAATAACTAAGGATTTTGAACATTTCTAAAAGTGCTTCTCTGCCATTTGAGACACCTCTGTTGTAAATTCTTGGTTTAGTTCTATATCCCATTTTTTGATTGGGTTGTTTCATTTACTGGGTGTTAGCTTCTTGAGTTCTTTATATATTTTCAACTTTAACCCGGTATCTGATGTGGAGTTACTGGAGATACTTTTATTTTTCCAATCTGTAGGTTGCTGATTTGTTCTATTGACTACATCCTTTGCCTTAAAGAAGCTTTTCAGTTTTCTGAAGTTCCATTTATCAATTCTTGATCTTAGAGCTCTGACCCTCTGGAATTCTGTTTAGGAAATTTCCCCTGAAATGAACCCACACACCTATGGTCATTTGATCTTTGACAAGAGAGCTAAAACCATCCGCTGGGGGAAAAAAACAAACAAAAAACAAAAACAAAAAAACAGTGTTTTCAATAAATGGTGCTGGCACAACTGGCAGTTATCATGTAGAAGAATGTGAACTGACCCATTTTTATTTCCCTGTACTAAGGTCAAGTCTAAATGAATCAAGGAACTCCACATAAACCCAGACACACTGAGACTTATAGAGGAGAAAGTGGGGGAAAGCCTCGAAGATATGGGCACAGGGGAAAAATTCCTGAACAGAATAGCAATGGCTTTTGCTGTAAGAACAAGAATCGAAAAATGGGACCTTATAAAATCAAAAAGCTTCTGTAAGGCAAAAGAAACTGTCAGTAAGACAAAAAGGCCACCATCAGATTGGGAAAGCATCTTTACCAATCCTAAATCCGATAGGGGACTAATATTCAGGATATACAAAGAACTCAAAAAGCTGGACTCCAGAAGATCAAATAATCCCATTAAAAATGGGGTAGAGAGCTAAACAAAGAATTCTCAACTGAGGAATACTGAAGGGCTGAGAAGCACCTGAAAAAAAAAAAAAAAAAAAACGTTCAAGATCCTTAATCATCAGGGAAATGGAAATTAAAACAATGCTGAGATTCTACTTCATACCAGTCAGAATGGCTAAGAGAAAAAAATTCAGGTGACAGCACATGCTGGCAAGAATGTGGAGAAAGAGGGACACTGCTCCATTTTTGGTGTGATTGCAAGCTGGTACAACCATTCTGGAAATCAGTCTGGCAGTTCCTCTGAAAATTGGACATAGTTCTAGCAGAAGGTATAACAATTCCTCTCATGGTTATATACCCAGAAGATGGTCCAACTTGTAATAAGGACACATGCTCTACTATGTTCATAGCAGCCTTATTTATAATAGCCAGAAGCTGGAAAGAACCCAGATGTCTCTCAACAGAGGAATGGATACAGAAAATATGGTACATTTACACAATGGAGTACTACTCAGCTATTAAAAAGAATGAATTTATGAAATTCCTCAGCAAATGGATGTATCTGGAGGATATTATCCTGAGTGAGGTAACCCAATCACAAAAGAATACACATGATATGCACTCACTGGTAAGTGGATATTAGTCCAGAAACATAATATCCAAGATACAATTTGCAAAACATATGAAACTCAAGAAGATGGAAGACTAAAGTGTGGATATTTTGTTCCTTCTTAGAATGGTGAACAAAAGAAGTTCAGAGACAAAGTTTGCAGCTGAGATGGAAGGAAAGACCATCTGGAGACTGCCCCACCCAGGGATCCATCCCATATACAACCACCAAACCCAGACACTATTGAATAAGCCAGAAAGATTTTGCTGACAGGACCCTGACATAGCTATCTCTTATAAGGCTATGCCAGTGCCTGGCAAATACAGAAGTGGATGTTCACAGTCATGTATTGGATGGAACACAGGTCCCCCAGTGGAGGAACTAGAGAAAGTACCCAAGGAGGTAAAGGGGTCTGCAACCCTATAGAAGGAACAACAATATGAACTAACCAGTACCCCTCCCCCTGGAGCTGTGTCTCTAGTTGCATATGTAGCAGAGGATGGCCTAGTCAGCCATCAGTGGGAGGAGAGGCTCTTGGTATTGTGAAGATCATATGCCACAGTATAGAGGAACTCCAGGGCCAGGAAGCAGGAGTGGGTTGGTTGGGGAATAGAGCAGGGGGAGTGTATAGGGAGCATGGGGGATAACGTTTGAAATGTAAATGAAGAAAATGTGTTGTAAAAATGCCTTAAAATAAAAAGAAACTTTTTCATGCCAAGGAGTTCAAAGCTCTTTCCCATTTTGTCATCTATTAGATTCAATGTATTTGGTTTTATGTTGAGGTCCTTGATCCACTTGGACATAAGCTTTGTGCAAGGTGAAAAATATGACTCTGCAGCCTTATTTATAATAGCCAGAAACTGGAAAGAATGCAGATGTTCCTCAACAGAGGAATGGATACAGAAAGTGTGGTTCATTTACACAATGGAACACTATGCAGCTATTAAAAACAATGAATTTATGAAATACTTAGACAAATGGATGGATCTGGAGGATATCACCCTAAGTGAGGTAACCCAATCACAAAAGAACACACATGATATACACTCACTGGTAAGTGGATATTAGTACAGAAATTTAGAATACCCAAGGTACAGTTTGCAAAACACATGAAACTCAATAAGAAGGAAGACCAAACTGTGGTTACTTCAATCCTTCTTAGAAGAGGGAACAAAATACCTATGGAAGGAGTTACAGAGACAAAGTTCAGAGCAGAGACTTAATGAATGACCATCCAGACATTGCCCCACCTGGGGATCCATCCCATAAAAAACCACCAAATCCAAACACTATTGCACATGCCAACAATATTTTGCTGGCAGGATCCTGAAATAGCTGTCTACTAAGAGCCTCTGCCAGTGCCTGGCAAACACAGAAGTGGATGCTCAAAGTCATCCATTGGATGGAGCACAGGGCCCCCAATGAAGGAGCTAGAGAAAGTACCCAAGGAGCTGAAGGGGTTTGCAGGAGGAACAACAATATAAACTAAACAGAATTCCCTGGGACTAAACCACCAATCAAAGGAAACACATGATGGGACTCATAGCTCTAGCTGCATATGTAGCAGAGCATGGCCTAGTTGGCCATCAATGGGAGGAGAGGCACTTGGTCCTATGAATGTTCTATGCCCCAATATAGGGGAATGCCAGGCCCAGGAAGCAGGAGTTAGTGGGTTGGGGAGCAGGGGGAAGGGGAGGTGATAGTGGATTTTCAGTGGGAAAACTAGGAAAGGGGATAACATTTGAAATGTAAATAAAGAAAATACCTAATAAATATATGGCTCTATTTTCATTTTTCCTCATATAGACAGACAATTATACCAGCAACATTTATTAAAGATGCTTTCTTTTTTTCATTGTATAGTTTTCGCTTTTTTGTTAAAAATCAAGTGTCCATAAGTTTGTGGGTTTATTTTTAATAGCCAGAAGCTGAAAACAACCCAGATGTCCCACAATGGAAGAATATATACATACATACATACATACATACATACATACATACATACATACATACATACTATATAGATGATAGAGATAGATACATAGATAGATGATAGATAGATAGATAGATAGATAGATAGATAGATAGATAGATAGATAGATAGATAGATAGAGATAGATAGATAGATAGATAGACAGATGATAGAGAGATAGAGAGATAGGTAGAAAAGTAGTTGGTACTGATGATTATAGTACTTATCTGTTTTCCCAGTATTCAGATGTTGGAGCAAGAGGGTTGACATGAATTTGAGGCTGTCCTTGAACACAAAGCATGTGCAGATCTTCCAAAATTACATAGAAAGTCTCTGTCTCACAATAAAATAAAACATTCATAAAAAACAACTAAAGGAGGGCTTAAAACATCAGAAAACAAGTTCTGTCAAGGATATAAAGAAAAACAACAAATAATTATAAACCATTTGAAATACAAATTAGTTTAGCAAAACAATATAGCATTTCCTCAAAAAATTAGAAATATGTGTTCTTCTGTATGCTTCAGGATGTTATTCTAAGTAAATGAAGTCAGAACACAATAGAGATACCATCACCCTCAGATTTAGCATTTATATAGACACAGCAGCAAGGGCTTGGATATGTTTTGGAGCCTGTCAACAAATGAACAGATAAAAATCAAATAAAGCATATTCAGCTACAAAGAAGATTAAATTCTGTTCACTTTCACAGGAATGAATGGAACTGAATGTTATTAAATTAGGTGTAATAAGCCACAGTCAAAGGGCCAAATATCACAGGTTTTACCTCATCTATGAGAATTGAAAATGAAGACCTAAAATAAAATACATACTTTTAAGATATTATAATAAACATTAGGACTAAAAAGATAACCCAGGGGATAAAGGCACTTGCTGCCATGATCAACAACAACCCAAGAACACTCGCCAGAACTGACATATGGAAGGGAAAACAAAATCTCATACGTTATCCTCCAACTTCCACGGGTATGCCATGTCTTGCCTACAGACACACACACACACACACACACACACACACACACACACACACACACACACACACACACACGATAGATATGGACAAAGAGTGAGATGATGGATGGATGGATGGATGGATGGATGGATGGATGGATGGATGGATGGAAAGAGATGACAGATGATAGATTATATAGATGATGACGAGGATGATGAGGATGATGAAGAGATAGATAGATAGATAGATAGATAGATAGATAGATAGATAGATAGATAGATAGATAGATGATAGATAGATAGATAGATAGATAGATACATACATACATACATACATACATACATACATACATACATAGACAGACAGACAGATAGAGTTTTATTTAAATAGACAAGACCAAGAGGACATGAGGAATAAGAGAGAAAAGTATGAAGTTTGGGTTTAATCACAGCATCCTATACATATATGATGATATGTGATATGAGAATATCACAGTATAATCTCTTAAGTATCCAATTATTATGAGTTAATCATGAAGGATTTTAAAGTATATTGTAAAATAAAATATGCACTCATCAGAAAGAAATATAGTAAAAAAGCTGTATGTTCATAGCATGAGTATGAGGTTCACAAGGCTGGCTTCATTTCTAACTGAAACATCATTGTCAAGAGTGGTGCATTTAGGGGCAAATATCATTCCTTTAACTCTAGAAACCATTGATTCTAGATTATCATCTTGTTTGAAGAATAAGAATGCTGAATTTTCAATATGTGGTAAAAAATATGCTGTCATGGATAGCAATTGATAAAGTGCATACATCAAAAAGTTCAACAAGAAAACCAAAAACAAAGCAAATATCAATAGGGAACAAAATACTAAGGGACCTTGTTTTAGATTTCTGTGATTTGGAACTGCAGTTATAAATCATGACATTGGCCATGTACTCAGATGCACTTCTTCTCTTGGTTTATAAAATGTTTGTACCAAAAGGGGTCACAGGTCCACAGAGTTACACTCTGGGAATTGCCTCACTGAAAAGTGTAATATTATAAAATATTTAGCTGTCTTGCAAGTTTATAAACATAATATCAGAAGAAAACTATGATCAGGATATTATTTTAAAGAGCAAGAAGAGTGAATTAATCAGATTTAAGTAGGAGAAAATTTGAAGGTGGCCAACATGATAATTTTAACAGTAGAGGTTAGGAAAATGAGAATCTACCAAGAAAAAGGCCATGACCATGGGAATGGAGGAAGTACAGATCATATAGATTTACAATAAATGAAAACCAATGTTCTAATGAGTGAAGTAGATAGGAAGGGGGAAAGAATAAGGAAAGTGACTAACAACAGGATAGCCTGAGGCATTTAATGCTTAGACATCTTCAGTAAAGGCAGGAAGTAAAGATGGGACAGAGAATTTGGAGTGAATAAAGAATGACAAGTGACAGATTTATTTATGAGCCCTTTGTATTTGAGGTTCCTTCAAGTAATCCATGTAGAGCTTTGCAGAAGGAAGTATAAATCTGGGTTGGTACATAGAATAGATATTGGAACTGCTCTCTCTCTCTCTCTCTCTCTCTCTCTCTCTCTCTCTCTCTCTCTCTCTCTCTCTCACACACACACACACACACACACACACACACACACACGGCAACATATGTGCCTTCTAGCCTTTCCACTCTGAATCTTATTTTCAATAAAGAAACCAAGCCAAAGAGAATGTGTGTTTATTTCCTTCTGTGTTCATCGGTCCCCAAAATAGAGGTTATCTCTTTTTACATAATTTGTTAAAACATCCCAAATTTCTAAGACAGGCGGGTAAAAAGGCAATCCCATAGGACTAGGTGCGTAATGATGATTTCAATTATATGATATCTTAAATGATAGTTAAATACAAAGTTTCAGAAATGGAAAACAGACTAATGACAGCCAGATTTGGAATTAGTAAAGCTAATCCTTAAGTACTGGAGAAAAGTGAGTGTGGTTATTAAAGGGCAAAATGAGGGACCTTCGAGAAGACAGAATTGTTGTATACTTGATGATATGACTCCACGTCATTAATATATGTATAACTAAACATACACAAATGCATGAATAATCAAGGAAAGTGAAATTGATATTGATATGTTCTATTAAGGTAGATATGTTCTATTAAGGTTGTGACACTATACTATGGTTTTCAAAAAGGTGCCACTAGGGAAATTGAATAAAAGATATACAGGATTCCTATAGCATTTCTTGTGAATGTTTGCCAATCTAAAACTACTTGAAAGTAAACAGCTCATTTTAAAAAATATTTAAGCAAGGTGGTTTAGAATGGAAAAAACAATAAACAAGGTCTCCCGGTTTTTGTCATCTTTCCTCAAGTTCTTTCTTGCTTCTTTATTCTAAGTTCCAAGCACAGATTTGTTCTTACCATGTTTATCTTGTGTTAGTAAACCTAATTATTATTACAAGGACATTCCTGATAACTGTTGGGCAATATTCTGAGAACAACAGGATCAGGAGAAAGAGAAAACTATTTCCCAACCATAAAAATGTCTTGGCAACATTGCGATGGATTTGGGTAAAGATTTTGGAGGAGTGGTGAAAACAAGAGAACAAGAGACAAATGATTGACTAGTCCTGAGACAGAGCGAGGCAGCATAAGGCGTGTTTCAGTGGAAATTCTTACTAGTGTGATATTTCCTGACTAAACAGAAAGGGAATAACAACAGACCTCAGGATCATAGATTTCCCATGTTACATGGTTCATTTCAATCTCGTGCTAGTAAACCTAACTATTAGTACACTGTCCCTTGGACAGTGACCAGCACCTTACTCAGAGCTGTATAGCAGAATGCTTATCCATAACTTCCTATGTTCATCGGAATCTCTTAACTGGCTTATAACCATTTAGCATATGTATAAATACCAATCAAGAAAAATAAAATCAGAAAGTTCAAGAAATTGTTACCATCTACCTATATTTAAGGAACTATGACAGATGGAATAATTTTGAGATCTTCCCACTCCATGTTCATGCCAAGCTGACTACCTACTTACTTTATTATAAAATCTGAGATATCATCTATGGGGAATTGGGTACATCTAAACCCAACATCAAAGGTCCTTTATTGTTCTCCACTTTTTTTTTTTGACATAGGGTCTTGCTCAACCCAGAGTTCACATTGGTTAAGGGTGCTAGCAAATGATCTCAGGATATTTTTCTATCTCCATTTATAGCAGTGTGGTTGGAGATATGCAGTCATATACCAGGCTTTGTAGGTGGTTGCTGAGCTTCCACACTAAGATTCTTGTGCCTGCAGAGCAAGAACTTAGTTTACTATGCTAAATTTCTAGCTACAAACATGAGCTATCTTTTATTTCTTCTGTATCACCAGCAAGTTCTCCATTAGTGTTAAGAATTATCTACAAAGTTCTACATATTATGACTTCTCTCTTCCTAAAGAACTAAGTCTCAGCACAATTGAAAAGCTTCACATAACTGTGCATTTAGAAGAATGAGCTTTTTGCAGATATCTACAAAGTTCAAGTTTCCTACCACTAAAAGCTGTGTCCCTGTACCTGTTTCCCCATCTGCATCAAGAATGCATCTCCAAAATGTCCAGTCATCCACATAGTGATAGCACATCTGTTTCCCTCTATGTATACTCTTAACCAGATGTTCTAAAAACTTTGTTTCCAAATCATGTTTATTAACTTTTAACTTTCACCAATAGGAAGATCTCAAGTGACAGTGATATTTTCTAGCCATTTATTACTACTAAGTGTTTTAACTTGGCCCACTATGGCTCTTTCAATAAACTCATAGCATTGGTAATTCCTATTAATACACACACACACACACACACACACACACACACACACACATATATATGTATACATATATACATATATATATGTATATATATATACATATATATGTGTGTGTGTGTATACAAATATATGTGTGGGTTTTCTATAAATATATGTATATGTTTTTATAAATATATTACATATATGTTTTCTATCAAATGTCCAGTTTTTACATTATTATATACAAGTATATGTTGACACATATTTAAGTAGTCATCATGAACAGGCAGCATCTTACTTCTCCTTTGAAAGTCAGTTAGTCTTTCATCTGGAGAAGAAAGCTCTGTCACAATGATCGTCTACCATGTTATCGAGAACTCTGGGAACTTTCCCTCTTTTCTTCTTAGTTTTCATTTGCAATGCCTCTGTTGGATAAAAGTGAGATTTGTTAATATTTGTTTTAATTTTTTTAAAAAATTTACCATAGAATTCAAGGTTAGACATCTGTCTGAGATAAAGTCAGGAACAAGAGTTTCATCTAGCAAAATGTGATGAGACAGATACATGGTACATGATCACAAGTAACCAGCCACGTGACAGAATTTAGGGTAAAATAAGTTGGTTATTTTCAGTTATGATATAGTCAGAGAAGAGCCTAGTGATATGGACAAGTTATTTATAAATATATTTGAGTCTGAATATTATTTCTGGAAGCAGGAGGCTGAGAGGAGGAAATAGACACACCTTCAATATAATATAGCTTCAAATCAGGAATGGTAAGACCTCTAGAAGTTCTTTCATTGTTTTAGCTACTCTATGATTTTTGTTTGTCCACATGAATCTCAGAATTATTCTTTCAAGATATGTGAAGAATTGTATTAGAATTTTGATGGGCTTGCATGTAATCTGTAGATTATCTTAGTGGAATGGTCATTTTTACTGTGTTAATGCTACTGGTCCATGAGCTTTGGAAGTCTTTCCATTTTCTGATATCTTCAAATTTTTTCTTCAAATACTTGGAGGTTTATAACACAAATTTTTCACTTACTTATAGTTACTGGAATATATTTCATGTAATTTGAGGCTGTTATGAAAGGTGTTGTTTCTCTGATTTCTTTCTCAGTCCCTTTGTCACTGGAATATAGAAAGACTACTGATTTTGTGAGGTAATTTTGTATCTAGTTACTTCCTTGAAAATATTTATCAGCTGTAGAGTTTGTAGAGTAAGTAATGTATACTATCATATGATCTGAAAATGAAGGTACTTTAACATTATTCCTTACAATTTGGATGCCCTTGATCGCCTTCTGTTTTCTTATTGCTCTAAGACTTAAGTACTAAATTGTATAGGTATGGAAAGAGTGGGCAACCTTATCTTGTTCCTGATTTTATTGGAAGTGCTTTAAGATAGTGTTGAATATAGGCTTGCTGTAAACAACCTTTATTATGTTTATGTCTCTTGTATACCTACTCTGGGAGTTTTATCATGAAGGGGTGTTAGATTTTGTCAAATGTTGTGGTGGTTTGAATATACATGGCCCAGGGAATAGCACTATTAGGAGGTGTGGTCTTGTTGGAGTAGGTAGGACCCTGTTGGGTGAAGTGTTTCACTGTGGTGAGTGGTTAGAAAGATTCCTCCTAGCTGCCTGAGGATGTCAAGCTTCTCCTGTTTGCCTTTAGATTATGATATAAAACTATTGTCTCCTCCAGCACCATGCCTGACTAGATGCTATCAGACTTCCTGCCTTGATAATAATAACCAGACCCTCTAAACTTGTAAGGCAGCCACAATTAAATGTTCTTTATTAGAGTTGCCTTGGTCATGGTGTCTTTTCACAGCAATGAAAGCCTAATTAAGACAAAGGCCTTTTTTGCATGTAATAAGATGTTTATGTAGGGATTTTTTCCAATCTGTTTATATGATGCATTATATTTACTGAACTTTGTATATTAAAATATCTCTGCATCTCTGGGATGAAATCTGTTTGATCCTGGTGGATAACGTTTCAGTGTGTTCCTGGAAATGTGTTCTTTAAAAGTACTTTATTGAGTGTTCTTATATCTATGTTCATAAGAGAAATAGCTCTGTAATTTTCTCTCTTTATTAGGGTTTATGTGGTTTGGGTATCAGGGTAACAGTGGCCTTGTAAAATGATTTGGAGATGTTAATTCTATTCCCACTTTGTGAAATAAATGGAGGAATATTGACAGTAAATTGGCCTTAACTCTTTGACAGACTGGTAGAATTCTGTGCCCGGTTTTCCTTAACTTTTGTAGTTACAGTCTACAGAGAAAAGTTAACTTACTCATTTAAATTAACTTTTCCAATATGGTAGAGTACAGCATTTTAATGTATGCCCTTATGATTCTCTGGATTTCCTTGATGTCTGTTGGTTCCTATATTCTATTTCTGATTTTGTTAATTTGAGTATTGTTTCTCTGGCTTTTAGATAATTTGGATATAGTTTTGTTAATCTTACTGATTTTTTCCACTTTCTGTTTCATTGATTTTTTTTCTTTAAATTTTTCTCCTTGTTTTTGTTGTATTGATTTCAGCCCTGACTTTGATTATTTCTGTTATCTACTCCATTGTGGTGTGCTTTTTCTTTTTATTCTAGATCTTTCAGGTATGCTATTAAGTTGCCAGTATGAACTCCCTCCAGTTTTTTTTTTCCACACAGACTTGTAATGCTATGAATTTGCCTCTTCAAACTTTTTCCATTGTGTCCCAAAATTATGAGTATGGTGCATATTTATTTTTGTTTAATTTTAGAAAGACTTTAATTTCTTTCTTTCTTTCTACCTTGACCCATTTTCCCTCCAGTAGAGAGTTGTTCAGTTTCCATAAGTTTGTAAGCTCTTAATTGTTTCTGTTGCAGTTGACATCTAGCTTAAATCTTTGTGTCGTCTGGTGGGATGGTAGGGGCGGGCGGTATTTCAATTATCTTGTATCTGTTGAGACTCTTTGTGACCAAGTACATGGTCAGTTTTGGAGAAAGTTCCTTGGGATACAGAGAAGAAGGTATATTCTTTTGTGTTTAGGTGAAATGTTTTGTAAATATCTGTTAGTTCCATATAATTTTAATACCTGTTAACATGAGCATTTCTCTGTTTTGTATTTGTCTGGTGGTGTAATTATTGAGAGAGTAGGGTACTGAAGTCTCTCCCACTGTCATTGTATGACAGCCAGTATGTAATTTAAGCTATAGCAGTGTTTATTTAACAATCTTGGGTGCCTTTATGTTTATGGTATTGATGTTTATTGAAAAGTCCTCTTGGTCAATTGTGGGCATTGGGCTATACACAGTCTGGTCTCCAGTCGAGTAGAGAGGTGAAACCCAGGACCCAGTGGTGATAATTTACCTACATGGGACGGAAGGAATTACCTCATATCTCCTGGACTCAAGGCTCCTGTCTAAGTTACTGCCCCCACAGGCCCCCAAAGGAGAAGTGTGGCTAGTAATCACTTAGACAATGTCCCAAGCTTCTGACCTTCAGGCTAAACTCCTCCCCAGTTAAACTCCTCCTTCTCTCCTTTCTCCCTACCTTTCTTTTTTTTTTTTCTTACAAAATTTATTTATTTATTTATTTATTTATTT
>NC_034593.1:12525056-12532551 GCF_900095145.1 Mus pahari | reverse complement strand
TTCATATTGTTGTTCCACCTACAGGGCTCTACAATAAAGCTCTAAAACCATAGACTGTCTCTGTTCATCAAGGCCCACTGCACTTGGACAATTCGGTAGGCTTTCCTCTAATGAGCCATTTCTAATCTCCCGATGGAAGGCCTTCCTGTGTTCCAGTCACAAACCGGACTTAGGACTCTCGCCTCCATGGAAACTTCTCTCCTTCAGCCCTCTCTCCCATAAACCCGGGGCTGAGGGTATCGCCGTGGGGCCCTGGTAGAGAGGGGTCAGTGGCTTAGATACCCACCTGGGGCTGAGTGGGAAGTGTCTGGCAGTCGTCTCCTGTCTGCCTGCCTAGAGCATAGGAGGAACTCTGGCCAGATGAGAGCTATCCTCCCTCCCCCCTCTTTCCCCTCCACCCCCTTAGTTCCCACAGTCAATTTTTCTTTTGCTAAGTATATGCTGTTTTTTCCTATCTCTTCTGACTATCTTTGGTATGAAGTCTATTCTGTTAGATATTAGAATGGCTACCTCAACTTACTTCTTAAGTCCATTTGCTTGGAATATGTCTTTCTACCCCTTTACCCTGAGACAAACAATGTTGAGATTTTTTTTTTCTTGACTACAACAGAAGGATAGATCTTGGGCGTGCATCCATTTTGTCAGTCTATGTCTTTTAATTGGAGAATTGAGACAATTAATATTGAGAGATATCAATGAAAGATGAGTGTTAATTCCAATTTTGTTGTTATTGTTGTAGAGTATATATGTGTGATCGTGCACACATATATGTGTGATCCTGTGCACATGCATGTGTATGTTTTCCTTGTTTAGATTTTGCTAGTGAAATTATTTATTCCCTGTATTTTTGTTGTTGGACTTAAACTCCTTACGTTAGAGGCTTTTTCCCAGCATATTATGTAAGGCTGTATTTATGGATACAGCTCAAATTCGGTTTATTGGGGAATAGCTTATACTTTCCACCTAGAGTGATTGAAAGTTTTGTAAAGTATAATAATTTGGGCTAACATCTGCTGTCCCTGAAAGTCTGCATCCTCTCTGTCATTTAGAATCTTCATTGAGATTTCAGGCGCCGTTCCTCTAGGTCTGCCTTGGTCTTTTTCTAGTGTATCCTTTAATCATTGAGCTTTGTTTCTTTACCTTCCCCTATTTCTATTACTCTTATATTTCACCTCTTAATAGAGTCCACAATTTTCTGGATGTTTTGTGTCATGAGATTTTCTTTGACTGGAATATCCATTTCTTCTAACATATCTTTAATACCAAAGATTCTCTCTTCCATCTCTTGTATTTTGTTGGTGAAGTTTGCCTTTCAGTTCCTGCTCAAAATCCTTCATTTCCATAAGTCCCCTAGTTTGGGTTTTCTTTATTGATTCTATTTCCATTTTCAGGTACTGAACAGCCTTGTTTGTTTCCATCCATTGTTTGTGTTTTCCTTGATTTCTTTAAGAGATTATTTATTTCCTTGTACTGTTTGTGTCTTCTTGCATTTCTCTAAGGGATTTATTTACTTCCTCTTTTAAACTATTATCATCTGCATACAGGCTGTTTAAGGGCTTTTTTGTGCCTCAAATATGTGGGAATATTTAGGAACTGCTGGGATAGTGGTTCTGGGATCTATTGTAGATATATTGCCTTGACTATAACCGACTGTGTTTTATAAAAGCATTTATGCTTCTGGAATTGGGATGATTATAGGTTTAGGTGCTGATTTCTGGATTTGTCTTTGTTGGGTACATATTTTGTTTTTTGATTTCTGTTTCCTGTCTGTATTTTAGGATAGTGTGATGGATTTTTGCTGTCTTGTAGGAATTTTTATGTGCATCTGATAGGTGTGGCCACTGTAAGTCCTAGGTAAGATGTATTGCTGGGTATTGTGAACTGACAAACCAGAAGCAGATAGGTGAGGGGTTTGAACAGTTTGGCAGGAGGGAACACAGTAGACTTTTCAACTAGGATCTGTTTGTTTAATCTCTTGGAATAGGATAGACAGCAAGGAGAAGTCATCTCAGAAGTTCTGCTATAGTATGGGGAATAAGACTTACTGATTGGATTTGGAGGGACAGAAGGGCTGGGGGAGATCAGCAGGCAGCTTACTTGCCTCCCTGGCTGGAGTGGCTTTTCTTTCAGCAGGTAGTGCCTGCTGCATTTAGGGCCTATAATATACAGTGAGTTGGGGGAGGAAGTTTGTGCAGGACAAATAGGGTTAAAAGGCAAGAAATTCTGTAGCATGTGTTGTGTTGCAGAACAGAAGTTAAACTAATGAATTAGATCTAGGGAATCACAAAAAATAATAATAATAATAATAATAATAATAATGAAAATCTACAATTAGCCCTCTATCAGATGTAGGGTTGGAAAAGATTTTTTTTTCCCAATCTGTTCATTGCCAGTTTGGTTTGTCGACAGTGTCCTTTGCCTTACAGAAGCTTTGTAATTTTATGAAGTTACATTTGTAAATTCTTGATCTTAGAGAATAAACTATTGGTGTTCTGTTCAGCAAATTTTCCCCTGTGTCCATATGCTCAAGGCTCTTACCCACTTTCTATTAGTTTCAGTGTATCTGATTTTATATGAAGGTACTTGATCCACTTAGACTTGAGCTTTGTACAAGGAGATAAGAATGTATCGATTTTCATTCTTCTACATGCTAACTGACAGTTGAAGCAGCACCATTTGTTGCTTTCTTTTGTACAGTGGATGGATTTAGCTCCTTTGTCAAAAATCAAGTGATCTTTGTTTTCATTTCTGGATCTTCAATTCTACTCCATTGATCTACTACATTGATTGCCTGTCACGATACCAGTACCATGCAGTTTTTTTCATGATTGCTCTATAGTACAGCTTGAGGTCAGGGATGCTAATTCCCTCAGAAGTTCTTTTATTGTTGAGAATAGTTTTCACTATCCTGGGTTTTTGTATTCAAGAAAAATTTGAGAATTGCTCTTTCTAACTCTATGAAGAATTGATATGGAATTTTTATTCCAAAGTCTGTAGATTGCTTTCAGCAAGATGGATATTTTTATTATATTAATCCTGCCAATCAATGAGCATGGGAGATCTTCTTTGATTTCTTTCTTCAGAGACTTGAACTTCTTGTCATACAGATATTTCACATGATTAGTTAGAGTTACACCAAGATATTTTATATTATTTGTGACTATTGTGAAAGGTGTTATTTCCCTAATTTCTTTTTCAGCCTGTTTATTCTTTGAGTTGAGGAAGGCTACTGATTTGTTTGAGTTAATTTTATATTCAGCCACTTTGTTGAAGTTGTTTATCAGGTTTAAGAGTTCTTTGGTGGAATTGTTGGGGTGACTTACATGTACTATCATATCATCTGCAAATAGTAATATTTTGAATTCCTCTTTTCCAATTTGTGTCCCTTTGACCTCCTTTTGTTTTCTATTGCTCTGGCTAGAACTTCAAGTATTATATTGAACAGATAGGGAAACAATGGACTGCCTTGTCTCGTCCCTGATTATAGTGGGATTGCTTCTAGTTTCTCTCCATTTCATTTGATGTTGGCTACTGTTTGTTGTATATTGTTTTTACTCTGTTTAGGTATGGGCTTTCAATTTCAGATCTTTCCTAGATTTTATCATGAACAGGTGTTGGATTTTATCAAATGCTTTCTCAGCATCTAATGAAATGATCATGTGTTTTTGTCTTTGAGTTTGTATATATAGTGGATTATGTTGATGGATTTCCATATATCGAACCATCCCTGCATCCCTGGGATGAAGCCTACTTGATCATGAAGAATGATCATTTTGATGTATTCTTTGGTTTCATGGTGAATGATCATTTTGATGTGTTCTTAGATTCAGTTAGAAAGAATTTTATTGAGTATTTTTGTAGCAATGTTCATAAGGGAGATTTGTCTGAGGTTCTCTTTCTTTGTTGAATCTTTGTATGGTTTAGGTATCAGAGTAATTGTGGCTTCATAGAACGAATTGGGTAGTATTCCTTCTCTTTTTATTTTGTGAAATAATTTGAAGAGTATTGGTATTAGCTCTACTTTGAAGGTCTGATAGAACACTGCACTAAACCCTGGGCTTTTATTTTGTTTGGGAGACTATTAATGACTATTAATGACTGCTTCTATTTCTTTAAGGGTTATGGGACTATTTAGATTATTTATCTGATCCTGATTTAACTTTGGTATCTGGTATCTGTCTATAAAATTGTCCATTTCATTCAGATTTTCGAGTTTCATTGAGTATAGTCTTTTGTAGTAGGATCTGATGATTTTTTTGGATTTCCTCAGTGTCCATTGTTATATCTCCCTTTTCATTTCTGATTTTGTTGATTTGGACACTGTCTCTGTGCCCTCTGGTTAGTTTGGCTAAGGGTTTATCTATTTTATTGATTTTCTCAAAGAAACAACTCCTGGTTTGGTTGATTCTTTTGATAATTCTTTTTGTTTCTACTTGGTTGATTTCAATCCTGAGTTTGATTATTTCCTGCCTTCTACTCCTCTTGGGTCTATTTGCTTCTTTTTGTTTTAGAGCTTTCAGTTTTGTTGTCAAGCTGCTAGTGTATGCTCTCTCCAATTTCTTTTTGGAGGCACTCAGATCTATGGGTTTTCCTCTTAGCACTGCTTTCATTGTGTCCCATTATGTAAATACATACATATACATAAACACATGTACATACTTAAACAAGAATAGGAGATAGTTACAGAATATAGATTCAAGATATTCTAGGGAATAGTTGAATATGATGTCATTAGCTGTTTTTATTTGTATCTTTAATTCTTAATGCTCTTTGTGGAGTGCATGTTCAGGGAAATGGTGCTATTATCATAATCTTAGGGCAGATTTGTAGTGCTTCTGATGTCAAAATATCCTTCACTGGACATGACCAAAGCCCCAAATGAAGAGTCAATGATTTACAAAATCATTCTCAAGGACATGAAAGGCAATGCACATAACTATTACTACAAACCACACATTAGACATTCCATCTACACCAGAACTAACCTGTGAACTAAACTTCCAATTTCTAGATAACACAGAGGGAAGTTGACCCCAAGAACCTTTCTAAACAAGTTCAATCTGCTCCCTTATCCTTTCTTCCCCGCTACCTCTGGTGGGTGGTGGGCTAAAAGGAAGGTTAAAGATTTTAAGAACCATCATTAAAAATAAAGTTCGAGAAAAATTAAAGTTACAAGATGTCACTAGATTTTAAGACATTAAAAGACGTATACTTTGGCCCATATTAAGAAATACTAAAGTACACATTGCTTAATAGAGATGTCTAAATTGCATAGAAATGTTTAAGGTAAAATAAGACTTAACAGGATAGACCATGCACATCTGGACCACAACAAAAACCTGTGTGCTATATACATACCACAGTCAAAAAACCTTAAAGATAGAGGAACTAATAGAGAAGCCATTCACAATAAAGCAGTTAGTTGAGCAGAGATATGGAACAACTTTAAATCATGCTCATCTCATAACCCAACCACAAAAGAAAAACTTGAGAAATACACAGAAGAATATATTAGCAATGACAACATACTTTTCTGAGTACTTGACAGCAGCAACAAACAAAAACAAGCCAACAGCAACATAGGTTTCAAGAGTGTGCTTGCTACACAGGAGCAGTGTCTGGACAGATGTGGGAAATACTTTCTCTGCAGAAATGTACAGAGAAATTTGAGACACATAGAGCCCCAAAATCAAAATTAAGACATGGTTTTAAATCTAAAAAGGTTTTGAGCAGTTCCATCACTCAGAAAATTCTGTACTATAAAACTTTCTTTAGAATTGTACTCGCTGCCGTCACCACACCACTGCCACTCTAACGCCAGCACCACCTCTCCATTGCTGAGCTCCAGCAGAAGGAGAAGGGGGATAAGTAAGGAGTTGTCCATACCATGGCTCTGTACAAAGCAGACTGCCCAGAAATCCAAGGGTGCTAAAGCACCCAGGAAACAACTTGCAACAAAAGCTGCTCACAAGAGTGTGCCCTCAACTGGAGGAATGAAGAAAGCTCATCATTACAATCATGGTACTAGGTAAAATCAGACACTATAAGAAATCCCCATAGGATGAACAATAATATGAACTAGCCAGTACCTCCAGAGCTCCCTGGGACTAAACCACCAAAGAAAACACATGGTGGTACTCATGGTTCTAGCTGCATATGTAGCAGAGAATAGCCTAGTCGTTCATCATTGGGAGGAGAGACTCTTGGTCCTGTGAAGGTTCTATGTCCCAGTATAGGGGAAGGCCAAAGCCAGGAAGTGGGAGTGGGTAGGTTGGTGAGCAGGGGGAGGAAGGAGGGGATAGGGAATTTTTGGAGGGGAAATTAGGAAAGGGGATAGATAACATTTGAAATGTGAATAAAGAAAATATCTAATGAAAAATAAATAATAAATAAAAACAACACATCAAATAGAAAAACAAAATAAAGAAGTCTACTGGACTTCAGACTCGAAAGCTACCCTTTCAGTGTCTGGTGTGAGAAATTGCTCAGAACTTCAAAACAGGTCTGCTCTTCCAGAGGGCAGCTATGGGTGCTTTGCAGGAGGCAAGTGAGACCTATCTGGTTGGCCTTTTTGAAGCTATCAGCCTGTGTGCTATCCATGCCAAACATGTAACAATTATGCCAAAAGATATCCAGCTAGCACTCCGCATATGCATAGAACATGCTTAACAGTCCACTATGAGAGGAAACATTTCATTCTCTAAAAAATGTTTTTCCTGTTCTTCCTGTTATCAGTAGTTCTGAATGTTAGATATTTTTTCATGGGGTCAAAGGTAGTTAAGTATTGGATTGCTAGTGGAAACATAGGGGACAAAATCAGGTATTGGCAGTTTCTCCATGTTCATTTGTGTGTGAACTATTAATATGAAAGCAAGATATAAAGCATTAGTTCAAGCAAGATATTTCAGTGAACACATTTCAATAGTCAACTTTATAACAATTATAAATAAACCTGTTAAAATTTTCTGGACAATGCCAGCCTTTGGATTTTTAAAAAATAAGTCAATTTCTTATTGCACCTAGGGCGCGAGGATGGTGGACACCCCCACGGTCCCTAGAGGACTGCTCACACGATCTTAGGATCACTGGTGAGTGGAACACAATTTCTGCTCCAATCCAATCATGCATGGGACCTGAGACAGCACTAGGGAAGCAGAGAACCAGCCTGACCAGGGGCACAAGTCACATCTGGTCTTTGCCAACACAGGGTCAGCTAGGGCATGGAGATGGCAGACACCCCCATGGTCCCTAGAGGACTGGACTGCCCATGCAATCTTAGGATCACAGGTGAGTGGAACACAACATCTGCTCCAATCCAATAGTGACAGGCCTGTGACAGCAGGAATAAAGACACCAGAGCCTTTCCTGACCAGAGGCTCAGGTTCCTTTTAATCAGTTCAGGTTTACCTTGGTTTCAAACAGACCAGACAACTCCAAGGTCCTCAAAGGAGACACCACTTCCACGCACTGTAACACACCCAGGATCTTAGGACAA
>NC_034593.1:12510977-12524739 GCF_900095145.1 Mus pahari | reverse complement strand
TACAGGAAAAGGCTACCAAACAGGGGATGGAATTGAACAAAACCATCCAGGAAATAAAAATGGAAGTAGAAACAATAAAGAAAACCCAAAAGGAGACAACTCTGGAGATAGAGATCCTAGGAAAGAAATCAGGAATGCTAGATGCAAGCATCAACAACAGAAAACAAGAGATGGAAGAGAGAATCTCAGGTGCAGAAGATACCATAAGGAACAGGGGCACAAAAATCAAAGAAAATGCAAAATGCAAAAAAGATCCTAACTCAAAACATCCAGAAAATTCTGGACACAATGAGAAGACCAAACCTACGCATTATAGGAGTAGATGAGAATGAAGATTATCAACTTAAAGGGCCAGCAAATATCTTCAACAAAAGTATAGAAGAAAACTTCCCATACCTAAAGAAAGAGATGTGCATGAACATCCAAGAAGCCTACAGAACCCCAAATAGACTGGACCAGAAAAGAAATTTCTTCTGACACATAATAATCAGGAAAATAAATGAACTAAGTAAAGATAGAATATTAAAAGCAGTAAGGGAAAAAGGTCAAGTATCATATAAAGGCAGGCCTATTAGAATTACTCCAGACTTCTCACCACAGACTACAAAAGCCAGGAGATCCTGGACAGATGATATACAGACCCTAAGAGAAAACAAATGGCAGCCCAGGCTACTATACCCCGGTAAACTCTCAATTACCATAAATGGAGAAACCAAAGTATTCTATGACAAAACCAAATTCACACAATATTTCAACAAATCCAGCCCTTCAAAGGATGATAATGGAAAAACACCAATACAAGGATGGAAACTATACCCTAGAAAAAGCAAGAAAGTAATCTTTCAACAAACCTAAAAGAAGACAGCCCCAAGAACAGGATGCCAACTCTAACAACAAAAATGACAGGAAGCAACAATTACTTTTCCTTAATATCTCTTAATATCAATGGACTCAATTCCCCAATAAAAAGGCAGAGATAACAGATTGGCTCCACAAACAGGACCCAACATTTTGCTGCTTACAGGAAACTCAATTCAGGGAAAAAGACAGTCACTACCTCAGAGTGAAAGGCTTGAAAACAATTTTCCAAGCAAACATTCTGAAGAAACAAGCAGGAGAGTACCCATTCTTATATCAAATAAACTCGACTTCCAACCCAAAGTTATCAAAAAAGACAAGGAGGGGCACTTCATACTTATCAAAGGTAAAATCTTCCAAGATCAATTCTCAATTCTGAATATCTATGCTCCAAATGCAAGGGAAGCCACATTCATTAAAGAAACATTAGAAAGGTTAAAGTACACATTGCTCCTCACACAATAATAGTGGGAGACTTCAACACCCCATTCTCATCAATGGACAGATCCTGGAAACAGAAACTAAGCAGAGGCACAGTGAAACTAACAAAAGTTATGAACCAAATGGATCTAACAGATAACTAGAAAACATTTTATACTACAACAAAAGGATATACCTTCTTCTCAGCACCTCATGTTACCTTCACCAAAACTGACCATATAATTGGTCACAAAACAGGCCTCCACAGATACAAAATTATTGAAATTATCCCATGCATCCTATCAGACCACCATTGACTAAGGCTGATCTTCANTAACAACATAAATAATGTAAAGCCAACATTCACTTGGAAACTGACCAACACTCTCCTCAATGATACCTTGGTCAAGGAAGAAATAAAGAAAGAAATTAAAGACTTTTTAGAGTTTAATGAAAATAAAGCCACACCATACCCAAACTTATNTACCAAAGTTAAATCAGGATCAGATTAATGACCTAAACAGTCCTATATCACCTAAAGAAATAGAAGCTGTCATTAATAGTCTCTGAACCAAAAAAAAGCCCAGGACTAGATGGGTTTAGCGCAGAGTTCTATCAGACCTTCAAAGAAGACCTAATTCAAGTTCTTCTCAAAGTATTCCACAAAATAGTAAAAGAAGGTATTCTACCCAATTCATTCTACAAAGCCACAATTACTCTGATACCTAAACCATATTGAGACACAAAAATATAGATAACTTCAGACCAATTTCCTTTATGAATATCAATGCAAAAATACTCAATAAAATCCTTGCAAACCGAATCCAAGAACACATCAAAACAATCATCCATCATGACCAAGTAGGTTTCATTCCAGGGATGCAGGGATGGTTTAATATATGGAAATCCATCAATGTAATCCACTATATAAACAAAGTCAAAAACAGAATCCACATGATCATCTTGTTAGATGCTGAGAAAGCATTTGACAAAATCCAACACCCATTCATGATAAAAGTCTTGGAAAGATCAGGAATTCAAGGCCCATGCATAAACGTAATAAAAGCAATCTACAGACAACCAGTAGCCAACATCAAAGTAAATGGAGAGAAGGTGGAAGAAATCCCACTAAAATCAGGGACTAGACAAGGCTGCCCACTTTCTCCCTACCTATTTAATATAGTACTTGAAGTCCTAGCCAGAGCAATTAGACAACAAAAAGAGGTCAAAGGGAACCAAATTGGAAAGGAAGAAGTCAACATATCATTATTTGCAGATGATACATTATTATATATGAGTGACCCCAAAAATTCCACCAGAGAACTCCTAAACCTGATAAACAGTTTCAGTGGTTTCAGTGCAGTATCTGGACATAAAATTAACTCAAACAAATCAATGACCTTTGTCTACACAAAGGATAAACAGGATGAGAAAGAAATTAGGGAAATAACACCATTCACAATAGTCACAAATAATATAAAATACTTTGGTGTGACTCTAACTAAGGAAGTGAAAGATCTGTATGATTAGAACTTCAAGTATCTGAAGAAAGAAATCAAAAAAGATCTCAGAAGATGGAAAGATCTCCCATGCTCATGGATTGGCAAGATCAACATTGTGAAAATGGCTATTTTGCCAAAAGAAATCTACAGATTCAATGCAATCCCCATCAAAATTCCAACTCAATTCTTCACTGAGTTAGAAAGGGCAATTTGCAAATTCATTTGGAATAACAAAAAACCTAGGATAGCAAAAACTACTCTCAATGATAAAAGAATCCCTGGGGGAATCACTATGCCTGACTTAAAACTGTACTACAGAGCAATTGTGATAAAAAAAACAAAACAAAACAAAAAAACAAAAAAACTGCATGATACTGGTATAGCGACAGACAGGTAGACCAATGGAATAGAACTGAAGACCTAGATACTAATGCACATGCCAGCAAGGTTCTGCTGAAGGGACCCTGATATAGCGGCATCTTGTGAGGCTATGCCAGTGCCTGGCAAACACCGAAGTGGATGCTCACAGCTAGCTATTGGATGGAACACAGGGTCCCCAATAGAGGAGCTAGAGAAAGTACCCAAGGAGTTGTAGGGGGCTGCAACCCTGTAGTTGCAACAATGATATGAACTAACCAGGACCCCTCAAGTCTCTAGCTGCAATCCCACTAAAATCTGGGACTAGACAAGGCTGCTCACTTTCGCCCTACCTATTCAATATAGTACTTGAAGTCCTAGCCAGAGCAATCCGACAACAAAAGGAGATCAGAGGGATACAAATTGGTAAGGAAGAAGTCAAATTATCATTAGTTGCAGATGATATGATGGTAAAACAATTTCTTAAGGGTAAGTGGAACAATGTGCTGTCAATAGATATAATTAATTAAAAACTAGTTTATGGGGACAAACAAACACTAATTGATTTATTTGTGTTGCACTAAACATTGAGAGAGAGAGAGAGAGAGAGAGAGAGAGAGAGAGAGAGAGAGAGAGATCCTGGAAACCCAGAAAACAATTAGCAGAGGGTGTCAGTCTTGGCATCTATTGGACCTAATGCAGAATAAAAAGAATAATGTCTGATCGTACATAGGGATACAATTTAGAACTCTTAAAAAACTCCCACGACTCTGGGGTACCTGCTTCCCCTCACAAAACACACGTGCTTTCTATGTCTAAAGCAATTTTCCTCCAAGAAATTACTATCCCCTATTGTCCAGTTATAATAAGGTAGAATATATGTTCACGAGACATTAAAAACACAAATACTGATGTGCTTTGCCTACCTGCTATGGAACAAGAAAGCATAAATGGCTCTGTCAAATAACAAAAGGATATTGTTAAATATCCCAAAACTAATCTGTTATTATTCTGCCTATCAGGAGTGGGATAAAATTGGAAAACACAAATTCATATCATGTTCGGTTAACCAACTAAAAATAGAGGGTAAAATGTAATTCCACTAGAAAAGAATGAATAAAGTAGTTGAAAGCCAACACATTATATAAAGGTCTAGCTTTTGGAAACTGTAACCCTGTCATTAAATTATTTCCATAAATCCATTCACAGAGACATATGCTGATTCTAAGCGTGGGAGGAAAGATCATTTTTTTCCTCCAAATTTGGTATCTTGCTTTCTATAAAAAGACAAAGACACATTTTATCATCCTGGAAAAGGTAGCTTCAGTAAAGCAGATAAAGTGTCTAATAAGGCCTAATTATCTCGTGTTGTGATTCTCTTTAAATCACTTTTAACCTCAGGAAGAATTTTAATTACCTTGTATAATAAAGTCTTTCCTTATTTCACCCCATGTAAGAGAAAAACATATTAAATCTTATTTTTACCAAAAGATAAGAGCAATATTAAGTTAAATTGAAGACATTATGAAGTATGTGATACCAATATTACAAATTTCAAACTCAGGTAATTATCTGAGTGGTCACAAAGAATACCAGGCCACCACCATCTCCTAAAATGACAATTCTGAGCTATCATCATGCATGCAAGCCACCAGAGAATGGAAGAATATCACTGTGTTCTTCTGTCCCAGGACAGTCTGATGATTCCAAGGTTAAGTTATTGAAGTACTTTTTAATGTGTTTTTCAAAAAACTTTCTATCATTATAAACTCTTTAATAAACACTTCAAAGTTTCTATGAACTTCTCCGTTGGGAGAAATATTAATGCATGACTCTTCTTCCTAAACATGCACTTGGATGTCTCATAAGGATGGAAAAACTCAGAAAGGAAATATTATATAAGTAACTGCACATAGAAAGACCAACTCTTCCTTCCTGTCTCGGTCCTTTGTCCTATAAATGTGCTCCCTTCCCTTTCTGCTGGGGCATGTGCGCCATCTTGCAGAACTATTGTGGCAAAAAAATGCAGTTTCTTCACTCAGCCAAGGTCAAGTTTCAAGTTTATCTTTCTCTTCACTGTGTACCTTTATATGATCACCAGCAAAGCAAGTATTGCTTAGGTGTGCATTCGCCAACTCATGCACCTCACTGAATTGCCACAGACTCCCAGTGAAGAAACTTCACTGTGTAGATGTTCCATATACTTGAATGTGACCCCTGACCCTTACCTAGGATATTAGTGCAAACTCTATAAAGGAACACTCACCTGCATTTTACATTGATACTATATATGGGCTACATTCAGAATTTGACTTTATCATTTTTTTCACAAAGTGCAAAATCTTTGTGAATTACTATAATTGAATCCTCTACCCTATATTGGTAAATTTGCATAGGGCACAGGTCAATTTCATGTATATCAGAGTCCAGATAATTTTGAGTTCTGACTTTTCCAAAGCCACTAGGTTGACTAAGCTTTAGTCTAGAGATCTAGGGAAAAAAAAAACAGTAGAAGAATTCTAAACATATTTTTCTGAGCCAAAAAGAAAGAGAGAGAGAGAGAGAGAGAGAGAGAGAGAGAGAGAGAGAGAGAGAGAGAGAGAAAAGAAAAGAAAAGAAAAGAAAAGAAAAGAAAAGAAAAGAAAAGAAAAGAAAAGAAAAGAAAAGAAAAGGGCTTGAATGAATAGATAATGTGCCTCATTTTTCTTAGCAGCTATGCATAATCTTTCAAACCAGACAGAGCAGTTAAAATTGAAAACTTAGCCTTTATGAAATAAATTGAAACCACTTCTTTTTATTAATGGGATTTTTTTTAATCTCTTAAATTTAGTAGATTATTTAATTTGTTTATCTAAGAAGCATCAGTAGTCTCCACAGAAGAAAATGGATGACTTTACTTAGTGAATGAATATTTTTTGAACCAATAAACAATAAACAATGTTATACTAGCTAACATCTGTACAGCATTAATTATGAACCAAGAACTATTCTAGGTATTTTGCACTGAGGATTTATTTAATAAAGCAAAACTCTGTAAGTCCATTTATTACTTGTGTGTAAATAATGATGTTTTAAACTGGGTTGTTTTCTTTTTCTTGGAGAATGTTAAAGCAGAGGCTAGTTATTTTTGTTTTTACCATTAATCGGATGAAGAATTTCACTTTCCTTCTTGATCAACTCCAAGGTTAAGTTCAGCTGGTATGACCTACAAAACTTGCTACACTGAAACTGTAGTCCCCTTCTCTAAGAGATTATGATTTAATAGATCTGAAATGAGTCCCAAGATTTACAATCTCCCCAGAGAAACTGATTGTATGGACATAAATACAACTGAAAATTTCGCTTCTATAATGTACTTAAAGCTTATTTTAAAAATAACCTTGTTAACTTGGACATTAACGTTTTTGATAAATCGACGTGATTGGATTGCAGGATTAGATACAGTTCTGATTTTGAGCAGTAACATAGAAATAATATCAGGAGAAAGTCATGTGACACACGCCTCAGCTGAAATTGTTATATAAAGATTGAGTCCTTATACACAATAAGGAAATGGTCTGTTTTGTTGGGGTTGGTGGAATTTGCTAGCTTTTATAAGTAGAAAATCCCAGGGATTTTAGCATTATTTTATTTTTATAGATAGACTGATACCATAGAAATAAGACAAAAGTATATGACCCATATGTAATCTATATTTATGAGGATAGATGGCAAGAAAATCAAGAGAGATGGGCTCTTTGAATAGATATGGAAGAAGCAAATGTCCCCAGAGGACTCTCCATGATGCAGGCATCCTAGCACACCCAGGATCTTGAGATCACTGGAGAGTGCAATGCAAAATCTGTTCCAAAAAACCCAAAGGATCTTGTGCCAGCAGGAACAAGAACAAATGAAACCCACCCAACAAGTGGCTGGGGTTCATTCCAGTCAACGCCAGTCTCTCACAATCTTGGGCACGAATTCGGCAGGCCCTAGCACACTCAGGATCTTGAGATCACTGGGACCAGTCTACAAAGGAAAGCACGTGGATGGCAGAAGCAACAGAGCTTCTTAGATAGGGTCCCTTCAGGCCTTCTTCCTCAGCCAGAAGGCAGAACTGAAACCCAGACACCTGGGCACCTTCCCTGACAGAGGAGAATCTGCTTACATGGAGGGCTCTGACCCTAGGACTCAGGAAGTGGAACTGAGTTTCAGACTTCTGTGCAACTTCCCTGCAAGTGGAGAGCTTCCTGCAGAGAGGGCTCTGAACACTGCAACTCAGGAGAGAGTTGGACTACCAGGAATGCTGACAGAGGCTAAAGAATCACAGGAGGAACAAGCTCCAGCCAGAAGCAGCTAGAACATCTAATACCAGAGGTTACCATATAGCAAAAGGCAAATGTAAGACTCTTACTAACAGTAACCAAGAACACTGGGCATCATCACAACCCAGTACGCCCGACACAGCAAGTCCTGGATACCCCAACATACCCGAAGAGCAAGATTTAGATTGAAAATCATATCTCGTGATGCTGGTAGAGGTTTTTTGGGTTTTTTTGTCTGTTGGTTTTTTGAAACAGGGTTTCTCTGTATAGCCCTGGCTGTCCTGGAACTCTCTCTGTAGACCAGGCTGGCCTCGAACTCAGAAATCCACCTGCCTTAGCCTCCCAAGTGATGGGATTAAAGGCGTGTGCCACCAACACCCAGCTGCTGGTAGAGGATTTTAAGAAGGGCATTAATAACTCACTTAAAGAAATACAGAAGAACACGACTAAACAAGTAGAAGTCCTTAAAGAATTACAGGAAAATACTGCTAAATTGGTAGAAGTCCTTAAAGAGGAAACACAAGAATACCTTAAAGAATTCCAGAAAAACACAACCAAACAGGTGATGGAATTGAACAAAAGCATCCAGGATCTAAAAATGGAAGTAGAAACAATAAAAATAAAAAAACCTCAAGGGGAGACAACTCTGGAGATAGAATCCTAGGAAAGAAATCAGGAACCATAGATGTGAGCATCAGCAATAGAATACAAGAGATGGAAGAGAGAATCTCAGGTGCAGAAGACTACATAGGGAACATGGACACAACAATCAAAGAAAATGCAAAACGCAAAAACATCCCAACACAAAATATCCAGAAATTCCGGGACACAATGAGAAGACCAAACCTAAGGAAAATAGGAAAGGATGAGAATGAAGGTTTTCAACTTAAAGGGCCAATAAATATCTTCAACAAAATTATACAAGAAAACTTCTCTAACCTAAAGAGAGAGAGACCCATGAACATACAGAACTTCAAATAGACTGGAACAGAAAAGAAATTCCCCCCGACACATAATAATTAGAACAATAAATGCACTAAATAAAGATAGAATATTCAAAGCAGTAAGAGGAAAAGGTCAATTAACATATAAAGGCAGACCTACTAGAATTACACCAGACTTCTCATCAGAGACAATGAAAGCCAGAAGAATCTGGACATGTGTTATACAGAGCCTAAGAGAACACAAATACCAGTCCAGACTACTATAGCAAGCAAAACTCTCAATAACCATAGATGGAGAAACCAAAGTATTCCATGACAAAACCAAATTCACACAATATCTTTCCACAAATCCAGCACTTCAAGGAAAATAAAAGCAAAACTCCAACAGAAGAAGGGAAATAATGCCCTTGAAAAAGCAAGAAAGTAATCATTCCACAAACCTAATAGAAGATAGCTGCAAGAACATAATGCCAACTCTAACAACCAAAAATAACAGGGAGCAACAATAACTTTTCTTTAATTTCTCTTAATATCAATGAACTCAATTCCCCAATAAAAAGACATAAACTAACAGATTGGCTACATGAACAGGACGCAACATTTTGCTGCGTACAGGAAACCCACCTCAGGGACAAAGACAGACACTACATCAGAGTTAAAGACTGGAAAACAAATTTCTAAGCAATTGGTCCAAAGAAACAAGCTGGAGTAGCCATTCTATTATCAAATAAAATCGACTTCCAACCCAGTTATCAAAAAAGACAAGGAGGGACACTTCATAATTATTAAAGGTAAAAACTTCCAAGATGAACTCTCAGTTCTGAATATATATGTTCCAAATGCAAGTGAAGCCACATTCACTAAAGAAACTATAATAAAGCTCAAAGCACACATTGCACCTCACACAATAATAGTGGGAGACTTCAACACCCCACTCTCACCAATGGACAGATCCTGGAAACAGAAACTAAACAGAGACACAGTGAAAATAACAGAAGTTATTTAACAAATGGATTTGACAGATATCTGCACAACATTTTATCTTTAAAAAAAAATGATATACCTTCTTCACAGAACCTCATGGCACCATCTCCAAAATTGACCATATGATTGGTAAAACCAGGCCTCAACAGATATAAAGATATGGAAAATATCCCATGCATCCTATCAGATCACCACAAATTAAGGTTGATCTTTAATAACACCATAAATAATAGAAAGCTAACATTCACATGGAAGCTAAAGAACACTCTACTCAATGATACCTTGGTCAAGGAAGAAAAAAAGAAAGAGATTAAAGACTTTTTAGAGTTTAATGAAAATGAAGCCACAACATACCCAAAATTATGGGACACAATGAAAGCATTCCTGAGAGGAAAACTCATNGCTCTGAGTACCTCCAAAAAGAAACTAGAGAGAGCATACACTAGCAACTTGACAGCACACTGAAAAGTTCTCTAACAAAAGGAAGCAAATTCACCCAAGAGGAGTAGATGTCAGTAAATAATCAAACTCAGGGCTGAAATCAATGAAGTGGAAACAAAAAGAACTATTCAAAGAATCAACCAAACCAGGAGCTGGTTCATTGAGAAAATCAACAAGATAGACAAACCCTTAGCCAGACTCACTAGAGGGCACAGGGACAGCATCCTAATTGACGAAATCAGAAATGAAAAAATAAACATAACAACAGAACCTGAGGAAATCCAAAACATCATCAGATCCTACTACAAAAGGCTGTACTCCACAAAACTGGAAAACCTGGAAGAAATGGACAAATTTCTAGACATATACCAGGTATCTAATCAGGTTCAGATTAAGGACCTAAACAGTCCCATATCTAATAAAGAAATAGAAGCAGTCATTAATAATCTCCCAACCAAAAAAAGTCCAGGACCAGATAGGTTTAGTGCAGAGTTCTATCAGACCTTCAAAGAAGACCTGATTCCAATTCTCCTCAAACTATTCCACAAAATAAAAACAGAAGGTGCTCTACCCAACTCATTCTATGAAGCCAAAATTACTCTGACACCTAAACCACATAAAGACCCAACAAAGACAGAAAACTCTAGACCAATTTCCCTTATGAATATCAATGAAAAAATACTCAATAAAATTCTCGCTAACCGGATCCAAGGACACATCAAAATAATCATCCATCATGATCAAGTAAGCTTCATTCCAGAGATGCAGGGATGGTTTAATATATGGAAATCCATCAAAGTAATCCACTATGTAAACAAACTCAAAGACAAAATCCACATGATCATCTTGTTAAATGCTGAGAAAGCATTTGACAAAATCCAACACCCATTCATGATAAAAGTTTTGGAAAGATCAGGAATTCAAGGCCCATANCTANACATAATAAAATCAATATACAGCAAACCATTAGCCAACATCAAACTCAATGGAGAGAAGCTAGAAGTAATCTCATTAAGATCAAGGACTAGATAAGGCTGCCCACTTTCTCCCTACCTATTCAATATAGTATTCGTAGTCCTATCCAGAGCAATTAGACAACAAAAGGAGGTCAAGGGGATACAAATTGGAAAGGAAAAAAGTCAAAGTATCACTATTTGCAGATGATATGATAGTGAATATATAAGTGATCCTTAAAATTCTACCAGAGAACTCCTAAACCTGATAAACACCTTCAGTGCAGTAGCTAGATATAAAATTAACTCAAACAAATCAGTGGTCTTTCTCTACACAAAGGATAAACAGGCTAAGAAAGAAACTAGGGAACAACACCCTTCTCAACAGTCACAAAAAATATAAAATACCTTGGTGTGACTCTAATGAAGGAAGTAAAAGATCTGTATAATAAGAATTTCAAGTCTCTGAAGAAAGAAATCAAAGACAAACTCAGAAGATGGAAAGATCCCCCATCGTCATGGATTGGCAAGATTAATATAGTAAAAATGGCTATCTTGCCAAAAGCAATCTACAGAGTCAATGCAATCCCCATGAAAATTCCAACTCAATTCTTCAATGAATTGGGAAGGGCAATTTGCAAATTCATCTGAAATAACAAAAGAACTAGAATGGCAAAAACTCTTCTTAATGATAGAAGAACCTCTGGTGGAATCACCATGCATGACCTCAAGCTGTACTACAGTTAAATTGTGATGAAAACTGTATGGTACTGGTACAGTGATAGACAGATAGACCAATGGAATAGAATTGAAGACCCAGAAGTGAACCCTCATACCTATGGTCACTTGATCTTTGACAAGGGTGCTAAAACCATCCAGTGAAAAAAAGACAGCATTTTCAAAGAAATGGTGCTGGCACAACTGGTGCTTATCATGTAGAAGAATGCTAATTAATACATTCTTATCTTCTTGTACTAAGGTCATGTCTATGTGGATCAATGAACTCCACATTAAACCAGAGACACTGACACGTATAGAGGAGAAAGTGGGGGAAAGCCTCCAAGATATGGGCACAAGGGAAATATTCCTGAATAGAACTGTAAAGGCTTGTGCTATAAGATCAAGAATTGACAAATGGGACCTCATAAAATTGCAAAGCTTCTGTAAGGCAAAAGACACTGTCAATAAGACAAAAAGGCCACCAAGAGATTGGGAAAGCATCTTTACCAATCCTAAATCAGATAGTGAACTAATATCCAATATAAATAAAGAACTCAAGAAGCTGGACTCCCGAAAATGAAGTAACCCCATTAAAAATGGGGCACAGAGCTAAATAAAGAATTCTCAATCAAGGAATACAGAATGGCTAAGAAGCACCTGAAAAAATGTTCGACGTCCCTAATCATTATGGAAATCCAAATCAAAACAACCCTGAGATTCTACCTCATACCAGTCAGAATGGCTAGGATAAAGAATACAGATGATAGCAGATGCTTGAAAGAATGTGGAGAAAGAGGAACACTCCTCCATTGTTGGTGGGATTGCAAGCTGGTACAACCATTCTGGAAATCAGTCTGGCGGTTCCTCAGAAAAGTGGACATAGTACTACCAGAAGATCCAGCAATACCTCTCCTGTGCATATACCCAGAAGAAGTTCCAACTTGTAATAAGGATACATGCGCCACTATATTCATGGCAGCCTTATTTATAATAGCCAGAAGCTGGAAAGAACCCAGATGTCCCTTAACAGAGGGATGGATACAGAAAATGTGGTACATTTACCATTTACACAATGAAGTACTACTCATCCATTAAAAACAATGAATTCATGAAATTCTTAGGCAAATGGATGGATCTGGAGGATATCAGGATATCCTGAGTGAGGTAACCCAATCACAAAAGAACTCACATGATATGCACCCAGTGATAAATGGATATTAGCCCAGAAACTTAGAATATCCAAGATGCAATTTGCAAAGCACATGAAACTCAAGAAGATAGAAGCCTAAAGTGTGGATATGTTGCCCCTTCTTAGAAGGGGGTACAATATTCCCATGGAAGGAGTTACAGAGACAAAGTATGAAGCAAAGACGGAAGGAAGGACCATGCAGAGACTGCCACACCCAGGGATCCATCCCATATACAACCACCGAACCCAGACACTATTGCATTTGCCAGAAAGATTTTGCTGACAGGACCCTGACATAGCTCTCTCTCTCTTGTAAGGCTATGCCAGTTCCTGGAAAATACAGAAGTGCATGCTCATAGTTATCTATTGGATGGAACACAGGGCCCTTAATGAAGGAGCTAGAGAAAGTACCCAAGGAGCTGAAGGGGTCTGCAACCCTATATGAGGAACAACAATATGAACTAACCAGTACCCCCCAGAGCTGTGTCTCTAGTTGCATATGTAGCAGAGGATGGCCTAGTCAGCCATCAATGGGAGGAGAGGCCTTTGGTCTTGTGATAATATGCCCCAGTTCAGGGGAATGCCAGGTCCAGGAAACAGGAGTGGGTGGGTTCAGAAGCAGGGTGGTGGGAGATTATAGGGTGCTTTGGGATAGCATTTTAAATGTTAATGAAGAAAATATCTATTTAAAAAAGGGGAAAAATAATAGAAAGAAAAGGAGTGTCTGCATGCTCTGAGCACGACTTTCTGCTGGTCCCATGCCAAGGCTTTATCTTAGGAAGGAAATGTATTGTTTTCATTTTATATGCAGCAAATTGGGGCAGAGAGAAGTTCAACTGAGTCCTGACAGAGTAATAACCAGCCTATCTGATCAGGATTGCCTGTAGATTCAGACCTTACATGTATCTCTTTCAAAATCATCTTACTGGATTTGGTGTATCATACTAACCTCTTTAAAAATGTCCAGGTACTAAAATAAATCTTTCAAACTCAAGAAAGAAAGAAAGAAAGAAAGAAAGAAAGAAAGAAAGAAAGAAAGAAAGAAAGAAAGAAAGAAAGAAAGAAAGAAAGAAAGAAAGGAAGGAAGGAA
>NC_034593.1:12501432-12510807 GCF_900095145.1 Mus pahari | reverse complement strand
AAAGAAACAAAGAAAGAAACAAAGAAAGAAACAAAGAAAGAAACAAAGAAAGAAACAAAGAAAGAAACAAAGAAAGAAACAAAGAAAGGGAAGAAGCATGTTGTCCATATGTCCCTTCTAGCCCATGTGTAGTACACACAAGCAGAATCACAACATCATCCTTCAGTCCTTAACCAAGGTTTTACTTTGTAATTTAAGAAAAGGAAAGAACATGATATTATGATGGACACCCTGTTTTTCTTCTGCCATGGTTAATACTGTTTAGGATCTCTTAAGTGCCAAAACTAGTTACATAGCCTCTTCATAACACAATTGTATCAGAGAACAGTGTCAACTCTAACACCTCTGTATAGCACCTGTTTATAAAATGAATCATTATATGTTGTGGTTTCTGCCTCTGAGTTCTGCAGTTTTTGCAGATTGGCTAGTTTAAATGTCCAAATTTCATTATAACTGAGCAGACTCATTCATAGAAAAGAGATTGCTATTATTCTATCAAAAGCTAGTCTTCCTTACTTCTTTAACCTTGGGTTGACTGAGGAGTGATGACTGCATTCCATCTTCCCCACCATTCTTTCCACCTGGAATGATCAAGGAGCAGCAGATTTTATTGACAGCACTAAAGAGCTTCGTGCACCATGGAAAGTCAAAAATCATTCTTTCATGGAAATGGATTTCCCTATTACTCTTGGAATCTTATGTTACTAAACATATCTGTATGAAAAGCAATATAGGGAGCAACCCCTTGTAACAAGGAGTAATTAGACCAGACTAGAAATCCAGTCACTAGTAATTAATTTATCCATTCAGGAAATGTTTATTAACATTTTATTGATTTCTCATTATATCAGTACAGTGCTGGTCTCTGGAGTCACAGGGTAAAAGAAGACTTAAGGATTTTCTCCTCATATTCTTTGTATTCCAGAAGGACCGCAAACAAGGATACAGATTATTATGATTACAACTGAGTTTGTGAGGTATGCTTCAGAGGCATGCTGTGGGCACAGGGTCAGAATTAGAATCCCTAAGTAACTGACACCTAAGTCAAATGTAGAAAGACTTGTTGGAGTCTTTGAGGGATACAAATAGAAAAGCCTTGGATGATGATTATAAGTTATGGCATATATTGTATCCTGGAGGAATTAGCATAGGGTTTCTGAAAGACAAATAAAAAATTAAAAGGCCTATATGTTCAGCTAGGGTCAGAAAACTTTGTCAGTTCATATGTGGGAGAGTTGCTATGGTAACGAATGTGAAAAATTCTCCCAGGGCTTTGTGTAGACTAATAAAAAAAACTATCTCTCTGTTCACCTTAAAGCATTATATACAGAGCTCAGAAGGTACTCAAAGAGCATAAGTTGGACTCTGTGTACCTTGAGTTTTAAATGGCAGCCTAATTACTAATTACTATATTGTGAACCACCGTGTTCTCAAATTAATTCTCATGTAGGTACATACATGCTTATCTAGCCTTTCTGGTTTTCTGCCCAACAACAATTAGGAATGCTATCAAAAGACATATGCAAGCATAAATATCATACCAAATAGCTACAATTTCTATTTAGTGTATCTATGGAAATAATTGTATTAGAAGCAATGGAAAACAATATGCATGAAGGCTCTTTTTGCTTCCATCCCCAGCTCTGAAGGTACTCAAATATAACTGCAGAATTTGCAATAAATCAAGAAGTGCCTTTGGAATACTTGATGCTTTTTCATTCATACAAATAGTGTATTTATTTGTCAACTCACGTATCCTTATCTGTTGCCATGAATTCAGGCACCTTCCTGAATAAAGAAGATGCAAGGGTAAAAGCATCAGTCACTAGAAAGGATTTTGAGTGTATGTGCCGGTGTGTTTCAGGTAGAGAAGATAGAACTGAAGGGGGAAAAAAATCATTTCTACCTGGGACAGGTAGAAATGCTAGGAAGGGGATGTCTAGGTAGGAAAAACCTCAGAGATTTGCTGATATTTTCCTGCAGCTTAAATGCATCCAGCATGCAAGAAAGGGTAGCATTTCAGCTAGAGAAAAGAACACAGATTGTTTTTTTAAGTGGCAAAGTCATAGGACTTTGGAGTGGCTTGTGTTGCTCATAGAACTGTACACTGTTAATCATAGCAGAGCCTAGTATTCAAGGTGGAACAGAACAAGTCTAATCATGGACATCCTGCACTAATGAAAGGGAAGCTGCTGAAAGTTCTTGTGTAAGGGAATGGTAAAGCTGATCTTTTCATTTTAAGAAAGCTATTTGGTGTCACTATAAAGAATGGACTGAGTGAAAAGTAACACAATTACTTAAGAAAAATAAAAAGTGTTCCAGTGTCAAATCCAGTAGGAACAACATGGCTTAAAGGACAGTTCTAATACTTTATTTGCTATTAACATGCTAGTATTAAATTTGCGCAGTAACATAGGACTTGATTGTCCTTCTAACATCCGGGTTTTAAAAGTTTGATTCCCAGACTAGAGGTGATAACTTTCCAATGATAGAACTTTCAGAATTGGAGCTTGGTAGATAAGTAACGGGGTACTGTTGAAGAAGACTGCAAGACCCAACACTTTCTTGTCTCTATCCTTCCTGGCTTGTCTGAAGTGAGCAGGTTCTTTAGCCACAAGCACCAGCCATCATATTCTTTGTCACCATGGCAATACACCAGCTTAACACAGAGTGATGACTCTTAAATTGGGAGTCACAAACAACCTTTTGCATGTTAAAAGTTTATTACAGTAATAGGAATCTGGCTTATGCTCTTTGTATAAACTTACAAGACCAACTTGGTAGATGGCACCTAACCCAATATTCATAGTAGCCTGAAATTTAACCATACAGAAAATAAATATCAAGCCCAGCATCACCAGATGTCCTCAGTCTGGTCTATCTTTTCTCTCTCCTCCATGACCTCTGCTTTATTATTTAAGCGGTGACTAACTATTCAATAGTCTTACTGGATTATTGTTTCGAGGAACTAAGCAATTATTTCTTTATAATAAACTTCATTTTATTGACTATACATGCATATGCTTATGTATCAGTAAGGGGAAGCTGATACTAAAATCTGGTTCTATAATTGTTTCTTGATTTGTTCAATAAAGAAGGCAGAAGTCAATTGCTGGGGGAGGGTAAATGTGGTACTTCTGAGTTCCAGGAGGAAAACAGGATGTGAGATGTGAGGGGGGGGGGAGGCTTTGGGAGCCATGCAGTGAAAGGAGATGAAAGCAGCAGTCATGTAAGGCCTCAGGGCACCTAGGGACTGCAGCTTCCACCATTGGTGGGGACCAAGGAGGTTGGTGGGAGCTACCTGATACCTGATAAGATTAAGGCAGAAGATTCTGTGCCCAACAATTGTGCTGGTAGGCAAATTCTAAAATAGTAAAGTTGTTAGGTGTTTTTCATTCCACAGAGCAAAGATAGGTAGAGATAGAAGCCAAGTTGGTGATGGTAACTTGACAAAGCTAGCAGAGAGGGGCTGGGAGAATGATCACAGTTGAGAGAGGGAGCTGGGGGCAGCTGATCTTGGAGCTAAGCTGGGAGTGGGCGCCCTGGTCCTGGGCAAAGGCAGAATCATGTTTTTAAATTATCTGCAACATATATCACATTATATCTGCTTAAAATTATTTAAAAAAAAAAAACTGTTGAGAATAGCTGGGAGGGTTGTTTTTGGTTTTGTGTTTTGTTTTTTTGTTTTGTTTTGTTTTGTAAAACACTTAGTGAATTGGGGATCACACCAAAAACAGTACCCATTAATTATTATCAATTGAATTCATATTCTTCTGTCTCTTACTTGTGGTTTTACAAAGAGACACTCTTCTTCTTTACAAATGATAGGCTTATATTTGAAGCCCAGCATCACCACTTCCTAACTGTGTCTTGCTTGAAAAGCCATCTCACCTCTGTATGTTTCACTCCAGTACAAATAATAAAAGAACTTAACTTACAAACATTTTGAAAACCTAAAATGAGAGAATATAGTAGACTATTTTTGCCATATAGAAAATAGAGTCAAAGAACTCTCAACTGAGGAATACCTAATGGCTGAGAAACACCTGAAAAAAATGTTCAACATCCTTAGTCATCAGGGAAATGCAAATCAAAACAACCCTGAGATTCCATCTCACACCAGTCAGAATGGCTAAGATTAAAAATTCAGGTGACAGCTGATGCTGGAGAGGTTGTGGAGAAAGAGGAACACTCCTCCATTGCTGGTGGGATTGCAAGCTTGTACAACCACTCTGGAAATCAGTCTGACATGTAACCTTTGGGATTAGAAATGCCCCAAAGGAACACTAGCTCCTCTCTGCTCATCCTAATCTATATGGTACTAATGACAGCATAAACTAATACATAGCCTTGAGTATATGGTGATACAGTGACTCCCCAAAATATTTTTACAATGAGAATGTAGTCAACTCTTTAACTAAATTTAATGTTGAGGAAAGCATGTCACAGTTAAATATTATATGTAGGCATGTCTCCAGTGTTAGTTTGACTGGTGAAAGAAGCAGCCTGAGGACAGCACCAGGGTATGCAATGGAATGATATCATCAGTTGTAACAGCTCATATTTCCTTAATTATTATTACTTCAGATATGAAGTAGGTAGCTCAGCCCTAGCATACACCTTTAATCCAAGAACTTTATAGTTATTGTAAAAAGAATTAAATAAAGTCAACCACAGGTCAAGGGACAGAACAAGCAAACCAGTTTGCAGGGAGTGAACATAGGAAAAAAAGCAGAGTAAATAGGGACTCAGGAGTGTGAATATTTTGTGAAATATTTTATCTCTCAAAATCAATATTCTTTCAAAAGTTTTATGTCCTAAAAGGAGAAATACAGTTTCATATTTTTCTGCTTGAGATTAAAAACAATACTTTAACTCATTCTTCTATTCCATAGTATTTATTATAAATTCATTCTTTTAAAATGTTTTTCACTAAACTTGATTAAATGGGCCTACGTAATGCTCAAACAATGATGCATAACATAAAGATGTGGTGTAACTTGAATATAAAAATATTAAATACTCTTGAAAATTGAGATGTGTTAAATATCTTAATTTACCATGTGTCCCATTATGGGATCCATCTAAATACCAAACTTCCATGATGAATTGTTATAAACTTTCTAATTTATGAATATAAATTTAGCCTGTCACTTCTACCTTAGTTACATATACTTCAGTTGGCACAAGGCCTTCTTTACAATAAGGACCAGATAATAAAGTTGTGATTAGTATTCAGTTGACTTTTACAGTTTAAATTGTTTTCAAACATTTTAATGTTTCCCCCCAGAAGAAAACAACAACAGTGTATTTATGCAATGAACCTAGCCTCTAAGAAATTCTTCAGATTATTCCAACCTTTTTTTTTCTTTTTCTTTTTCTTTTTTTAAGCTAAGGAAATACCATATTCAGGTGGGTGTGGCAGCCGTCTATCATAATGTGGACAAACAGCATAAGATGCTCTGCTTGGGGGACACAGAAACAAGACGTGAAGTGAGGATTTCTTTAGTGTCTCTAGAAGAAGCTCATACCTGTGATAGATGTCACGTGGATTGCTCCTCATAAAAGAGGGAAACTTCCTGCTGTTGATAAGAACTAGCAGTAGCATTGCCAGGCATACAGAAAAGTGGAAGTGTTAAGGATATCATGCCAAGGCACCATATTCCTCAGGTTCTGTGTCAGCACATCTTCACAGATGTAACGAGAGCAAGAACTTTAATACCTTGTGCACAACTGGGAAGAATCCCCTCCCTAAGACTAACAGAGAACAAAGTGTTTCCATGGTTAGACTACCTGTGCCCTACAGAATGCAGGCCCACTTTGGACTCCAGAAGTCTGGAAAGCTATGCAACATCAGGATGAGAAGGCCAGAGCAGGAGCAAGGGGCAGGTATTCTTAGGAGCCCTGATGGTCTCCTCGTTGAGAACTTCAGTGAGGGCTCCATGAAGCCTCCCTATTAGGATGTCAATGAGATCTACTGTATCGTTTCCCTGTTAGGACATCTGAAAGCCATCTCCCATGAGAGTTCCTGTGAGGCTATCTTCTATGATTCATTTAAATATTAGGAGATGATTCAATGATTTACAAAGTGTCCCATTATGGGATCAGTTTAAATACCGCAGGTCCCCTTCCTTCCTCTGAGATGTGAAACCGTGAGGCAAGCCTATGTGTATTTCCCCTTTTTGTCTCCATTATGGATTGTTCTTCTAAGTAGACACACAGCAGCTTTTCCTCTGTGTTCAAATGTCCCCTTAGCTGGAATGTTATTTGCCTACCCTTCTTTTTTTTTTTTTTTTTAAAAAGCTTTATTTATTTATTATATGTAATTACTCTGTAGCTGTCTTCAGACATTACAGAAGAGGGCGTCAGATCTTGTTACAGATGGTTATGAGCCACCATGTGGTTGCTGGGATTTGAACTCAGGACCTTTGGAAGAGCAGTCGGGTGCTCTTACCCACTGAGCCATCTCACCAGCCCCTTGCCTACCCTTCTTAAAATAGTACCACACACACACACAAACACACACACATGCAAATACTCACACATACACATGCACACTACCAGCTTAGTATCCTCTAATTTTTCCAGTGCACTATCATAGTAGCATCTTGTGCATTGCATGTATTTATTGTTTGGCCCTTTCTGCTGGAAATCTGTAAGCCAAAGTTGATAAGTTTATAACTCTTTGTCTCATATTTTTTTCCAGATATTATATTATTACCTGAAACATAATAAATAATCATGCTTTAAATGAATCTACCCACACTCCGACCTTTCAGGCTTTGTCTTACTCCACTTCTCTGACCTGGCTCAGTCACTCCACCACCCCCATCTTGAACCTTGACATGCTTTCATCTTTGCTTTCCTGAACAGTCAACTTCTCACACAATGCACCTTCTTCAGACCTGTCAGGATTTCTATACTTTCTGTAACCATCAGCTCCATCCTTCAAACTTTCTCTTCTGTTAAGTCAAACTCCTTAAAATATTCTTTCAACTTCCTCAGTACTCAGCAGTTTGATTGTCCTATTTACCTAGGCCTTCACCCATGAATAACCTACCTTTCTACTTCTTCATCCCACTGCTGACAGTTTCTAAGGACAGTCACTCAAACAGAAGGGCACAGTACTGGCTGGAATCCTACAACCAATTCTTGTAGATTCTCAGCACTTTCCTGTTGGTATCCTTTTTACCTGCTGCAGTCTACTGCCGTTTTATGGAGAAAGTAGAAGTCATCTATCTGATGGAAATCCTTAGCTTTAAATAGCAAACACTCTTACCCGGATCTGATTCTTGCTTTCTAAGGACCTTAGGCTATCAGCTGTGCTGGGGGAGTTTATCTGTGCCCTGTCATTTCCAGGACTTTGAGAACACAGTACCATAAACTCGGCAGCATTAGCTGAGAACTATCATCTCCCAGATCTGGAGATTGAAACGCAGATGTCAAGGTCTGGTCGCAGTCAGAAGCATGTGTTTTGTACCCTCCTGGGCTTTGGCAACACTAGCAATGTGTGTCCCTTGTAGATTATGTCACTGTCTACTTCTATTTTCACGTGGCATTTGCCCTCTGTACATCTCCATCAAAGTATTTCCTTTTAAATCCTATCTCTACATCACTGTTCTTCATTTAATAGTTGTGTGCGCACGTGCTCGCGCACATGCGTATGGAAGTCAACTTAGCCAGGAGTGTTTGGTTTAGGGAGAAGACGAGCTCTGAGTTTGTGAAATCCTGAGTAAATGTGGGTTGTTGAAATTAAGCACAGCCATGTCAAGAATTCCAAGACCTCAAATCCATGGAAAACTGGTTCCCCTGTCAGCTAGTCTGAAGAGGAATGACAAAGCCTTCCTCAATGGATGAATGTGACCAGTGTGTGCAAATACTAGCAATAACAGCTTCCCCTTCCAGATGTTTACAGCCTGAGACCACTGACTTTCTAGCTACCTAACTGTTCCTTCTGTGGTGAACACAAGAAAGAGGCTGAGCTTCCATGTGACTGCTGACAGTGAATGTCCTGCAGATCCTCATGTTGGTAATACTAGATTCCCAGTACATGTGTCTCTGTGTGTGGTCTTCATTCTCTTGTTTACACTGGTCAGAGTTTCAGGACCTAAGCCTCACAGGTTCTGGTAATTTAGATTCCAGAAGTCAACTCTGGATGCTTTCCTCAATCACACTCCACATTAAATTTTGGAAGTTTCTTGCTAAATCTCAGGCTTACCATATCAGCTAGGCTAGTTAGGTATCAAACCTCCATTATCTTCCTTTTAACCTTGCCCAGCACTAACGTTACAGGCTAAGAGAGCTACAAAAGGTATTTACATAGGCTATTGTATCAGGTCCTCAATCTTATATAGCAAACACTTGGCCCACTGATATATCATCTCCCAAGGCTTCAAAGGTCATTAAAGAAATTACTCTACTTGACATCTCTCTTTATTTCACATTTCTTTCTTTTTTAATTATTTAAATTTTATTAATTAAATTTATTCTTTGACACTTTCATCTAGGTTTATAATACATTCAACTACTCCCTTCCTACACCCTCATTAATCTCCCCCACCCTTTTTTTATATCCATATTTCCTTATGCCATACCAGTTCTTTTCCTGGATTCATGACTTTTGGATTGGTTTTGTGACCTATTCAATTTAACCAGGATATCTGTGTGAACATTGCACTGGAGAAGTTACTGGAGTCTTGTGCCAACACCATTAAAAGCTTAATTTAGGTACCTAAAGGTAAGGTAAGATTATACCTCTCTCAGATCTATCGAAAGACAGCTGCCAAGCAGCCTCACTCTATTCCCTTCCTATTACATTTATTTATGGCAGCTGCAAGGTTTTTACCATGCATGAAGATCAGAGGACAACTTGCAAAAGCAGACTTTCTCCACTACATTAGTCTCAGGTTGTGTATTCAAAGTAAATCTTTTGGGCAAGTATTTTTACTGGCTGATTAATCTTATCAACCAAGATTCAGTCTACTCTTGATCCACTCAAATAACTCTTCCATGGTTCTTAAAGTTAACCATGACTTCCTCTAGCTAAAATCAAGGTTTCTTTTAGTCCTTAGTTTACGTGGTCCCACAAAGCATTTGATATCATCAAACATGTTCATCTTGTTGGTGTAGATTTTCCCCCTGGGACTACAGCACTATCATGACTTCACTTTTAAAGATGTGCAAACGAAGATTCCATAAAGAACATGGGCACAACAATCAAAGAAAATGCAAAATGCAAAAAGATCTAACTCAAAATATCCAGGAAATCCAGGACACAATGAGACGACCAAACCTTCAGATAATAGGAGTAAATGAGAATGAAGATTTTCAACTTAAAGGGCCAGCAAATATCTTCAACAAAATTATAGAAGAAAA
>NC_034593.1:12498827-12501421 GCF_900095145.1 Mus pahari | reverse complement strand
TTGTGTCTCTAGCTGCATATGTAGCAGAAGATGGCCTAATTGGCCATCAGTGGGAATAGAGGCCCCTTGGTCTTGCAAACTTTATATGACCCAGCACAAGGCAAGGCCTGGGCCAAGTAGTGGGAGGGGGTTGGTTGGGGAAGCAGAGGTGAGTGGAGGGGTATAGGAAACTTTCGGGATAGTATTTGAAATGTAAATAAAGAAAATAATAATAATAATAATAATAATAATAATAATAATAATAATAATAATAATAATAAAAGAATAATTCTAAACCAATTGCTTATGCTGTTTCCCCTTAGACCCTTCTTGAGCCGGGCCTCCAGTGTCTACATTGCATTCAACACTACTGACATCCATGCTTCTATGATTTAAGACCCACTTACAGTATTCAACTCATTCCCTAGTCTGAAGCTCAGAGTTCCATATTCTCCCAACCATAGCATGATTAGAACTGTCAAAGTAATATCCCAGTCTCTGCCACCAACTAGTGTCTTAGTGACTTTTGTATTGCTAGAAAGAGATACTATCATGAAGGCAATTTATTAAAGAAAACATTTAATTGGAGACTTGCTTACACTCTTTCAGCGAGTGAATCCATGACTATCATTGTGGGGAACAAGGTGGCAGGCAGGCAGGGCTCTGAAGCAATAGCTAAAAGCTTGAATCTGATCCACAAGCAGGAGGCAGAGAGGACTGGTTCTGACATTATGACCTATTAAATTATGAAAGCTTATCTCCAGTGATGCAACTTTTCAAACAAGCTCATACCTTCTAATCATGCCTAAAGAGTCCAACAACCGAGAACCAGACATTTAAATATATGTGAAATAGGGTCTTTCTCATTCAAGCCAGCTTAGGAATATAAAGACAAAAGGGTCTCTTGGAGCACAGCAAGACAGGGGCATCCTGAAATACTGAGGTTGTTCTAAAACAAAGCTAAACAGAAATAGCCACCATCTATGAGAAGGAGCCTAGGATTCTCCATAAAATATAAACATGGCAAGAAATATTCAGATTCAGTGATGGGTTCAAAACACTTAATGGATCCTCTTAATTATTTTGTTTGTTTGATCTTATAGCATTTATATAACTATCAGGGTCATACTGCAAACAGGAGTATAGTTACCACTATAACACTTTATCAAGGGGAGCTATATTTCTACAATGCTGATGGCTTCTAGAAACTCTTTTTTATAATTATTATTATTATTTTCTTTATTTACATTTCAAATGCTATCCCGAAAGTTCCCTATACCCACCCCCCCGCCCCTGCTCCCCTATCCACCTACTCCCACTACTTGGCCCTGGCCTTCCCCTGTGCTGGGTCATATAAAGTTTACAAGACCAAGAGGCCTCTATTCCCAATGATGTCCGATTAGGCCATCTTCTGCTACATATGCAGCTAGAGACTCGAGCTCAGGGGGTACTGGTTAGTTCATATTGTTGTTGCACCTACAGGGTTGCAGATCCCTTCAGCTCCTTGGGTACTTTCTCTAGAAACTCTTAAGACAAATCATTTGAAAACTGAAGTCTCCAGTTCAGATCTCTCCTACATTGGGAGACCTGTGAGTACTACAACCCTCTTCCATCTTATTAAAAGTCTTAAGATATCATCAGCCTCTTATTTCTAAAATCAATTATAAATCCTTCATGTCATTACCACCACTTATTAGAACAACAATTTTGCATTGCCAACAACAATAAATTGAAAAGTCATGTAGATTTACACAAAGTGTCTCATTTGAAAACTGTTTAACTCCATGTTGTTCTATACTTTTGTTAGGACTAAAAGAACATATAGAGTTCTGAGGGATATGATTATTCATGATGTACATTATGATCTTTGTTCACACTAGTAAATTGCAGGCTGGATGGAGTAGGATTTGAAATAATTAAGAAGCATGCAAATCTGCCTGTAGCTGTTAATTTCTATATGTACTGTTAAATGTTTAATATTTAAATGCTTCTTTCCTATCATAACTATTTGATGAAGTAATTTTATCTACTTATATTTTATAGATGAGGAAACTATGTTTGGAGAAGTCAGTAACTCTCTCATAAGCAGCTAACTAGCTAGTGATGAAGCTTTATTTCACATCAAGTCAGAATGTGAGCCTTAGTAATTAGTAAATTTTAATAAGTATCATTTGTAACCAAAGTCAGTGGAGAAAGCAGAAAATTGTACTTCTCTTTGATTTTAAGGAACCAAAATGTAGGTAGATAGGGAAATGAGGAAGCCATGGTTTTGAGCAGCAAATATTGAACTGACACTGACATGTGATGGGGACAGCAGAATCCCTTGCAGTAAACCAGAGCCTCCAGTGAGAACTATTATGTAAAGGTGAAGGTACAAACTATGATCATAAACTGGGATTTCATGGATGCCAGGCTGAGAACATAAAACTTAAAGCTCTGGCTGTGTGAAGTCAAGAACAAAACCAAATTGAAAAAGTGTACATTAATACTTTCTTTTTTTTTTTTTCCTTTTTTTTTTTCTTTTTTATTATTATTTTCTTTATTTACATTTCAAATGCTATCCCGAAAGTTTCCCATACCCCTCCCCCCACCTCTGTTCCCCTACCCACCCACTC
>NC_034593.1:12482037-12494537 GCF_900095145.1 Mus pahari | reverse complement strand
TCTGGAGGGAGGTTAGATGGGGCTCTTCAGGAGAAAGCCTATCCCATCTTTCAAGCACTATGGGGCCTTCACGATCAGAGACAGCCTGTGGTTTTAGAACTTCATTGTAGAAAGGCAGGGGGAAAGAGAGAAGGTAGAAAGAGAGAGGGAGAGGCCGGCCATGGTCATGTGGAGAGAAGGGGGAAGAGAGAGAAAGAAGGAAGGCTAGAGAGTAAGAGAGGTAAAAGCTTAGAGACATAGAGGTGGGGCCAAGCAGCCCCTCTTATAGTGGGCTGGGCTATCTTGTTGTTGCTAGGTAACTGTGAGGAGGAGTCTAGCCAGAATGCCAGAAGCTTGGGACATTGTCCACATGACTGATAGCCACACATGCCTTTCCTGTGGGGACTGTGGGGGTGGTAACTTCGATAGGAGCCAGGAGTCCAGGAGACATGATGGAACACCTTCAGTCCCATGAAGGGGGAAATTACCACCCACTGTGTCCCACCTGGGTTCAAGACCTAAGCTGGACCAGGCTGTCTGTGCATAGCCCATTGCCCCACAGTAAAATAATGCAATTGACATTTCAGTGACCTCTGCATGGCAGCGCAGCCTTATCTATTTATCATGTGAAAGGTGTAAATGTAATGGCACAAAACTCTCAGTGTTCCAGTACCTGCACAAGTGCACAGGTCCAGCAATCAACAATCTATGATGCCAGGATTTCTAATGCTAGGCTTAAAGACTAGAAATCAAAAGGATAGATAATATTTGTTTAGATATCTATGTGTATAATAGTGCTCTAATTATAGTTCAAGTAGTAACTCATTTTGCCTATACACAACACACACACACACACACACACACGCGCACGCATTGAAAGGAAAGTTGAACTACTGTTCCCATTTTGTAGATGAGAAAATGAATGTACACAGAGGTTAACTAACTTATCATGGTCTTCTGGAAATGGAGAAAAATCCATCAATGATGATCAAGCTGCTTCCTTTCACAATTCATTTACCTGCTCAATCTCAGTGCACTAAGATTTAAAAATAAAGTCACGTTAGTAGGATAAGTTGACTGTTTTCAGAAAAGCCCCATGATTTGAAATACTGTGGGAAAGAAAAGAGGTATCTAAGGGTTTTGTTCAGTTCACACATCTCTTTTATACAAGCATCCAGTCTAAAGGCAATGGGACCATGAAAGAATTTCCACTTACTAGGTTACATGGCTCAGGACCCAGTTGCATGGAGAAGCACACTGGAATTGTTATTTGTGACCTATAGATTCCCAGGCCCAACTCTGCATTGTAAAGGAGATGTTAGAGCAATCGCCAGAAGAGGGGTTCTCAAAGCTGTTTCCCCATCTGAAGCATCAACATTGCCTGAGGACTTCATAGAATTGCGCATCCTCTGGCCTCATCTCAGATGTGCTACACAGAGTGGAGGGTAGTGGGAGAGTCTACTATGCGTGTTTGGATGAAGTATGCCAGGTGACTCTGTTTTAGAATAGAATTTAAGAACCACTGCCCTATAGGCCTCCATATTCAATCTTCCTCTTCTTTTCCAAGATTGCTCTTGATATCAATATGTGGCCTTCTGTGAAGCTCCTGAGCTTTCCGATTCTGTGATACACCCACTTGTGATGGATGGGGAGACCTGGGCTTGGGTTTGTTGTCATTGTCATCATTGTTGTTGTTGTTGTTGTTGTTGGGTTTTTTTTTTGTTTTTGTTTTTTGTTTGTTTTTTGGTCTGTTTTGAAAGTAAAGAATGCTTTGTCGTCGTTGTCATCATAGACTTAGTCCTCCTCCTCTTCCTCTTCCTTCTCTTCCTCCTCCCACTTCTCCCTCTTCTCTTTCTCCTTCTCCTTCCTTTTCCTCCTCCCTCCTCCTCCTCTTCCTTTTTCTTCCTTTAAACATGCCAGTGGAACTCAAAACCATGATGCCAAATTCTTTGAAGTTTGGAAATACGATTCTACTCAAACCCCAATTTGTGGAGCAGCCTTGGCTGTCTCTAGCATGGCAAAATGCCAGCTAAATCAAATAAGCAAAAGCGTATCTGATGTGACTTCACTATCCCCAGAGCCGCTTTGAGAAGCTAGCACAGTAACCTCACGGGAACTTCAGAATTTTTCTCTCCTCCCATTTCCATGTGGATAGCATGTTAAACAGCGATGCAAGTGATTGTTTTCAGTCTCAAGTCCTCCACTTCACAAGACAAAGATGTTGCAGATGCATTTTGCCTGGTTATGCAGTAGCTTCTGAAGCCAATTCTAATGGCAATTGTGTTCCTCACACCCCCTCTTGTGGCTGCTCTTGGGTAATGCAGTCAGGAGGGCCTTCGAACCATTTTTTCTTATTAAAGTTTCACTTAGGGAATTAAATATTTAAGAATTCAATATTTCGAAAGTTTATTTGCTCATAAGTTAAGTGTTCCTTGGTACTAGAAGAATCTGTTGAGCTATACTTTCAAAAAGGTTGGCAGATATGAACCAACTAATTCTGTTCTTCAAGAAAAATAGAAAATAAAATTTGTGTCTTTTTTTCAAAGTACAATGAAGGAAGCTGCAAGTATACAAAAGACAACAAACTGATTCTTTTTAGGACTATGTTTACATGAGAAGCAAAACAAAATATTTTATGTCAGCTATAGGATAATAGAGCAGTAAAAAGCTGTGTGTGTATGTGTGTGTGCATGTGTATGTATATGTGTGTGTATGTGTGTGTTTGTGTACAGGTGTGTATGTCTGTGCATTTGGTTGTATACAGGTGTGTTTCTGTGTCTGGCTGTTTACAGGGGTGTGTGTGTGTGTGTGTGTGTGTGTGTGTGTATGTGTGTACCTTTGAGTGCACTGACATTAGTTATGATTAGTGGGGTTCTATCAGTAATCATAAATTACTTCATACTGCTGGTAGATGTGAAAATCAATGTTCTCTACTGGATCCTACACTGAACTGGGATTTCATCATGACATTCTGTGGCTAGGCAGAAAGGAACTTGAGACTCCCTAACTCCCAAGCCCTGTTCTTCTGCTGAAGTGTGCTTCTCCTTCCCCATTCACCTTAGGGCTGGGAAGCTCCCAGCCCCTTTTGCTGATGAGTGTGAGACCCAGCATGGCGGTTTCGCCTGCAGCTTCACTTCTCCCTTTTCATGAACAAGTCTGCCGAAGGTTATATACACTCCTAATAGAAACAGGATCTAACTCATTGCTCAGTGTGCTCTAGATAATCACTTCTACAAATAGATATTAATGAAAGTTTAATAATGGGAAGATTGCATTAATTATTCAGTTTCTCTAATTTTCTAGAAATAAAAAAGGGATCATATGATGCTAGCCAAAAATTTCCAGCACAAGAAAAGACACAGATGGGTGAGGGACTAAGGGACACGTAAGATCTGGAGCAGTATGTCTTAGCTTGGACACTGCTGACTGTTTCAGTTGGTCATTTGTTGCTGTGTTGTTTTTTAATGCACATGTGGAATCCTGCAGCAGCTAGGTACAAGTTGTGCTACCCCAAAGTAACAAACGAAAAAAAAATAGAAAATTGGTAAAGGGACTTTGATAACAAAATCACCCCAGGTGAGAACCATTGATTTGGGGGAGAGGTTTTGCTAGAGAAATTATTAGATATTTCAGTGGATGAACCAAAAAGAAATGGAAATCATCTAATTCTGGAGCACTGCACATGAGGAAGAAGCAGAGAGGATGGGTTTGGAGCTTGGCAATACCAAAATGCAAATCATGTGATGTGACCTCAGGCATCTTCAATTTATACACAATTACTGTAGGTCTTAAAGATAAGAGTATCCACATAACAAACCACAACATTAGTGGTAGTGATATGTAATCTTTTGATAATTTTATTATAGCTACAAAATATGTTGTGAACTAGTTAATATACTAAATCTTTAAGAACAACACTAATAGAGTCTTTCTTTCTCACCCAGAAGTTTCCAGAAATAAGGCAAAATGTCTTTGCAATCCTTTCAAAGATTCCTTTGAGCCAGGTGATGTGTCAGGGGGAAAAAGTCCTGACCTTGGAGTTCTCTGAGAGTGGTGTTATCTGCTGGGAACATGCCCAGCTGTGAGACACAGCATTGGACATAGGGCAGAAGACTGGTAATCTCTGGCCTTTAAACTCTCTAACTATGAATGGTGAAACTGCTGGCTTATAAAAAAATGTGCAAAGTTTCTTACTTATTTTGAGGCTAACACCTATAGCCTAATAGGTGAATTACATAAAGAGGTCCTTATGGGTTTATTTGTTTTGTTTTGTTTTGTTTTGTTTTGTTTTGTTTTGTTTTGTTTTGTTTTGTTTTTCTCTACAGGAATTTGCCTGTGCTCTATGGCTGGGGGTTTATTTAACTCTGTGTCAGCTAAAGAAAGTCACTTGCAGGAAGAACAAAAGGACACTTAAAATGGACACTTTGAAAAGAAATTCTAATCTTTATTTCTAAGAAAAAAATATGGGCGGGGGAATCCATTAAACTATCTAAATCACTCTTCTGTGAGTTCTCTAAGTTCCTAGTTATTCCTTCTTAGTTCATAGTTGTGGGAATGAAAAGGAGGGAGGGAAAGAGTGGGGAGGGAGGATAGCCCACTTGGCAAGAATTCCTCCTGTGCTCTGGGCAGGCAGACATGGGAGGGCTGCCAGATGCTTTCCACTCGGCCCCGGGTGGGCATCTAAGCCACTGACCCAACTTAGCAGGGGTGGACAAGGGGCAGCCCCCAACTGGGGACCCCTGGCCAACACCCTATAGTCCCGGGGTTATGGGAGAGAGGGCTGAGGGAGAGAAGTTCCCACACAGGTAAGACTAAGTGCAGTGGGCCTTGATGAACAGAGACAGTCTATGATTTTAGGCCTTTATTGTAGAAAGACAGGGAGAAAGGAGAGAAGGTAAGAGAGAGAGACCGGCCATGGCCAAGAGGAGAGAAGGGGGAAAGGAGAGAGAGAGAAGAAAGGCTAGAGAGATAGAGGGAGAGAGAGGGAGATAGTGAGAGGAGAGAGGAGAATAAGGGGAGTAAGAGCAAGAGAGTGAGGAGGGGCCAAACAGCCCCTCTTAAGGTATGCTGTTATCTTTACTGTTGCTAGGTAACTGGGGAGGAGTTTAACCTGAAAGTCAGAAGGAACATTGCCTATGTGACTACTAACCATGCTTCTCTTGTAGGGGCTGAGGGGAGCGGTAACTTCGACAGGAGCCAGGGTTCCAGGAAACATGAGAGAACTCCTTCTGTCCCATGTAAGTGAACTATCACCACCGAATCCTGGGGTTCAACATCTAGCTTCAACTGGAAACCAGGCTGTCTGTGCATAGCTAAATGCCCCACACTTAGTTCCTTTTTTTAATCATTATTATTACTATTATTATTTACATTCCAGATTTTATTTCCCTACCTTGGCCCACCCTCTGACTGTTCCACATCCTATAACACCTCCCCATCCCCTGTCTCCATGAGGATGTCAACATCCCCCCACCCCCCCACCCCACCTGACCTCTAAAATCTCTGGGGTCTCCAGTCTCTTGAGGGTTAGGTGCATCATCTCTGACAGTCCTCTGTTGTATATAGGTTGAGGGCCTCATATCAGCTGGTATATGCTGCCTTTTTGGTGGTCCAGTGTTTAAGAGATCTTGGGGGTCTAGATTAATTGAGACTGTTGGTCCTCCTAGAGGGTCACCCTCCTCCTCAACTTCTTTCAGCTTTTCCCTAGTTCAACAACAAGGGTGGGCAGTGTCTGTCTACTTGTTGGGTGCAAATATCTGCATCTGACTCATTCAGCTGCTTGTTGGGTCTTCTGGGGGGCAGTCATGCTAAGTCCCTTTTTGTGAGTGCTCCACAGCCTCAGTAAAACTGTCAGGCCTTAGAACCCCCCCCCTTGAGTTGCATCTCAGTTTGGGCCAGTTTCTGTCCCTGCAGTTCTTTCAGACAGGAACAAATATGGGTCAGAGTATTTGACTGTGGGAAGCAACCCTCACCCACATTTGATGCCCTGTCTTCCTGCTGGAGGTGTGCTCTATAAGTTACCTCTCCCTACTGTCAGGCATTTCATCTCAGGTCCCTCGCTTTGAGTCCTGAAAGTCTCTTATCTCCCAGGTCTCTGGTGCATTCTGGAGGGTTCCACTAACCTTCTACCTCCCGAAATTGCATGTTTTCATTCTTTCTGCTGGCCCTCAGGGCTTCAGTCCTTTTGCCTTACCCAATACCAGATAACATTCCCCTCTTCCCCCCACCCCCACCCACTTTTCCTCCCGTGTCCCTCCCTCCCTCCCTCTCCACTTGTGATTGCTTTCTTTTCCCTCCCAAGTGGGACTGAGGCATCCTCACTTGGGCCCATCAGCTTATTGTCCTTTTTGAGTTCTGCAGGCTGTATCTTGTGTATTCTGTACATTTTTTTCCTTTTCTTTTCTTTTTTTTTTTTAATTTTTTTGGCCAATATCCACATATTAGTGAGTACATACTATGCATATCCTTTTGCGTCTGAGTTACCTCACTCAGGATATTTTCTAGTTCCATTTATTTGCCAGCAAAAGTCAGGATGTCCTCATTCTTAATAGCTGAGTAGGATTCCATTGTGTAAATGAAGCACATTTTCTATATCCATTCTTCTGTCATAGGACAACTGGGTTGTTTCCAGCTTCTGGCTATGACAAATAAGGCCACTATGAACATAGTGGAACATGTGCCCCATGTGTGACATGATGACATGGTGGGGGCACCTTTTGGGTACATTCCCAAGAGTGGTGTTGCTGGTTCTTCAGGTAGATCTATTTTCAATTTTCTGACGCAACTCCAGATTGATTTCCAGAAAGTTTGTACCACTTTGCAATCCCACCAGCAATGGAGGAGTGTTCCTCTTTCTCCATATCCTCACTAACATGTGTTGTCACCTGAGGTTTTGATCTTAGACATTCTGATTGGTGTAAGGTGGAATTTCAGGATCATTTTGATTTGCATTTCTCTGATTACTAAGGACTTGGAACATTTCTTTAAGTGCTTCTTAGTCATTTGAGATTCCTCTGTTGTGAATTCTCAGTTTAGTTCTATACCCCATTTTTTGATTGGGTTGTTCGGTTTTTTTTGTTTGTTTGTTTTTTTGTTTTTTGTTTTTTTTTTTTTTTGGTTAGCTTCTTGATTTCTTTATATACTTTGAATATTAGCCTTCTATTGGACGTAAGAGTAGTGAATTTTTTTCTAATCTGTAGGTTACCAATTTGTCTTATTGACTATATCCTTAGCCTTACAGAAGCGTTCCACTTTCATGAGGCCCCATTTATTAATTCTTAATCTTAGAGCATGAGTCATTGGAATTCTGTTTAGGAAATTCCCCTGTGCCAATGAGTTCAAGGCTCTTTTCCACTTTCTCTTCTATTAGATTCAGTGTATCTGGTTTTATGTTGAGGTCCTTGATCCACTTGGACTTGAGCATTGTGGAAGGTGACAAATATGGGTCTATTTTCATTTCTTATATATTTTCTCAGAATATATCAGCACATGGCATCGAACTCAGAAGTTCACTATGAGTTTAAACATAAATTCAAATCATAAATTGAATAGGAAGTTTACAACAGAGATATTTATATGTGTTTGCATACCTAGATATCTATTTTCTGTCACTAACTCTTCAGGTTCATTGAAAGTTAAAAACCATAATTTGTGTGACTAAGTTGGCATTGAGACTTTGTGTAGATAAACCCAGTCTTGTTCTCCCTGGGGCTGGAGAGATTGCTCAGTGCCTAAGAGAGAATATTACTCTTGCAAAGGATCTAAGCTCAGTTTCCAGTATCCATGTTGGCCAACCCTCAATCATGTGAATCTCTAGCTCCAGAAAATCTGATTCCGTCTTCTGGGCTCCATGGGTATCTCGACTCATATGTACATTGATATACAGGCACACACACACACACACACACACACACACACACACACACACACACATCTAATTAAGAATACAACAAATATTTTAAAATTATGTTATTTCCCCTAGAATCTAGGAAAATTATTCAGCAGCTAAGAATACATGCTGCTCTTGCATCTACAATGAGCAACTTATTACTACTTCTAGCTCCAATGCCAGGTAACTAATGTTCTCTTCTACTTTACCTAGGCACTACGTATGCATGTGGATATATATATATATATATATATATATATATATATATATATATATATAAAATAACATTATTATACATCTATATATTAAACTCATGCAGGTACACGAACACTAAATAAATAAATAAATAATCAAACTTAAATACTACTCATTTTCCAAAATATTCTTATACTAGTCTCTTCATATTTTGTATTTTCTCCTTTCTAGCATTATGGAGCCCTATGGTAAACCCAGAGCAAGATGAAAACATCTGATTTTAAAGATTTGACCATTGTCATTGCCTATCACTAATATATTTTAATGAAGACATAAGGAATCATCAGTGCTTGGCTCTTTTACCTATAAAACATGAGTTCATATGATTCAAATGAAAACTTTACACCCATGGGGGTGCCAGTGCTGGATTCAAGACCCTGGGACATCAGAATCCACCTCAGTTGGGCATCTCGTAGCAAGGAAATCCGATATTCCGTGAACATTGACTGATTATTTTTATTCACTAACCAATAATTTCTCTTTTACTTATTTATTGCTTGATATTTTTTCAATTTTAAGTATCTAGTGAATTTGACAACCACCAAACAGTATAGAATTGTGGTTAAAACAAATAGTTAAAACAAAAAGTTAGTTTATTTCAGCAATCTATACACTGAATGTAATATATTAGGTTAGGCACTCAAAAAATACAAAATCATATTATATAGACCTTGGTTCAAATCACACATAGCCATAATGTTCTAAAAATATCAAGCTCTACATGACTAAAGACAATGGCACAGAGGACAAAAAAACATGACTGACTCATTTTAAAAAATATTACATCGATAAGTACTAACTGCACAGCCAGCACTTTAATAGAGTTCTGGAGAAGCTACAATAGGGAATGTTAGGACTCTTGGGACAGCAAGGACCTTGTGGGCCTTTGAAGATGGGGACACTCACATATACAGTCACCTGATAATTTAAACAACAGAATCATTCCTCCAACAGAGATTTGGAGCCAGCTTTCTGCCAAGCCTTCACTGGAAACTACTGCAAAATTAAACGGGTTGAGTTAGGTGTTGCTCCACAGGCTAGAATCATGGCAGATTGTTTGGGAAGAGTCATGGTTTAGAAAGTCCACAGAGCACTAAAATAACTGGAGAAGTCTATTGCAAGATTTTCCCTGTCCAATCACATTAGGGAAGTGGGAGTCCTGTGATTGGACAGGGAAAAGGGAGGCAGAGCTAAGAGTAGGAGGAGAAAGAGCTTCTGAGAGTAGGGGGAGAAGAACCATAGCAGCAAAAGTGTACCCACATGGCGTTTCCAGCCACGAGTATCTATGATTTCACAAGGTTAGAAATATTGGGATTAAGCTTTTATCATCAACTGGCACTGCAATTATTGTACTCGTATCTTGTAAATTGTGATATTATTGATACATAAATCTGATTGGTTAATTAAGCATTAAGTGTCTGATTTTACCTGGTTACTGGGTATTGTGTTATCAAACCACAAGAATGGTAGATATATTTGGTTACCGGAGTGCAGTACTGCTGGTTACATGCTGCAGATGGACCTCACTTGGGGCCCTGATCTATGAGCAAAACTTGGGTTCGGTTGCAGGTGAGCGAGGATTTGTTGAATGACAAACAGACCAACAAAAGAGAGCATGTAATATCTGAATGTAATTTGTCAAATCGAGCATCAGACTATTTATACAGAAGAAAATGGAGAAGTTACACAAAACAAAGGAATGCAAACACGGAAGAACTGGCAGGAACCAAGTGGAATAAAATTCAATGTTAACAACTGGGATCAAAAACAGCTCCACCTAAAGTCAGCTTAAACTTAGAAGCCAGGGGCAAGGGCTTCATGCCCTTGCCATAGTTCCTATAGTCCACCTTCCCCCTAGGCCAAACTTCCTTCTTCCTAGAGAATGGTAAATTCCTGTGTAGGGCAAGTGACTTAACTACCTAAACCTGGGGTCAGCTCAATGACTGACTGCCTAGGATCTAACTTAGCTATGTCAAAAAGTCAATCCTTAAAAGCACTTATAATAAGGCAATATTAAGGGAAAGCACATGGATCTGTTTTCCAACTAAAGCAAGGACATTGGAGTTGTTTTCCTTTCAATGTTCTTTCAGTGTCTCAATTTTCAGACCTTACTATCTTAGACTTTTCAATAAAACAGAGGATATTTGGCACAGAGAAATGATTCTGTTACTGTGCAAAAGGAGATGGCTGACAGTAGACTGCCAGAGTACAACTGCTACCAGTCATCTTTAAAATAGTTAAGTAAGCAATCCAAAGAAAAATAAAATAAATTTAGGGCTAAATTCCTAACACAATCAATATGAAAAACCTGGTTAGATCAAACTGCCCCACCTAACTTCCTTTAATAATGGTTCATTGTACTAATAAGAATCCCAGCTACCAGCCACCTCCCCCACTGAAGAAGACCTTTCCACAATATAATTTACATGGTATTAGAAACTATCTTTTTATCTGCAAACTAAACAAGATAGAATTATGTCAGCTCAAGTCTCTAAAGACAAGGTATGTCAAAAAGATAAATTGCATAATTTACATTTGCATGCCTTTGCATTTTTAATATTGTTATAATCTTTGCATTTCTAATTATAGTTGCATTTTAAATATTAAATTCCTTTTTAATTTCAGTGGTAAAATGACATGATATAATTAGGAAAAGATGGACATGGGACATGTTCAGAGACTCTGCTTTTGCCTCTGCTACAATCAAAGACATTTTCCTTCCCATGATACCCAAGTACCAAAAGACCAACATAATAAAGCTAATCTCTACTGGTTATTAATTTGGTACATCTTAGTGTTGCTAGAAATCATTCTTCTGTTCTCTTCTTTAAGCAAATTATACATCTCTGCTCCACCATTATGCCACATCATGCTAACAGAAACAGTGCTTGTTCTGTGTCAGCATAACCCCCTTGTCATGAGAACAATATGCCCCAAAGAGGAGCTGTTTCTACAGTCATGGTATAGAAATGAGGTAGGCCTGCAAATGGCCTACAGAATAAAGTAGATATTTAGCAAACTCGCTGATGACTTTGTTTCTTTATGTAAAAAATAAAGAAATACTTACATAGGAGACCAAGAAACTTATGAAGTGGGAAAAATTATCAAGAATATATATATATATATATATATATATATATATATATATATATATATATAAAAATATATATATAAAATAAATATATATATATACGAGTATATATATAGATAATATATATATATATATATATATATAATCAAGAATATATATCAAGAATATATATATATAATCAAGAATATATATCAAGAATATATATATATACATATATATATATATATATATATATAGTATAATCATCTCATATAAACTATACAACTAAACAAAATACTGCCATCTTGTCTCAACTACATTAGATTTACCAATACACTTCTCTAGTATTTTTTTTATAATTGAGTAGTAGTTTATGCACTTTTAGAATCCTGCTAGGGTTTGAGCCCCCTCTAAATATCAGTGAATTAAAGACCTTGGTACTCACAACTATGCTGTTAGAATATGTTTAAAAGGTGAAGTCACCAATAGGATGTCCTAGCCCTTGAGTGGGATCATAATAATGCATAAAATTTTTATAAGTATGAAGCTAATTCACCAAAATAGTAGGATACAATGTCAATGTAGAAAATTCATTTGCATTTCTATAGATTTACAAAGGAGATTAGAAAAGCAATTTCATTTTCAGTAATTTCAAGCAGAATAAAATGCTTAGGGGTTAATAAAACCAAGAAGTTGAAAAACTTGTTCACTGTAAATTATATACTATTGCAAAAAGAAATTTGGGATCCAAATAAAGAGAAACATGAACTTCATGGATTGGAAGACTTAATATTGTTGACTCCATCAATAGATTCAAAAATTGTCTACCAATTTTGTTTAGTTCATTATCAACACCTATTTTTTCCATAAACAAACAACAAAAATCTTATTATGTGGACTCTTAAAAATTATTCTCAAGAATACTGGATTACCAAACAATCATGAAAAAGATAAAGCAGTGTTTGAGGAGTCACACTTCTGATTTTTGAATGTATCCCAAGACTCAATAATCAAATATTATGCTATTAAACAGACATATGTAAATAGAAAAGGCTGTAGAGATGGTTGAGCAGGTAAAAGCATGTGGGGCCAAGCCTACAAACCTGAGTTTGACTTGAGAACTCAAAAAAAAGGAAGTGATGATATACTCTAAAGTTGTCCTTTAACTTCAAGGCATGGCCATGGTATATACAAAAAAAGAAAGAAAGAAAGGAAAGAAAGAAAGAAAGAAAGAAAGAAAGAAAGAAAGAAAGAAAGAAAGAAAGAAAGAAAGAAAGCAAGAAAGCAAGAAAGCAAGAAAGCAAGAAA
>NC_034593.1:12477067-12481967 GCF_900095145.1 Mus pahari | reverse complement strand
AAGCAAGAAAGCAAGAAAGCAAGAAAGCAAGAAAGCAAGAAAGCAAGAAAGCAAGAAAGAAAGAAAGAAAGAAAGAAAAAGAAAATAATATAAATTAAAAGACCCTCACAAATATAGTCAATACTTTTCTAAAGAAATGTTAAAACTTGGGAAAGTGTAAATATTATTCAGTGGTTAAGAACACTGGTTTGATTCTCAACACCCATACTCATGACAGTCTGCAATGACAGGTTCAGGGAATCAACACCCTCTTCTGGATCTCATGAGCAGAAAGCATACAGAAAGTACATGAACATAAACACAAGAAAGACTCTCGTGTGCATACAATAAATAAATTTAAAATAGTTTGAATGAGTGTAAGAATATTACTCAACAGGAAAAGAGAATCTTTCTAACAAATGTTTTGAGTATGAATGTGCATCTGATGTTTGTATGTGTTCACATGCACAAATATAAACAAATGAACGAAGTTGAAATCAACTACCTCCATATACAGAAAGCATCTCATAATAGTTAAAAAATATAATAAAGAGCCTTCAAGCTAAAACAACTCTTGAATGTAAACATTGCACTTACTTTTCAGATTTGATCCTCAATGTGCCGGAAGTGAAAAGAAAACCAGAGACACAGGACCCTGGGTTAGATTATTTTATTAGAATTTTTTCTATTTTTAGAACTTCATATCTGGTACTATATTTGCACCATTCTGTCCTTCTTTCCATACTCTAACCTTCCTGTGTGCCCCCAAAGCCTTCTTAAATATGTTTTGTATATCAAAAGACATCATCAGAGTAAAGTGGCAGGTCAAATGATGAGATAAATATTTACAAACCACATATATTATATGTGATTAATAGTCAAATATATAAAGGACTCTTAAAATAGTAATAAAAGAAGAAATCCAAATTTAAAGCAGATGAAGGAAATAAGCTGACATTTTTCAGGCGAGACACATAAATAACTAATAAGCGCATGAAACAATCCTTAAAACCAATAATCTTTAGAGAAATAAAAATCAAAATGATAAGGTTCCGCTTTGCATCCATCAGAATAGTAAAATAAAAATAAAAACAAACTAAATATCTCACATTTAGTTGGGGATCTAAAATAATTGAGACTCTTGGAACCTGTGTGTGAAAATAAAAATCAGTACAACCTCAACGGAAAAAGCACAAATATCCCGAATAACTAACAACTGAAAGAGTTATCATGTGTCCTAGCAATGCCAGTTTGGGGTGTTTATCTAAAAGAATTAAAAGCAAGTACTTTAATAGGTCTGTGTACATTGTTTTCAGAGCAGCATCGCAACTGCCAAAACAGAAACAATATGTATATGTCTATTGATCATGAATTGGTAAGGCAAGTGATCCATAAACATACAATGATGCATTTGTCTTTGAAAGAAAGACCTGACATATACTATGCAGATACATATACACCTTGATGACTGTATACTAGTGAGGAAAATGAGTCTGTCCCTCAGAAATGTGACTGTTTGCTGTGATTTCACTTGATGAGGTACTTAAAACAACATCACATAGACAGAAGACAAACTGGGGGTTGCTTAGTCTAGAAGGGAAATGGGAAGAAAAAATGATTATTTATTACATACATTGTTCATTTTACAAGTAGGAGGAGTTCTGGAGATGATGCTAGTGAGTGTGTTAAATGTTAAGTGTTTAGTGCAACCAAGATTAAATTGATAAGAATAGATTATATTGGATAAGATTGAGTATTGCAATAAAAACCAAAATCTATTGTCATTGTTGTTGCTATTGTTATTATTGTATCATTGTGCTGCACTGAGAATAAATCTTATTATTAGGCAGTGACCATACCTGGAAAAACCCAGGACATATTGAGTGAGACACAATTAGATAAGTCTTAATTTTATAATCATTATTAAAGACTTCTTTCTGATCCAAAGTCCAACCTAAAAGAAGGCAAGAGTGGTGATAATTTTCAAGGCTTTAAAATCCAAAATCCACTACTAAGTGCATACATACCATACATGTCATTTGGGGTCTGGGTGATATTTTCTAGTCCGATTCAGTTGCCTGCAAATTTCATGATGTCCTTGTTTTTAACAACTGTGTTGTATTCCACTGTGTAAATCTGCCACATTTTCTTTATCCATTCTTCATCTGAGGGACATCTGGGTTGTTTGCAGTTTCTGGCTGTGGTATGATGGAGCACCTTTTGGGTATATCCTAAGAGTGGTATAGCTGGAGTCTTGAGGTAAAATATTCCCAATTTTCAGAGAAATTGCAAACTTGACTTCCAGAGTGGTTGTACAAGTTTACATTCCCATTAGCAATGGAGGAGTGTTCTCCTTGCTCCACATCCTCGCCAACATGTGCTGTTGCTTTTTGAGATATTTATCTTAGCCATTCTGGTAGGTGTAAAGTGGAGTCTCAGAAGCATTTTATTTTGCATTTCCCTGATGACTAAGAACACTGAACAAACATGTCTTTAAATGTTTGTCAACCATTAGAGATTTCTCTATTGAGAAATCTCTGTTTAGTTGGGTTATTTGGCTTGTTGGTGTATAACTTCTTGAGTGTATATATATGACAGACGTACATTTGGTGAAGATCTTTTCCCATTCTGTAGGCTGCAATTTTTGTTCTATTGGCAATGTCCTTTGCCTTATAGAAGCTTTTCAGTATCATGAGGTCCCATTTATTAAGAGTTGATCTTTTTGCCTGAACTATTTGTGTTCTCAGGAAGTTTTCTCCTATACTAATGAGTTCAACACTGTTCCCCACTTTCTGCTCTATTAGACTTAGTATATCCAGTTTCATGTTGAAGGCTTTGATCCACTTGAACTTGGCTTTTGTACAGGGTAATAAATATTGATCTATTTGAATTTTTCTGCATGCAGACATCCATTAGAATAGCACCATTTGTAGAAGATGCCCTCCCTTCCCATTGTATGGTTTTGGCTTCTTCGTCAAAAATCAAGTCTTCATAGGTGTTTGGGCTTATTTCTGTGTCTTCAAGTCAATTTCATTGACCAATTTGTCTCTTTCTATACAAATACCATGTAGTTTTTATTACTATTGCTTTGTAGTACAGTTTGAAGTCAGGGATGGTAGTACCTGCAGATGTCCTTTTCTTGTACAGAATTATTTTAGCTATTCTGGTTTTTTTGCTTTGTTTTCTTTTCTTTTCTTTTCTTTCATATGAGTTGAGAGCTGTACTTTCAAGGTATGTAAAGAAAGTATAGGACACACACTCTATTATCCAAAGACCCAAAGAAGCTAAACAACAAGGAAATCCCAAGGGGAGATGCTTGAACCTCACTCAGAAAGGGAAAGAAAATAGTCATCAAGGTGGACTGAGGGAGAGAAATCAATAGGAGAGGGGATGGGGAGGGAAACAGAGGAGGGATCAGAGATAGTGAGAGCCTGGAAGAAAAGGTTGAGAATGTAAATGGAAAGGTGGGGGGGGGGGAGGGCATCTCTAGAACATGGCAGAGACCAAGGAACCTGTGACTCTAGCTGAGACTCCTATCAGTAGGGGATATGGAGCCCAAAGTGGCCACCTCCTGTAGTCAGTTAGGACTCCCAGTGGACAGAAAACAACATCAACATTCCCACAAGATCTTTGCTCCTGTGCACTGCCAGGGAGAGGGCAGATTGGAGAGGCATCACAGCTTCTGGGAAGGATCCTGTTTCTGGTTCCAGTCATCCAGTGCCTATCCTACCCGAGGAGGGGTGTCTGCCATGGAGCAGTCTCCTGGACTGAACCATCACCGGGCACCTTTCCTGCCTGAGGAGGGGTGTCTGCCTGGGAGGAGTCTCAAGGCCTGAGCCAGAAGGTGAGCCATCTTTGCTCCGGTCCACTGCAATTTAGAGGGTAGCCTGGAGAAGTGACGCAGCTTCTGGGCTCCAGTCTGCACTGGCAAGAGTGTGGACCACAGAAGCTACACAGCTTCAGGACAGACAGAAGCAACCTAACATCTGGGACAGACTCTATTTCAGATTCCAGAAATTTGGGCACCTTCCTCTTTAGAGGAAAGGTGGCCACCTGTGAGGGTTCGGTCTGCCAGAGCAGGTGAGAGAGTCATATTGTGTCCAGGGTCCCTCAGTGTCTACACTGTGAAGGTGAGTGAATAATCTGCAGAGGCAACACATTTTCTGGCACAGGCCCTGTTTTGGGCCTACATCTTCAGCAAGGAGGCAGATCTGAACTACAGCCCTCTGTGAACATTCCCTTCTAGAAGTGAGCTTCCCTGCAGAGAGTAATCTGACCACTTCAGGAGAGAGCTGTACTCCCAGGACTGCTGACAGAGGATAACTGAATCACAGGAGGAACAAGCTCCAACCACACACAACTTTAACAACTAACTCCAGAGACCACCAGATGGCAAAAGGCAAATGTAGGAATCTTACTAACAAAAACCAAGACCACTCACCATCATCAGAACCTAGCACTCCCACCTCAGTCAGTCCTGAATACCCCAACAAACATGAAAAGCAAGAATCTGATTTAAAAGCATGCCTCATGATGCAGTTAGAGGATTTTANGAAGGGCATTATTAAAGAAATGCAGGAAAACACTGCTAAAGTGATAAAAGTCCTTAAAGAAAAACAAGAGAATACTTCTAAAGAGGTAGAAGTCCTTAAAGAGAGAGAAGACAACAAAAACAAACAGGTGATGGAAATGAGCAAAACCATCCAAGACCTAAAAAGGGAAAAAGAGGTAATAAAAAAACCCCCAAAAGGTGATAACTCTGGAGATAGAACCCCCAGGAAAGAAATCAGGAACCATGGATGTGAGCTTCAGCAACAGAATAAGGAGATAGAAGAGAGAATCTCAGCTGCAGAAGATTCCATAGAGAACATGGGCACAACAATCAAAGAAAATGCAAAATGCAAAAAGATCCTAACTCAAA
>NC_034593.1:12467250-12476625 GCF_900095145.1 Mus pahari | reverse complement strand
ATAATAATAAAATTAAAAAAAAAAAACTGAAGTCAAGGATGCTGAAGTTAGCTTTCCACAATTGATGGCTATTGGCAGGAGGGGAGGGGGAGGATTCAGTCCTATTTAAGGGGCAGGGCACTGAAAGTTTGACCATGCTCCAGTGAGTACAAAGACAATACAAATTGGATTTCTTTTTTCTTTTTTCTTTTTTTTTTTTTTTGCAGGGGGCTGTCTCAAGACTTGGGGGTAGACACTGAAGGACTGGGAAATAAGTGTGATTGGGGATAAGTGATTTTACCAAGGAATCAATAAAATATTATGCTAAAAAAAAATTCCCACAAAAACCTTCTACCTAAAATGTGTCCCCTCTACAAGAAGTTCAGGGACAAAGATGGACCAAATGGTGAGTGAATGGCCAATCAAAGATTAGCCCATCCTGAGACCCATGCCATGGGCAAGAACCAATCTGTGGCACTATTAATGATATTCTCTGATGCTTGCAGACAGAAATCTAGCATAATTGTCCTCTGAGAATTTTCACCCAGAAGGTGATGAAAACAAATATAGAGACCCACAACCAAACATTAGATCAAGCTCAGAGAGTCTTATGAAAGACTTGAGGGGAAGGATTGAGGAACATGGTAGGGATAAAGACACCAGAAGAAGACCAACAGATAAAAAAAAAACAAAAAAAACAAAAAAAAAACCTTAGCCCTTGGGGGCTCCAAGTGACAAAATCACCAACCAAAGAGCATTCATGGGCTCGGCATAGGACCCCCCCACATATGTAGCAGATATGCAACTTTGTCTTCATATAGGTCCCCCAACAACGGAAGCGAGGACTGTCCCTGACTGGTGCCTGCCTGCGGATCCTGTTCCAATAACTGATCTGCCTTGTCTGACCTCAGTGGAAGATGATGTGCCTAGTCCTTCAGTGATGTGATGTGCTAGGGTGGGTTGGTACCCAGGGAGAGGCACCTCCTTTTTAGAGGAGAAGGGGAGCTGGGAGGAGAGGGTGGTGCTGCAGTTGGAATCTAAAGTGAATAAATAAATAAACTAATGGAAAAATAGAGGCTATTCCTACACAGTTTCAAATAAAAGTTCAGTCTTAAACAAGACAAGAAGCAAATAAAAAATTAAGTAAAATATCACTGCCATTTTTTTTTAAAAAAAAAAAAGGAAATATAAGGAAGTTTCTATATTTTGTATTCCAATGTTTTTTCAGACATACCAATATTATGAAAGTATCATGTTGCTTACAATTTTCTTGAGCTTTGAAAAGTGCCTGATAAGCATTTTGTTCTTCACTATATTAGTCTTGTTGTTCTTGTTTGCTGTTGCATTGTTTTTGGCTTTGTTCCTTTATTCTGGGATCCACACTTCCAAATTACAAAATAATTGTGGGGACTTACACTTTATGTTTACCTTCTTGAAAACAACTTGTGAAAAGTTCCAGTATATAAAATTCTTTAGTTTCTAAATCAAAACAGCCATTGCACTGTGCCAGACCTGGCATGGGGAGATGAAGTACATATCACCCAGCCCATCTGAAGTAACAGCACGTACACTTTTTTAAACTTTTTACTGATTATTTGTGAATTTCACATCATGCACCCCAATTCCACTGCACCATCCCTTCATATTTGCATTCCCTGCCCAGCAAATGAAAGGAAAGTTTTGTGTGTGTGTGTGTGTGTGTGTGTGTGTGTGTGTGTGTGTGTGTGTGTGTGTGTAAGAAGTAGTGTATCACAATGTGTCACACAGTATACCCTTTGTCCACACATCTTTACTCGCAAATGTTCATTAAAATGAGTCCTTGGTCTGTTTTGAGGCCTCTGGCTTCTTCTACATCCTCATGGGGACTCCTTACTGATATACTATTGTTGCCCTGTGTTATGGTGACCCTGCAGCTTTTGGTATGGAAGACCAGCCCTTTCATGTGTTCTAGCAGATCATATGTGGGGTAGATCTTGTGGTGGATAAATTCAAAGCCCTAAATTGAGACCTGGGGTGTAGTGGAGTTGTTCAACCCACATGTGCCCACACAACAAAATCAAGCTCTCCAGCACATCCCTAGATAGTTCACTCAGTGCCAAAGCTAGTAAGAGGCAGAGTCAGCTCTCCTACTTTTATGTCCTCAGAGCCAGCTCACGCATGCCTGTGCCACTAGAGTTAGCTCTACTCTGCTTCCCAAGCAAGATGCAGGGAACACTCTCCTGACTCCTGTTGCAGTCAGTGAGGAGCAGGGACAGCTTTCCCACTCTCATGACCTTGGGGCCAGCTTTCTCCCATCTGCCACAGATGGCAAGGGGGGGGGTGGGGTGGGAAGGGCATCTCTCTTTTGCTTAAGCCACCCCACAACAGACTATAGACAGATCCAGCTCTCCCATACTCATGCCCTGGGGGCCGGCTGGCTCTCTTTCTCCCCCTCCTTCAGGGTTGCTTCCCCTGTTCTGCCCAGACAAGGTGTGGGGCCAGATATCCTGAGTGTGGTAGCCAGGGAAAGGTGGGGACAGATGAGCACAGTGCCTCAGGTGGCAGTCTAGACCAGAGACACCTTCATGGCCTTTGGTGGTGACAAAGGCCTGGGACATCAACATAGACCTGGGCTGCTATAAGACCATGGACCTGGACAGGGTCCCACACAAAAATATAGGCCTCTATATCCCCAGAGCCTCAGGTGACAGTGCAGGCCACTCAGATTAGCATGTCCCCTCATTACAACATGGCCCTCAAATATCCATATGGTCTCTGGTGGCTACACAGACCATGGGCATCTGCTTGGACTTTAGTGATAACTCAGTCCACAGACATCAAAACAGACCCCAGATGCATCAGGACCACAAACCCAAACATTGGACTTGGTGCCAGCATGGGCTCATATATGCCTATTCCTCACCACCATTTTCTCTCCAGTTCTACCTGTCTCCACAATGAGGAACCTCTTGGCTTTGCTTTCTCTTCCATCTCTCTGCCTGTATTTTATCTCTCCCATCTCTCTATCACCAATAGTTCTATCATAGTATGACTATGACAGGTACTTGAATAGCTTTTATCTGGCTTTTGCCAGGCTTGCGTGTCTTTCTTCCAGCCTCCTAGAGTTTATTTTTCATCCTAAAGAGGTGATATCTTTTAAACCTGCTTAAACTAATTTAAAATATTTTTAATATTTTTATTTGATCTTTGAGAGTTTCATATTCTGAGCAGATTATATTCAACCACTCCTCCAGTTCTTCCCAGATCCGTCCCTCCTCTCCTGCCCACTCAGTATTGGGTCATTATCTTTTTAATCCCTCAAGAACAATTTGTGTTATCCAAATATCCTCAGACATGTGGTCAGTCCCTGGATAGTGGTCAGCTTACCAAGGTCCACACTCTTATAGAAAACTCTATGTCCTTCTCCCAGGAACTAACAATTGCCTATAGCTCCATATCTTCAGGAAGGATTATCCGTTGAACTCTACTACCCATGCTGGGTTTTATTCTACCTTGGGTTTATAAAATGTTGTATTTGTTGTAACAACTTCTGTAAACTCATGTGTACAGCTGCCTGTGGTGTCCAGAAGATAATATCTCCTGTGGTTGAATGCCCTTTCTTCCCCACCCCCTTTTCTGTAATGATCTTTGAACATTGAGGTGCACATTTTTTTAGTCTCTTATTATCTGCACCTTGACTAGTTGTTGTCCCTGTGCTAATCACTATTCACATAAAAGCTTTTCACATAGGGGCTAAGGGATTTGTTGATCTATGTGTAGTATAACTATGCAAACACAGGTCATAGATTCCTATTAGTAATATATTTAAATTTTGAATATAAAATTATTGTGTTACTTTTCCAAATTCATGGTTTTCCAAACTTAGTGTGCAATATGACCCTTAAAAATATTGACCTTGGGAGCTTGTAAAATATTTCAGCACAGATAAAATTAGTTGCTTTGCCTGAAGACTGTGTTCAATATCTAGAACCTAACTTCTCAAAGTTGTTCTCTACATATGTGTATCATGGTACATGTACACATACACACACACACACACACACACACACACACACACACACACATGAGAGAGAGAGACAGAGAGAGAGACAGAGAGACAGAGAGAGAGAGAGACAGAGAGAGACAGAGAGAGAGACAGAGAGAGGGAGGGAGGGAGGGAGGGAGGGAGAGAGAGAGAGAGAAATAGAATTAAATTAAAATAAGAAATCATGAGAATGAGATCAGATATAACGTTCATAGTGATATGGCCATAGGCAAAAGAGAATACAATGTTACAAAGGGATAAAGAGGAACTTAGAACAAGAAATTAAATGGGAAGGAGGATAGAAGAAAAGAAAATAGATAATAGAAAAATATTCACAATTAAGTCTTGTTCTGCTAATTAATATGATAGAAGTTATTAATTTTCATTTGGCCTAGGTTTTTGTAAACTATTAATTACTATGTAAAATAGTGAATAGTTCACAAATTCATCATGATTACTAAGTGATATTATTTAATGAAATGCTTATAGTACCTGACCCAATAAGCTAAAAATTATTTATTGAGCGTGTAACAGCCAATGCAGCTACTGAAAGAGTGCACAAACGTAGCCATGAGCACTCCATAGATTCTGGTAAGTGAACACTGTGAAAATACTTGTCCTTAAAAGGACAAGAAGTGTTATTCACACTAACAGTTGGTGTTTTCCTTCTTTCCTGAACACAATGGTAATTTCTTTCTCTGGATTCCCTCAGCATCACATCAATTTTTCAGTATAAAACTTCAAGCCACAGAGTCTCTGATATGTAACTTCAGTTTCAAGGGCATCTGTATGCCGTCTTCTGTTCTTCGTAGGCACCAGGTACAGAAGCACTTACAAATACATATATGCAGGCACTCATACATACATTTACAAATAAATACAATTGTCAATGAAATGAAACGTTCTTGATTCCCAAATGGTGTCATCTCACCTCCACATATGTCATAAGCACACTTGAACACAGACACACACACACACACACACNACACACACACACACACACACACACACACACACACACACACACACACACACACATACACACAGAGCAGGGAGGGAGAGAGATTCATAAAAATGAAGTTAGCTGCTGAGTAGAACCTCTTAGAAGACTACTTGCTCCCTTCTGCAAGCATAACCATTAACCATATCATTCATAGTGTTATGGATTAGTGCTTGCCCTTGACATAGGTCTCAAGTTGGGCTGGTTATTGTTTGACCATTTTCTCAGTCTCTGCTTCATTCTCCTTGCCTGTATTATTGCAGGCAGAATAAATTTGGGATTAATAGTTTTGTGGGTAGGTTGATGTCACTATCACTCCACTAGGGTTCCTGCTTGGCTACACAAGATGGCCTCTTCAAGTTCCAAATCTCCAACGTAGTGAGTCATAGCTAAGGTCACCCCAACTGATTCTTGGGCACCTCCCTTATGCCAGGTCTCTGTCTCATGACTGGCTGTTTCTTTATGTGGGCTCTCCCACATGCTAAAAGCTCTTAAATAGCCTTAGGATGAAATATCATGTGAATAAGTTTGTATTATTTAATACTTTCAAAAACATTATCAAATGAATGTTGATTTTCTTATTCTACAGAGAAAAGCATTTGAGTTGTGGTATTTAATTTGTTTAAATAGCATTGGATGTAATGATCAAGGTAGGATTGAAAAAGTCAAGTCTTTCTAACCCTACAGCACTATAGCTGAATACTCTTTCGTGTTGCTTTACTGTCTATTTGTTGTTTTATAATTTTAGTACCTCTCTTTGAGTCTATTTTAGGACTCTTATTTCAACTAGAGCATGTGCATATGTGGACAAAACAATGAACAGTAAGCTCCTGAAATTCAAGTCATGTTCACTTCTGTAATCCTGGCACTTTGCACATGTTTAGTGGGTTCTGAAAAAAATGACTTATTTAATTAAATAAAATGGCACAATGGTGAAAATATTGTCATTGAAGAAATAATTGAATTTTAACCAGTTAGAACCATAAACCTATTTTCAAGTACCATTTAAGCACTACTACATATAAGATGTGTAATAAATAAATAAAAACATTGGCTAAATGAATTTACTATTTACAGCTATTTATGAATTTTAATTATGAAAAGGGACAGTCTGTCTCTAGAATCTGATATAAGTAAAAGCTCAATTTTTTGAAAAAATTTTTCCAGTTAAATTACTAATAGGATTTCATGTTGCTTTGGGAATCCACTCATGATTAGCTAAAGTCTTTATTAAGTCTTTCACCATGAAATCTCTATATAGAAGAATTTTCTTGGAGTAGAATTTCCATCCACTAATGGAAACCTTTAGGGCAGGTGGAGTTGTAAAATCCAGGGCAAACAACCTCAAAAAGGCCCCCAATTTCTGTTGAGGTCACCCTAACTCTACACTCATCAACTGTGACAGCTGATGGAAGCATACTTTATGGCAAAGTTGAGTAAGAGAGGAAACGGAATCATCTTGGAATGTTTTTGTGTATTGAGAGAGTCTAGTCTGGTGATATAACTTAGTGTCCAAATACTTGTGTGACATTATAGAATATCCATGTAGAACTGCCGGCTCTGTGCACTTTGTCTATAGGGATTTTGTCCCCCCCCCCCTTTCCCATATCCTGTTAGAAAAGCCATCATCATTCATGAATCAACCTTCAGACACTGATTTCTCTTAGCAGCTGACCTTGATACCACTGACTAATAAAAGTTCTCTGTAAGAAGTAGGGAAAACAATTACAATTCCTTACAAGAAAAAAGGGAAGTGATCATAGAATTAACAGGTCTCTACAAAAAGTGAAAGACCACGGGAAGAATTTACCTCTGGCTCCATAAGAGGATTCTATATTCTTCCAAATGAATTCTTCATGCTTAGATTAATGAAAGAAGAAAAATGGATTTTTTTTTAATTAAAACATCTGTAGTCATACAGTTGGTGCATGGGAATAAATGAGACATTCTTCTTGATTCTAACAGTAGTGGGAGAATAAGGAACACTGTAGAAAATTATGCAAAGTTTGATATAGGCAATACATGGTATATGTAAGATCCATATAGTTGTTATAGAAGTCCATGAGTGTGTTGCTGTATGAATGCCCTTCCCCTGAAAACTTTAAAGCAGAGGTTTGGTCTTGATTGGCTAAAGTTGTTGTTGAGAAGAATTCTGATTTCTACAACTTGGATGGGATAACTTGTAAGGCTCTTTCCATCTATGGGTTCCATGAAGTCTTATGAGGATCCACTTTCAATCTCTGTTCCCTTGACACATTCCACAGATATGAAATTAAGATTAACTATCTCCTACTGCTCCAGCATCTCCATTCCCATCACTCCCATTTAAAAATAAGTAAAGGTGCTTAGAATACCCACTGAAGTCAGAGAAAGTGTTTATCTCCAGGTCAGGTGCTATGAAGATTAGGAACCAATGAGCTGCTCCTTCCCAGCAAGAGTTTCTGTTCACTTCAAGTCTTAATTTCTTCTATCTTATTCATCGTGCATCCTGTGTTTCACTGGATACACTTATTCCCTATTACCTTTATTAAATTGTCATAGGCCAAACAGGGAAAAAATATATATCCTCTGTTTTATCATGGCAGTCAGTAATAAAGGCAACATACAGAGGAAGAAACAGAGACAGAGAGAGCCTGAAGATCACATGCGATGCCTTCATAGGCTGTCTTAACGAGTGCTGCCCTTGCTTCTGCCTAGAAGCCATTTTCTACCACCTAGTTTGGTGGTCTCAGAGCAGGACACATAGTAACACTGTGCTCAAGATCAATAATAGTAACAACCACAAAATGAAAGAAAACAGTTTTTGCTACCATTCATAATATTGAAGAATATCAATGAACCAACTAATATCTAATATACTGAAAACAGTCTTTGTATCAAATATTGTGACTAGAACTTTAAACTTGTTACTTTGTTACTCATTAATCCTCTCAAAAAATAAACTCAGGGAGATAATGTAGGGAAACACTGCTAATGAAGGCCGCAGTCTACTGTGACCAGGTAACTCCTCTGGCTATGACCAAAATGTAGGACTCTTTTTCTCAGCAGGGCTTCCTCTTCTCTGACTTTGTCTGGAAAGCCTGACTCTCTACACCTTCTACCTGGAGAAGGTCAAGTAGTTCTTGGCACACCTATAAGTTCAACTTCCTTTTTCTCAATAAGAACCTGCCCAGCAAGGACCTGGGATTCCTGGAATGCTTCTTAATACAAATGAAGCATTCACAGTACTTTAAACTTGAGTCAGTGATTTTCATTTACATTGAAAACTCTTTCCCACTCTTGAAGGTCTTTTCAATATATAGTCCTCTTCACCATGAATAAAATGTATGCATACAATCCTGCTTAGAATAAAGGTATGCACCAAAGCTAAGATTGTCCAGAGAGCCATTTCAATGAAGATTGTCAGAGAAAGCCCGAGTATAAAAGAGATGCAACATTAAGATTCCCAGAGAACAGGTCAGGGTCTTGTAGATCCTACCCATTCAAGACTCTACTTCATCCTTTTCCAGCCTGGTGTGCAATTTTGCCTAGACACCCTGAGAAGTAGGAAACAAAGAACATGGAATCACAGATGTCCCCTGACATGGATACAAGATGTGTCTCATTATTGATACCCCATAAAGGTAGAGTATGAAGCTGAGCAGTAACATAATCAAAATCATAACTTACCTGGAACTAGGTTCAGACAGTGTTTCTGGGGCAATGTGCTTCAGTGCATTCAAGTTTTTTGTCCTCAGCCACCGGCCCTCTGGAATTTCATTATGCAATTTCTGCTTTAGTCCTAAGACAATGACATTATTCACTTCTTAGGCCATCACTTCCTGTCTGGTCTTTCCATTGTAACTGAATTGACTAATCATTTCTTCACACATTAAAATGGATTTTCAGGCCCGTGTGGTGGTACACACCTTTAATCCCAGCACTTGGGAGGCAGAAGTAGGCGGATTTCTGAGTTTGAGGCCAGCCTGGTCTACAGAGTGAGTTCCAGGACAGCCAGGACAATACAGAAAAACCCTGTCTCAAAAAAAACAAAAAAAACAAAAAACAAAAACAAACAAACAAACAAAATGGATTTTCAGTGCTAGCAGACCCTCTCTTAATGTTCAGAGATGGTTGAAAGCTCCAATGATCTGTTCTAATTTATGGGGCAGGTATAATGCAGACATAAATGTAGCCTACTAATTAATTTTGGTGTTGAGGAATAGCTTCTGAACTGATGGGCAACATCAGAAATTATTCTCCATTGTGCATATCTAGTCTCCTCCTTCTTGGTCTTCTGCAGAGAGTGCATGTGTTCTCTGCATGATCTAACTTCCCGTCTTCTCTCTCTCTCTCTCTCTCTCTCTCTCTCTCTCTCTCTCTCTCTCTCTCT
>NC_034593.1:12461904-12466895 GCF_900095145.1 Mus pahari | reverse complement strand
TCTCTCTCTCTCTCTCTCTCTCTCTCTCTCTCTCTCTCTCTCTCTCTCTCATCTATGCCTAATTATCTTTATCCCTCTCCCTTGCTCTCTGTTTTCCCACAAACAAGACCAAAACTTCCCAACAAAAGCTGGAGGGTTTTTTTCATCCTCCAAATGTCCTAACCTTTGTGGATTACATCACCAAGTACATGAGAAATAAAAGAGAAGGTAATAGGATGATATTAACTCTAAATGCTGTGACCTGGGTTCTCTAGAATGGTTCTTAAGTGTTGCACTGGGATGGAACTGAAGCTAAATAAAAGACATTAGAGACAAAGGGGGAAAAATGGTTGGTTGCAGCTTTTGAACTAATTCCCAGATTCCCATCATCCTCCAAATAAAGACAGAGCCGCCTGAGGCCATGTGATTTCAAACCAGCTAAGTGAGCCTGAAGCATCCTTCACAGAGCACTGAAATTCACAGCAGGCTCCAGAGAGCCTTTTAATAGATTCAAGTTTTAGACTCAAATGCAAAGGTGAACTCACAGAGGTTTCACTAAACCTGAAGCTGTTAAACAGGCAAGAACAAAAGCTCACCCAGAGCCTCTTTCAAGCTGCTCTCAGCTGCACTGCAGCTTTCCCCCTCACCCATACAGATGTGCTTTTCCAAGGGCAGACAAGGCTTCTCGATTTAAACTCAGGCAGGATTTTCTGAGGTCTCATGTTGTGAGAAAACACAAGTCCCATATAGTACATTTTTGGTGATTATCTTTACCCCATTAAAAAGAAAAGTTGTCTGGGATGTTGTATCTGAATTGTATATGGATGTTTGTGTAATGAAAGCATCATAACTGCTTTAAGAGGACAAAACTATAGTAATCAGGGCAGCTAGGGCATGATGTGCTGAACAGGGCAAACCGCGAGGAAAGCAAACCTCAGGATTCTAGCTCTTTCCAGCAAATTAGCCTTTGTGCACAGAAACCTCTACAGTGTGGATATCTCTAATTAATGTCTCAAATCCAAACTGCTTTAAAATTTAAAAAATTTTGAGACCACAGAACTGGAAAACCCCACAGTCGAGTTCATGTGAAGTGCTGCCAGCAAATCTAAGGTGTACGACAAATTTATATAAAAAAGTATATAGTACTTTTATAATATAAAATATACTATGTATTACATATATAAAATTACCTTCTGGCTATGTGCATAAGGTTGGATAAATTTTATAAATAAATTTTGTGTTTGGACCTCAGTATCATTATATACAAAAAATTTTCAAAACCGGAAAACATTAGAAATCTGAAACACTTACTCGCCAAGCAATTTTGATAAAGATTCATTACCCTGTACCTTAAAAAGACTGAAGAGATTTTCATAAGAGAACTCAGAAGGTAAAATATACAATTTCAAATGAACCTCTTACTGAAGCTGGATTCTGTTCTCTGCACACCAGAGGAAGGGGGTCTTCTCTGAACACCAAAGGAACAGAGAGGATGTAAATGAAGAGTCAGAATCATCTTTGCCCATCTCTGTGTGAGTCTTAGGTAAGGCCTTTCACCTCATGGTCACAATCTGCTAAATGTTAACAGTACTATTAATTACCATTTTATGAATTAATTTTGTATGTGTATCACATACATGCCACTTCCTAACCAATTAAATTAGCAGCTAAGATTCAAGGAAAGGCAGCATAACATAACACTGATTGGCCTGACATAAAACTTTGCAATGGCAGAAGTCTGGTATCCTGAGGACCAAAGAAATGAGACATTACTGATTACGACTTCTATTTTGCCTGAAAACAGATCTCTTGGATTAATGTCTAGGTCTTGCTTATCTACATTTCTCCACATTTCTCGTGCTTAGAATAAAATAGAAATAATAAATTCCTGGAGACTACCCAGACACCTGAATGAATGATTGATGTAGTCACCTTATAAATCATCCACAATGTTCAAATCAGTTTGTTCCAACTCCCTTCATCCAGTCTATACTGTAAAAAGATGGGGAATGGTCACCTACTGTAAAAGTAAAGCAAATCTGGTAGAAACAACCAAATATATCTTGTATTCTGAGTCTTTTTCACAAATTCTCTGGACTTCAAAATTGACATAAAATGAAATACCTGCCAATTTGGAGAAATTCTATTGTCTGATAAGCCAATAATACATACCTTTAAAATAAATTATGAAAGAGCATAGCTGATGAATTAGTATCTATGTTTCTAGCCTTCTCTCCCTACCTGCCAAGCTCACAAGCATGTTAAATTCCCTTTTTCACTGTATTCTTGAGCTGGCTGTGCTGAGCGGAGCTGAGCTGTAAACAGGCTGCCTTTGTTGGGGCTCCTCCTCTGCAGTAGAATACCACCAGAGATTTGCTGCAGACACAGAGAGCTGCAATGCAGTATTTTCCTCTGTAACTTTGAAGCTTCACTAAAGACTGCAGGGGTATAGTGTAGGCATATTGTTTTCAGTGTTCAAAGGCAATATAAATGGCAGAACCGTTAAGCTTTCCTTTTTTTCTTTTTTCTTTTCTTCTTTTTTTTTCTTTTTTTTTTTTTTTTTTCTTTTTTTTTTTTTTTTTTTTCTTTTTTCTTTTTTTCTTTTTCTTTTTTGTTTCTTTGTTTGTTTGTTTGTCTCGAGACAGGGTTTCTCTGTGTAGCCCCGGCTATCCTGGAACTCACTCTGTAGACCAGGCTCGCCTTGAACTCAGAAATCCGCCTGCCTCTGTCTCTGCCTTCTGTGTGCTGGGATTAAAGGCGTGCTCCACCACTGCCCGACCTGTTAAGCTTTTCAAACAGGCCAATTTTAAGGATAATATTCTGAACTAAATTATTTTAGGTTGTCTTGAAAACTTACATAGCTCTTCCCAGTGGGACAAAACCATCAGCTGATCATAACTGGAAATCTTTGGTGTTATCATGAGAAACAAAGCTGTAATTAATTACAGGCACCAATGTTTCTGAACCTTTCAGAACCCAGGAAGAAAACCGATAAAGCGTCTGTGTGGAATGAAGGAAAAGACAGTGGACATTCTAAGCTACATGGGAGTGCTGATTTCTCACTGGAGACTTGCGTTCTGCCGTTCTGCCCTTCAGTGCTGCCCAGGGATTCCCCTCCTCCTTCTGAACAGTGTGTATTCCAGGCTCTGCACTGCTGTCTTCCACACCAACTAGTTCCTGTCCTTCTGTCTTGCCTGCACTCTTCTCTGTATGCTGCTAGAAACTCTCTGTTTTCAATATAATAAAAATATGTTCATATCACTTAGTAGCATATACCTCAGCTCCCAACTCCCAAGTACTGTTTCAGAAACCAGAGGACAGGTAAGACAAGGAAAACCTCTGGGGCATCAAAGCCATCGGTGCTCACGGAAATGCTAAAGGAAGAAAATAGTGTCCTTTATCCACTTACTTTCATTTAGGAAATCAATATGGTCTGCTCTAAGGTTGAAGTTTCATCCTGCACTTTAGAAAGTAGATAGATATTTAATAGGACATTAATTTTTCTACCCTCTCAGTGTGATAAGCTGCCCAAAATGTGAACCTGGCTTTATAAATATGGAAAGAAATACTAACAGGTTAAGAAACATATCAAATACTACTAATCAAATTAATACAGAAAATGTGTGCGTTTATGCTACATTAAGATTCATTGTTTTATTTTTCTACTGTTTTTCTTATTGTCTTCCATTAGTTTTGCTTCTCCTTTATTTTCTTCTTTGAACTCCTAAAATGATCTAAACATGTTACTGTATTCTACCTTTATTCACACAGATGTTTCTTGCTTTCTTCCTTTGTTTGGCATGCATTTATATAAACAAATAGAATTTTTTTTGTAAATATTATGACTTACCAGCATCTTCCCATTTTCAAACATCCTTCAACTTTAACCAAAGCAAGACCAATTTCAAATTTCTTCCAGGGATAATCGTTCTTGGGTTTCTTCCTTTGTTTTATTTTTTTCCCTCTTCTGTCATCTCACCTCCATAATCCAGTTCTAGGAAAATGTGATTTTGTTAGTTAATATCATTTTGCACTCAGGAATAAACTGTTGAATTTTTAATTAATTTGTACCTTTCCTCAAAATAGCTAGACTGTTTCCGTCCTGAATGCTAGTGACAACCCTTTGTATACTGGAATCTGGAGAGGATTTTTTACAGAAATCCAATCATTTTCTAAGTAAGCTTTTTGCTCTTTTGTCAAGTAACTTTTCCGTAGAGTATTTCAATGATCTTTCAAGTGTCATACCTGAATTAGTTCACAGATAATGTGTGAGAGCAGCCACATATAGATGTGAGAAGCAGGACAGTTCTTTGGCCCATGTATCCATGAATGTACATAGTGCTTAAACTAACTGGACTGTAATAACATTAACAAGTTTGTAGAGTATTTTATGGGCAAGATAATGGCTCTCTGAAATGGTCACCTTGACTTCTTCCTGCCCCTTACTTCTTTTACCCTATGACTATGAAACAAAAGACATGAAATGTTTTCATCTTATTCTTATTTCATCTTATTCCTATTCTTAGAAGTCCAGAAACTGCAGTAGATTTTTGACTGCAGTAACAGCTATAGTCCAAACACAGTGCTGATAGGTCCTCTGCAGGGATCCTGACACGTGCCTTACTGGCCATAGAGTCAAAAGAAAGCAAGTATCTTAATTCCTCACCAGATAGGTATCTTCAGGTTGGTACCAACACCTTCTCACCAGCTCTTCAGAGTTCTATTGCTGTGCTCTTCAATTTAAGTGTCTATAGCTAGAAGATATCCGGAAGCACTGCTCGCATCCATAATTATCCAATGAAGCCAGATTTTTTTTTTGTACAGTCTTCTATCAAATAGAGTTCATGCATGTTGTTAGATAAGTCAAAGTTACATACACTGTATGCTCCTTTATCCCACCAATATCCAGATTTAGCTTCCTTGCATAATTGTCCTGAAATGTGCTTTTGTACTTGGTATATTTATTGCAGGTTGAATATATTCTGACTCATTTCTTTTTTTTTTTTTTTTTG
>NC_034593.1:12455276-12461125 GCF_900095145.1 Mus pahari | reverse complement strand
AAAAAAAAAAAAAAAAAAAAAAAAAAAAAAAAAAAAAAAAAAAAAAAAAAAAAAAAAAAACAAGTAAGGTCACATGTGTTTGAGGGATTGGAGGGAATCCGCCAGTCAACTGTACACAGAAGCAACATCAGAACATTAGACAGGGGCCAATGGCTCTGTGCATGAGGATCAGGCATGTCTTCTCAAACCCACTGGGTTGCTATAATACCATAAGCCTCCTTTTATAAACAGTACCTTGAGGACTATACACTTGCAAAAGAAAAGTGTTGAGGAAACAGTAGAGATACATGAGTCCCATAAAATAATTTCGATAAGTGACAACTTTTAACCACTAAAAACATCTGGGAGTACAGTATGCAGGTGAGAATACCAACCTAGAATACCAACACTAAACCTTAGTGTTTAGCACTAAGTTAGCCCAACAGGAGTGCAAAAGATTCTGGAACTCTCCCATCTTTCCTCACTCATACGTCATGATTATGCCCCAGAAGCCACCTCAATAAAGGACAGAGAAAGGAGGTAAAAATGTAAAGACTAATCATCTGCCTTATAAATTTAGCTATACAAATACACCACTTAAACCAGGAGACTGAAGATTATCAGCAGTCAACAACATTATGTCGACTCCCGTATGGGCCAGTTCATGGAAATGACTGGTATGGGGGAGGTGAACTAGGATAGGCCTTTTAAAATAAATAAAAATGAATAAATAAAACTTAAGATTAGAAAATCCTACTTTTCTACAGAAACAGCAGGAAAAAAATTCTTGCTCACAAATATAGACACATTATAGGTTCATTATTCTAAGAAAGTTTATATTCAGCCAAATGTCCAATAAAAGAAAGTTAAGTGCATCAGCTAGACATAGAACTGCATGACCAAAATATGTACCTATGGAAGGACTAGGACATGTCTAAGACAGTGTCTCAAAAATAAAATAACCTGAAAAGGAAAGAGAAGAGGAAAAACAAGGAAAAGCCACATATATCATGATGGATGGGTACTATAAATAATACTTTGCAAATACACACATATATATATATATATATATATATATATATATATATATATATATATATCTCGGTTACTTGTATAAACTTTTTTAATTAATTAATTAATTTTTTAACACTCCAAATTTTATCCCCCCTGCTCTATCCACCCTCCGACTGTTCCATATCCCAGATCTTCTCAGCACCACCACCCCTGTCTCCACATGGACGTCCCCACCCCCCACCCCACTTGACCTCTAAACTCCCTGGGCCTCCAGTCTCTTAAGGGTTAGGTACATAGTCTCTGAACAAACACAGACCCGGCAGTCCTCTGCTATATGTGTGTTGGGGGCCTCATATCAGCTGGTGTATGCTGTCTGTTTGGTGGTTCAGTGTTTAAGAGGTCTCAAGGGTCCAGATAAATGGAGACTGCTGGTCCTCCTACATGATCGCCCTTCTCTTCAGCTTCTTTCAGCCTTTTTCCATTCTTTCTGTTGGCCCTAAGGGCTTCAGTCCTTTTCCCTCACCCATTACCAGATCAGGTTCCCCTCTTTCCTCCACTCCTCTCTCCCCCACAATCCACTTTCCCTTCCAGGTCCCTCCCTGCCCCCTCCTGTGATTGCTTTCTTCTCCCTCCCAAGTGGGACTGAGGCATCCTCAATTGGGCACTTCATCTTGTCCTTTTTGAGTTTTGTGGCCTGTATTCTGGGTACTCTGTTCTCTTTTCTTTCCTACTAATATCCACTTATTAGTGAGTACGTACCATGCATATCTGAGTTACCTCACTCACAATGTTATTTTCTAGTTCCATCCATTTGCCTGCAAAACTCAGGATGTCCTCATTCTTAATAGCTGAATACTATTCCATTGTGTAAATGAACCACATTTTCGGTATCCATTCTTCTGTTGTGAGACATCTGGGTTATTTCCAGCTTCTGGCTATCACAAACAAGGCTGCTATGAATATAGTGGAATATGTGTCACTGTGGGATGGTGGGGCATCTTTTGTGTATGTTCCCAAGAGTGGTATTGCTGGTCTTCAGACATGTAGAATTATAGAATAGTTGCAAGTGTTTCTTCTGGAGCTCTGTCTCCATTGCTATTAAGATTTTCTATGTACTAAATAGGTTCTTCTCTGTAACCTTAAGGTATTGGCAGTGTGGGTACCAGAACTTCATAATAAACTTCATTTTAAAAACTAAAATATGTATAAAGATGTTATGTGATTTTTGAAGGAATCAGAGCTAATAACAGGGATTTCTGGCATTCAAATCCCAACAGTTTGATTACAGAGTCTGTGCTCATAAGTACTATTTTTAACTGCCCTCAACTTCTAACATGTGAAGTTAAACAAAAAAAATAAAAGAAAGATGAAGTGTGTATAGAATGACAAAGTCAACTGTCAGAACAGATTCAGCCCCTGAGGTAAGGTAGAGCAACTATGTAGGAACAGGAAGAAAGAGAGCTTTAAGGATGGATGCCATTTTACTTCTTAGGTCCAGTGATGTCCATCCTATCATTCTATGCCATTTATTGCAATGTATCTAAAATATTTAACTGAAAATTAGTAGATAGATGTTTTCTTCAGACTTTAGTATAAAGTATACTAAATTAAATACATAGCATCATCTCCTGAATTCTGCTAGGTATGAAATCTGGATTCACATCAGGATAAAGTCTGGGGAAGGTGGTTTAATATCAGTGAAATGAATAAGAGTGGTACTTGCTGTGGGCCTAGGTACCAGTGGTTTTCCACAGAGATCTCTGTCCAGGCCTGGTTTGAGGGTTCCAGGGAAGGGGAGCAAGTACAGGTACGGAGACAAAGTTTCTGTCATGCCTTCCAGGTCACTTGGTAACTCTGAGCTGCTCTGAACTGAGTCGGGTTGGGCTGGGTCAACTAGAAGCCTACAATCCAGTGAGGAGTGCGGCAGGACCTCAGGTGGCTCTTTGAGAGAGATCTCTTCCCAAGTGTTACATACAGCTCTTGGAACAAAAGACTCAGATGCAGGAGTAGTTCTTGTGCACTTTTAATTCCCTGGACAGATTTATATACAGTTCTGGGGGTGATTCAGGGTTCAACAGCAGGTACCTCTCATTGGATTGGACTGAGAGTTTGGGGGAAACCTTATTTGCATGTGGGAAGGCTTGTTGCTATTCCTATGTTACTGATAGCCACACATCTCTCCTGTGGGGGATGTGGGGGCCGTAACTTTGACAGGAGCCAGGGGTCTAAGAGACATGATCGAACGACTTCTGCTTTCCATCCCAGGTAGGTGAAAATTACCACCCACTAGATCCCACTAGGATTCAAGACCTAAGCTCGACTGGAGACCAAGCTATCTGTGCATAGCCCGTTGCCCCACCACTTGTAGAAGAAAGTCAAATTGCTCTTCAGTTGTGGTCCAAGTGAAGAGAAGTTCACGGACAGAACTAAAGACAGATTCAGTATTTGGAAACACACAGTTCAGAGCAGATGCCATGGGAGGCTAGAAATGTCGATGTGTTCTCTATGAAATGTAGAAGAGAAAACCAAATGTATACAACCAAAAGCAATTAATATCTAAGGTGAAATCTGGTACATTTACCCTTGCTTCAGGCCACCACAAACATTAAGCCACTTGCTCAAAGTGGAGGAACGCCTTACTCAGATCCAATATCACCTGTCATGCAACGTGGAATATTGGCTTCATCAAATGAAATGTGAAGCATCCATCACTTCAGCAAAGGGGACCTCAGCAACCATAAAGAAGATATTCGGAGGGCTGGCCTTCTTGTTCTCATAAATAGTTCCCAGCAGACCAACAGGGAGCATCTTGGGGACCCAGAGTTGAAGACTAAGAAAGTGTTACCAGAAAAAGTCAGACTTGGAGTATGTGTGACAGGTCATGGTTTGGGTTTTATTGCTATAGAGACACTGTGACCAAAGCTACTCCTGTAAAACAAAATATTTAATTGGAACTGGTTAACAGTTTCAAAGGTCCAGTCCATTATCATCATGGCAGGAAGCATGGCAGACTTCAAGAAGAAATGCCACTATAGGAGCTGAGAGTTCTACATCTTGATCTGCATCCAGAATGAACTGTCTTCCATAAGCAATGAGGATAAGGTTCTGGATCACACTGGCCAATCTTGAGCATATATATGAGACCTCAAGACCCCAACACCATGGTGACACAATTAGTCTAACAAGGCTACACCTCCTCTAGTAACAGCATGCTTCCTAATATTGCCTCTTCCCATGAGTAAAGGATATTCAAACCAGTAAGCCAGTTAATAAACAATGTTCTGACCTCTTAAGGATGAAGAAAAGAAAAATTAGTGGTTTTTCCAGTCTGGAAAGTTCTGCTAGGAATTTTCCCATACTCAATTTATACATAAGGTTCAGTCCTACCCCAAACTACATACTGATTTTAAAGTTACTTTTTATTACGTTCCAAGAATTGATAGTATCTACCAATGTGACAAAAATATTTTCATTAAGTTCTATATTGCTCTCCAATCTTGAAAACAAGGCCTAGCACTTGACTTCAATGTGCAAGTAATGTTTTCTCCCAAGTAAAGCACAAAACCAAGATGAACACACACAAAAAAAGAGAATAAAGAGAAGAGAAAAGAAGGGAGGAAGACAACATTTATTGGCAATGTAACTTTTCCAAATACTACATATAAAACATGATTTTGGGTCTCATACAAATACATACAACTATTTCGGGGCTCTCCTTTCTTTCCATCTTGAAAAATGAGTATAATCCTTGTCTATGTCTCAGCGTTCCTTGGTCATGCAAGATCAATGTGTTTATCAACCTTTCTCAGGCTGCTAAATTTTCTGTTGATAGAACTGCAGAAGAAACTGGAAATGATTAATAAAACAAAAGTGAAAAGAAAAAGACAAGAAAAGTGGCTCAAGAATATATGTGAGAATACAGGAAGGAAAGTGAACAGAGAAAGCACTAAAATCAGTTTAAAAAGTATGTAGTTAAGTACATTTGCATAAGCAAGAGAAATTGGGTAAGTAGGTTACAGGGTTTCCAAGTTGAGAACTAGTAAAGAGACTGGACTTTTTGTCCTGGAAGTACGGTTTTCATTTTCCCAGCTATTAAGGAACTGTTCTCAAACCCAGTTTTATAACTGTTAAATGAAATTTTAAGATAAGAACTGGACTTCTGAAGGAGATAGAAAAAATTTGCATGCAGGTGAGGTCTACAGCGAGTGGGCTTGGTTTCTCCCAAAGATTCTTCCAAATGTTCACAACATTATAACTATCCTCATGAGGAACAGTGTGCACACACCAAGGAAGAAAGCAACAGGAGGAAGTAGAAACTTCAGACACCACCAAGCACAAGCCCACAGAGCATGATACAAAGTAGCAACCATTAAACACAGAGCTGAAATTTGATCCCTTCTCTAAATGCTTGCTTTGTAACAGTGGTTCTCAACAAGAAGTAAGCATCCCACAGTGGGAAATAAGGGAACACCTAGTGACACTTTTAGTTGGAGCATCTGGCGAGGGAAAATTCCAATATAAACCCTCAGTAGTACTTGTGATAAACAAGAAGATTCACCTCTATTGGGTATTCAGAAGGTATTTCCTGAAAGGATTAGCTGAAGGGGAAAGCCCCTACTCCAGAGCAGGCAGCACTTTCTGGCTACTGGAATAAATATAGTCTAAGGAGAAAGCACAGAGGCATTTGCCTGCCTGCCTGCCTGCCTGCCTGCCTGCCTTCACTAGTTGCCGGTGAGCACATTAATTGTAGCTACTGCTTTTACTGATGTTGTCATTCTTTTTTTTTTTTTTGGTTTTTCCAGACAGGGTTTCTCTGTATAGCCCTGGCTGTCCTGGAACTCACTTTGTAGACCAGG
>NC_034593.1:12443523-12455265 GCF_900095145.1 Mus pahari | reverse complement strand
TCTTAGGGTCTGTATCACATCTGTCCAGGATCTTCTGGCTTTCATAGTCTCTTGTGAGAAGTCTGGTGTAATTCTAATAGGCCTGCCTTTATATGTTTTTAGTATTTTTTTTACGGTTAAGTCGTTATCCCCACTCCTAGTCCATCCTCTGACAGTTCCTTATCCCATTCATCCTCCCCTATGTGGCAAGAGGATGTCCCCATGCCCCAGCCTTACACCTCCCACCCCTCCAGGCCTTCCCCTTCTCTGGGGTCTCAAATCTCACCAGGGTTTGGTGCCAGGCAGTCCTCTGCTATATATGTGAAACCCCATTTTCTATATCTATTCTTCTCTTGTGGGACATCTCTGGGTAATTTCCAATTTCTGGGTATCACAAATAAGGCTGCTATGAACATAGTGGAGCATGTACCCGTGTGACATAGTGGAGCATCTTTTGGGTATATGCCCAGGAGTGGTATAGGTGAGTCTTGTGGTAGAACTATTCCCAATCTTCTGAAAAAACACCAGATTGATTTCCAGAGTGACTGTATAAATTTGCATGCCCACCACCAGTGGAGAAGTATTCCCCTTGTTCCACAACAGCATTTGCCATTCTCTGAGGTTTTGATCTTAGTCATCTTGATGGTTATAAGGTATAATCTCCAAGTCATTTGATTTGCATTTTATGAATGACTAAGGATGCTGAACATGTATTTTCATGTTTCTCGCTCATTTGAGATTCCTCTGTTGAGAATTCTCGGTGTAGCTCTGTACTCCATTTTTAATTAGGTTATTTGGATTGTGGATGTCTAACTTCTTGAGTTCTTTATATATTTTGAATATTAGTGCAATGTAGGATGTAGAGTTAATGCAGATCTTTGCCTGATCTGTAAACTATTGTTTTGTCCTAATGACTGGGTCCTTTGATGTAAAGAAGATTTTCAGTTTCATGAGGTCCCATTTATTCATTCTTGATATTAGTGCCTGAGTCTTTGATGTTCTGTTCAGCAAGTTGTCTCCTATACTGACAAGCTCAAGGCTATTCCCCACTTTCTGTTATACTATATTTAGTGAATCTTGTTTTACGTGGAAGGCTTTGATCCACTTGGACTTGAGTTCTGCAGGGTGATAACTATGGAACTATTTGCATTCCTCTACATGCTGACATTCAGTTAGACAAGTATTATTTGCGAAAGATGCTCTCCCTTTTCCTGCTGTATATTTTTTATTTCTTTGTTAAAAATCAAGTATCTATAGATGTATGGGTTTATTTCTGTGTCTTCAATTCAATTCCCAAGATTCACCTTTTAGTTTCTATACCATGGAATTTTCATTAGTGTTGATCTGTAGTACAGCTAGTCAGGAAGGGTGATACCTCCATAAGTTCATTGTTCAGGATCATTTTTGTAGCCTCAGCAAGCCTTGAAGCAGGCTGACTCTGACCTTGCTGCCACTGAGGATGAGACCACCTGGGGTGGAGCTTTCTGACCTAGATGGCTCTACTGTTTTGTCACCTGCTCTTCTCCAAGACACTGCTATCTGCTGAGAGGCCCTTGAGATATTCCAGAGATAGCAAGCAATCCAGTAATTTACACCTACTTGCCAAACCAGTTCTTTAAGATAGATCGCCTACAGGCTATGACAGGCATCAAGAATGGATCTCTGGGAGATGGGCTCTCTGCTTATATAAGCACAGATTGTTGGTAAATTTGGGGCAATGATCAGAAAACTGCCTTGGTCTCCATTAACTTCTCTTGTCGTTCTCTCCCATACAGCTCTGGCTTCCCACTCAGGAACCCAGTTAGTATGGCCGCAGGTGGCTACAGGTGGCGCCCGAACAGTGTCCTGAGTACTGGTGGAACAACCGAGAGAACACTGTCTTGCTAGAGCTCTACAAGAAAGATTAAGAAGATGTATCCAGCACAGTGAGCAACACTTTGTATTCATGCTAGCGCTGGCCTTAAACTTCATCTTTTCGAAATTGTTGCGGTAGGTGCAAAGGAATACAGGCTAGACTGAGTCAGTGTTGGCCCAGTGCTGATATCAGCTAGGGGCTGACAGTGGAAAATGGGAGTAAAAAAGAAAACAGGCATTTGTCCACAGTCAAGAACTGTATCAGGTAAGAGGAGTAGGGCTTAAAATAATAATAAAAATAAATAAATAAAAAGTAAAATTCAAAAAAAAATAAGGTGGAGAGAGAGATCAAGAGAGAAGGAAAATGGATTTCAGAACTCTCCCAGGGACAGAGGGAAATCCGGAGATGTCCGGCCTTCTCTCTGGTCCCTACAGGAGACACTCTTAGATTTGGTTACATCAGGTCCTCTACCTTCTCTGTATTGTCTGTGTTTGGTGCAACAATATGTCCACATGTCAATTCATGTCTGTCTTTGTTTCATTGTATGAATGACTGTTGTTTTATATTTCATGTTGAAAAAAAAAAAAAAAAAGATGGTTAAAACTTTATCTGCTGGCTTTCCATCTCTTGATTTAGTCTGTTTACCCAGCGGAGGATGATTTAATTTGCCTTGCACTGTAGCCAGGAGTTACACACAGCAGGATAGCTCCTGCTGAAAAAAGGAGAGTCTGCAGCTTCTTAGTTCTAAGGCAAAAAAAGCTGAGAGTTGGTTTTTTCCTAGAAAATTCTCTGCAATTGGATTCAACAAATGACAAAGTGCTTTTTATCTTAAAATTATAGCTAGAAAAAGTAAAATTCATTGATTGATCTAAATTTATAAGATTTGTATAGCCACTTCATTTGGTTTCTGACTGGTCTTAAAGGTGTAAATATGCTCTGCATGTCTTGGTCATAGAATATTGGCTTATAGCTTTTGGGTATGATCAAAAAGGTGTAACACTGGTCCAAGAAAGTTAGCTTTAAATTGGTAACTCAGGATTAAAGTCATTTTAAATAACAACACGTGGCAAAAACTAGCCCAGAAAACTAGGCCTCTAGGATACTTCTAAATTGAGATAATATTTTATGTAATTCTTATCCTAGAAAGTAGACTTATAGAGATAATATTTAGAACAATGTCTCTTTAATGAAGCACTAAAATTTGCACTGTCATTCATTTATATGTATAAACTGGCAGCCAAACTTTGTAACAGTAAAGTGACATCTCTGGTATTGATTTTTAAGATAATAAATTGTTTAAAATTGGGTTTTGCTCACCAAAAGTTATAAATATATTCTAATGTTGCATTAAAACTTAAAAATTGTGGTTGAAATTGTCAATGTTCCATTGACTGCAGCTTGCAGTTTGATTGCAAATTTAAGATCTTTAATTCCCCTATATATTGTAATTAGGATAATTACAAGAGTAATCATCTTATGAGAGCACTAATACAGCTCTCTGCGGCCATACAGCCATACAAAGCAAAGACAGACTTATCTACATATATTAATCTTTGTGCAAAAGTTGGACTCTCATACAGTTTGGCTATGGTTGCTGCCTTGCAGGGGATTACTGTACAAGCAACTTTTTCACAATACTAAAGTTATAAGTAAAATGTTTTAAGTACAATCATGTTTAAAAAGACTGTCCAAAATTGGAGAAATAGACAGTTAAATTGTTCCTCACTTCAGGGCCAAGACTCAGGAGGCAGTATGCTCAGATTAAAAAAAAAATAATTACATTTGAATTAATACAAAGCTCAGAGGCTTGTGTGGCTTTCTTTTGTTTTGCAAACAGTGCCTAGGGAAGTCCTTGCCTGCCTTCAGGAGAATGTCTTTTTAGCTAAAAGAACATTGTTGCAGATCTATCCAGATGTTGTTCTAAATAAAGTTTAAATTCAGAATTTATAAAAGGTCAATCAGGCTGTAGAACTTATAAAGGCATTACAGTCTGGCTTGCCTACTTCATATAAAATTATTATAGATTTGAAAGTTTGTTTTTTCCTTTGCATCCTAATAATTGTAAAGTGTTTGCTTCTAGTGAACTAGTGATCACTGGAAAATTTTGCCTCTAGGTATGGCTAATATAGCTTTACATTATGTAAGAAAAATTATTATTGTCTCTGCTTCAATACAAGAAGCTAAGAGTTTAAATCTTTCAGTGTGGAAAGTATTTTATTAGCTAATGCCTCTAAAGGGAAGCTTACTTCAAATCTTTGCTCTCACACAATGAGCTTTAAAGCTCTTGGGAGTAGCTGTTGCTTCATAAAAGATTAAGAGGCAATATCTTTATAATATTTAAGGTTTTAGTTATACTAGAAAATTGTGGTACAGAAAATTTAAAAAAAAATGATTTGCTTCAAAATTTTTATTTTCCAAAGCTTCCAGGAGATGCTAATTGCCTAAGACCTTACCTTAAGGTCTTAAAGTGACTTAAACCTTTGTTGGATGTTATCTCAAGGGACACAAATTAACTGGTAAAGAACAAAAGGCTTTGCAGAAAATAAAGGAAGCTTTCATAATTGTTATCTATTATAATCAATGATAATTAAATATTAACTGCTTATTTTAGTTATGGTTATTAAAGGTACGCACAGCAATTGTTTGGCAAGAGAAAACATTAATGTAGAATCATCTTTCTTCACCTCAAAGTAAAGTTTTAACATCCTATTATAAGGCTGCTGTGGTGCTAATAAAGAATTTTAAGATAAATACATGTATTTTAGAAAAACTACAACAAAATTTGTGTCTTAAAAACTTGACAAAGTGTTTGTCCCTTGTTCCAAACAGCAATTAAATTGGTTACTACAGAATATTGATATTTTGCCTATTATATACCATCATTTTAAATAAAATTGATAATTATTATCCTAAAGATAAGTTAAAAATTATTTTTATGCATGCTTTTGCACCTTCTATAAATTCATGCGTGCATGCATCCCATTTACTGTATTTAAAAAACTATGTGCTGAGAGGTCCTTGAGATCTTTCAGAGACAGCAAGCAATCCAGTAATTTACACCTACTTGCCAAACCAGTTCTTTCAGATAGATGGCCTACAGGCTAGCGACAGGCATCAAGAATGGATCTCTGGGAGATGGGCTCTCTGCTTATATAAGCACAGATTGTTAGTAAATTTGGGGCAATGATCAGAAAACTGTCTTGGTCTCCGTTAACTTCTCAGGAACCCAGTTAGTGTGGCCGCAGGCGGCTACACATTTTAGCTCTTCACAGTTTTTTGTTTTTCCATATGAATTTGACAATTGTTCTTTAAAGATCTGAAGGATTATGTTGGAATTTTTATGGGGATTGCATTGAATCTGTAGATTGCTTTTGATAAGCTGGCCATTTTCATATATATATATATATATATATATATATATATATATATCTTTTTATTAGATATTTTCTTTATTTACATTTCAAATGTTATCCTCTTTCCTAGTTTCCCCTCCAAAACCCCCCTATCCCCTCCCCCCCTTCCTCTGCTCACCAACAAACCCACTCCCACTTCCTGGTCCTGGCATTCCCCTATACTGGAACATGTAACCTCCACAGGAACAAGGGCCTCTCCTCTCATTGATGACTGACTAGGCCATCCTCTACTACATGTTCAACTAGTCATGAGTCCCACCATGTGTTTTCTTCGGTTGTTAATTTAGTCCCAGGAAGCTCTTGGGGTACAAGTTAGTTCATATTGTTGTTCGTCCTATGGAGCTGCAAACCCCTCCTTGGGTCCTTTCTCTAGATCCTCCATTGGGAATTCTGTGCTCAATTCAATGTATGGTTGTGAGCATCCACTTTTGTATTTGTCAAGTACTGGAAGAGCCTCTAAGGAGACAGCTATATCAGGCTCCTGTCAGCAAACTCTCGTTGGCATCCAAAATAGTGTCTGAGTTTGGTGGTTGTTGATGAGATGGATGCCCAGGTGGGGCAGTCTCTGGATGGTCTCTGCCTCACACTTTGTCTCTGTAACTCCTTCCATGGGTATTTTGTTCTTCCTTCTAAGAATGATCAAAGTATCCACACTTTGGTCTGTAATATCCAAAATAAATTCAAGACTACTCAGTACCTTCCTCCTTCAAAAGGACTTTCCAAAATGTACTAGCAGGCCAAGTACAGAGCCAGATAAAAAGCTGGCTGACTAAACAACTATAAAGATACAGTTTTAATGGTCAAAATGACTTAGCTTCCAAAACAAGATTAGCAATTCCCCTGCCCTGCCTCACACTAGAAACACAAGGACAGACTAAATGAGAGGCACCCTATACAAACCAACCAATGTCTAAAAAGGTTATTGGCTACACCAATTAAAATAAGCCAAACTACCCTGGTGCCTATATCCGGCTCTTACAAAGGTATAAAAATTGTGTTCTTTCTTTGTTCTGGGTCCCTCCTCTGGCCTGCATGATGAGAGATGGTTCCCCAACATGTTAGATAAGTAAAATCCTCATGTGTTTTGCAAAGATGGTGGTCTCTGTGGTCTTTGTGTGAGTGAGGGTCCTTTGACAAGTGACAACATTTGGTGTGTTGGCTGGAAAAAAAAACCTCCTCAAGGGGGACACAGACACTGTTCATCAAAGGTAAAGTGGAATCCCTGTCTGTCTGTCTGTCTGTCTGTCTGTCAAGTCCTGTTTTCAGGTCCTGATTCGGTTAAAGTCTGGAAAGGGGATGTTTGGTTTGGTTTTTGTTAAAGTCCCAGAAGGGAAAGTTCGGTTTGGTTTTGGATCTTGGGTGGTCTCTGTGATAGGCAGACGTACCAGAACTTCATGGGCCAAGAGACACAGCGGACTCTCTGGTCTCCTTGTTGGGGAAAGGACCCTAAAAAGGTCTCTCTCCATTTGGGCTGGGTAGTAATCATCCCCCTGCAGTCTGATTTGTTTATTCAGTGGTGGTCGCCTGGAGGAAGGTTTCTGTGTGTGTCTCTCTGTGTTTGGATTGGTTTTGTTTCTGTGGTATTATTGTGACAATTTATGTGGAAGGTTTCTGCTTGTGTCTTGTATGTCTCTTTGTGTTTGGACTTAAACTGACAATTCCCTACTTATTCCTCCTTTATTATTGTGATTGTTGGGCCGTGGCCCTGGATGTTGAGACTGCTGAAAGAGAAATGGAGGAAGCTAGAAGAGTGGCCAAGGTCCGAGCCCAGCTTCCGGGTTGGCTTTCAGGGGCCACCAATCTGATGTCCAGCTCCTAAGGGTGCAGCCAGTTGGAAACACTGCTGGTGCAGGGCCCTGTCTTTTCTGGCAGCCTTGACCCCCGTTTCCATCCCCCTCGCACTCCCAGTGGAGCCAGATCTGACCAAGATAACAGGTAAAAACAAAAGTTAAAAAAAAAAAAAAAGAAAGAGAAGAAGAAGACAGATGTGTACAGATAGAGGTCTAAAAGAAGTGAGTTAAGACTGTAAAAAGAGCAAAGCTTCAACAGAGAGATTGACAGTGAGGAAAAATAAAAATAGAGATAAAGGAGATCAGAGAGAGGTCTGAGATGAGAGACCCATTCCTGCAGAAGGTGGACACCGAGCCTTAGAAATTAATGCCTGGGACTACAAATAAAGAATTTTCCTTTTCCCTGCCAGTGTAAACAAATTCAAGACCACCTGGCCCCCTCCCTATCTGTAGGGACAGACTAGCGGCCATAAAGACCACAGCTGCCAGAAAAAAACTTCCCTACCCTGCTTCAGTCTGAATTCTGAGGAAAACTACAAACTGCTTTGTTCTTGGTGATCGCTGACAGAGTTTTCCGCCAAATTAAAATTATCTCTGGAGAGACATACTCTGGAGCCACAAGACTAGTAAAAGAGAAAAAGAAAAAAAAGCAATAATGCCATGCTAATATGTAATGATTTGTTTATGATTTTCATTTCTGTTGGTTTGCTAAGCATAGTTCCATATCACATGCGATCTTAGCCAGGCTTTGCTAGTCAACAAGGGTTCCCTAGCACTCCTTTGCAGCAGTGGCACCAGTGTTCCTTGTTTGATTAGATGCCAAATACAGTTCTACAGTGCATGAGAAAAAAAAACCCTTGTGACGTGAGCTGCTGTGTGTTCTGCCTTTGTTTATTTAACAATGTGAGCATTCATCATTCTGTCATTGAGACATTTTCTGACTCAGTAAAAATCAATGATGATAATTTATTAATGTATAAAAAACATAAATAGTTTCCTAGTAGTTAAAAACTAACTATAAAATGAACAACATACATATTGGATTCATTCATTCTGAGATTAAAATTATCACATAACTTGTGTGCATGCTTTAAAATACCCTAAACAAATATCTAGCATCCTTCTTGTCACATCTTAAATAATTTCTAGCCAAGTGATATTAATTAGATAAAAGTGTGTCGACTAATAATGTTATTGCTTGCTTTTTTATTTCCTGAGACCAGTGAAATATTTTAAAGTTTCCTTCCCTGGAACACTAATTTGTGTACATGGTCTTTAATGAAAATCAGTGGCTTATCTCTTTTTATGTTGGTTACCATAGGCCACATGCCATGTACCTTAAGACTCCATCTGGTGGTCAGACATCCTGTAGAGTGACTAGTACTTACATTTAAAACAGAGTTTTGTCCTTAACAGTTCAAATGGTAAGATGACAAATAGAGTGTTACTCATTAAAGCTACACTGCCATTCAGTTGGTTTCTAGCTGACAAGACAGAGATTGAAAAAAAGACATTTTTAAATCACATGTCTGACTTAAGACATTTTTAAATCACATGTCTGTCTTGTTGCTCATTTTGGTTTTGTTATGGTTTGTTCAATTTAAAAGAGTCTAACCCAGATTAGCTTCAAACTCCCTATATAGTCCAGTGATCTTGAGCTCCTGGTCCTCCTGCCTCCACTTCTTGAGTTCTGGGTTTAGCAGCATATCCCACTCATGACTTCATACATCTATCTGATAAAGGATTTGTATAAAGAACCTCCAATACCCAACAGTAAAAATTGTTTTAAAAATGGGCAAAAGACTTGACTAGACACTTCACCAAAGAAAGTATATATATATATGATAGATAAACACGTGAAAAATGTTCAGCTACCAATGACGTATGACGTGTATAACTTGCTTACGTTAAATGTGTGTCGATTTGGTGTTCAAAAGGTGTTTATGTAATAAGTGCATAGTAAGTGATGAGCAAGTCCTCTGGTGACTTGATATTTAGGCATTACTAGTTTGTGCTCTATCAAGAGATTATTTATTTCATATGTTCCCCTGAGACTAAAGCCTCTTTTTCCTTCCACTTGGTCATCCCTTGCTGTAAATGTGGGTCATGTCAGAAAAGAGGATGATGGCTCTCCACAAACTTTCCAAGGAGTTACAGACTATTTTGTTTTTAATTTACAGCAGGCTATTTACCTGTGGTTCTTTACCCCCCAAATACAATATTGTGAACATTTTAATGATAGGTGTGTAACATGTGAATTATGGAATTTTATTTGCCTGTAACCTGCTTTTTCATGTTGTTTCAAGATTGTCTATTATGAGAAACAATGTAGTGCTCTAGCATGCCTGTAATGAAACACAGACTAGACTAGAACAAAGACTAGAACCTAGCAACGTAGCGCATGCTGATAATGCTAGCACTTGAAAATGATAAATAAAAAAATAAGAAGCCAAGAAATGAAAAAGGGATAAGATAAATTATTGGTCACAATAGACAGTAAAGCTAGAGAGGCTAGTAAGATAGATAATACTTGGGCAGCAGCTGCAGAGAGCCTTTGGCTAAAAATCAATGTGTTTACTGTAAAGAAAAAAGACACTGGGTGAGAGACTGCCCCCCCAAAAAAAAAAGAAGAAGTGGGGCAATGCTGGCTCTCTAAAAAAAGAGACTGTGTTTCATATTCCCCCACTAATGAGCTCAAGACAAGTTAGAGAATTCCTGGATACTGTGGGCATTTACAGATTGTGGATTCCAGAATTTGCTAAATTAAAGAGATAAACAGCCCTTCGTATGAAAAAAAAACAAAACAAACAAACAAACAAACAAAAAACCAACAGGCCTTTGATGCCATTAAGACTTCCCTAATGTCAGCTCCAGCTTTAGGCCTCCCAGATGTGACTGAGAACAAAGGAATTGCCAAAAGAGGTTCTTACTCAGAGTTTGAGGCCTTGGGAAAGACCTGTGGCATACTTATCTAAAGAATTAGACCCTGTGGCTACAGGATGGCCTGCTTGTTTGCTATAACGTTACTGGCTAAGGACACAGATAAATTGACTCTGGGACAAAACTTGGTGCATGCCCTAGAAAGTATGGTTCAGCCCTGATCGATGGCTGACTAATACTCACATGACTCATGACCAGACTCTGTTGCTCAGCTCTCATAGACTCATTTTTGCCACCCCCTACAAGTCTGAACTTAGCTACCCTGCTCCCAGACAAGACTGGTATGAGGATCTGATAGACCAGCAGCTATGGTAGCTAGGCACAGGCCCTGCCAGAGAACACATTGGCTCAAGAGGTAGACCTGATCGCCCACACTAAGTCCTTGAAATTAAGAAAAAGAAATAGACTCAACATCTACACGGATAGCAGGTCTGCTTTTGCCACAGACCATGTCCATGAGGCCATATATCAACAGAAGAGTCTAATGAGGTTGGGAGAAAAAGTAATTAAGAACAAAGAAAAAATACTGGCTCTAATGAGGCCCTCCACGACCCTGCCAAAGTAAACCTCATCCACTGTCCTAGTCACTAGAAGACAGATATTGTAACAGCAAGGGACAACAACATGACAGACTGAGAGGCACAAGCAGTTACAGCCATGGTCCTGGCAATGGAGCCCAAGTTTGCCTACACAGCAAAAGATTTAGCCTTCATTTCCAAAGATTCTAGTCACCAGTTCAACAAAAATAAGAGACTGTGGTACACCTCCAGGAAAAGAAAATCTTGCCACAAGGACAAGCAGAGGGTATGATCAAACAGATACACCAGTGACTCACTTAGGGGTAAGTAAGCTCACCGAGACATTTTCCAAGACTAAGTATCATATACCAGGTTTAAAACACCTTATAGAACAGGTGATACACAGTATGTGCCTGCCAAAAAGTCAATGTCTGCCACACTATGGTAGATCCAGAGAAGAGGTACCGGAGAGACCTGGCATCTACTGGAAAGTAGACTTTACTAAAAAAAATATGAGTATAAATACATTCTGGCTTTTATAAATATGTTCTCAATATAGGTAAAAGCTTTTCCCTGTAAAAATAAGACTGCTCAGATGGTCATCAAAAAGATTATTAAAAGAAAGTTTTCCAAGGTTTGGAGTGCCAAAAGCAATAGTGTCAGATAATGGCCCTGCCTTTGTTGACCAGTTAAGTCAGGGCATGGACAAGTATTTAGAAGTCAAATAAAAATTACATTGTGTATGCAGATGTCAGAGCTTAGGAGAGGTAAAAAGGATACACGTAACTCTAAAAGAGACCTTGACAAAATTAGCCATGGCTACTAGCACAGACTAGATAGTGCTCTTTCCCCTTGCCCTATGTAGAACTAGAAATACTCCCTCTTGATTCTGTTTTACTTTTTTGAGATCCTTTATGGGGCTCCCATGCCCATCACTGTCTTAAATAATGTGTTTAAACCCATATGTTGTTGTAATAATGATCTATATGCTAAGTCAAAAGGCTTACAGGTGGTACAAAAAGAAGTCTGATCATAACTGGCAACAGCGAATGAGCACGGTACCCCAAAGACATCTCACCAGTTCCAGTTGGATCTACTGGGCATATACCCAGAAGATCTTCCAACTGGTAATAAGGACACATGCTCCCCTATGTTCATAGCAGCCTTATTTATAATAGCCAGAAGCTGGAAAGAACCCAGATGTCCCTCAATAAAGGAATGGATACAGAAAATGTGGTACATTTACA
>NC_034593.1:12421738-12443308 GCF_900095145.1 Mus pahari | reverse complement strand
ATCGTGTGGATTCTTCATTCCTCCTTAGAATAAGGAACAAAATACCCATGAAAGGATATAGGTACAGAGACAAAATTTAGAGCTAAGATGAAAGGATAGACTATCCAGTTGAAGATTTGATCTGCATACACCTACATCACATCCTTGAATATCGCTGGAAGGGTACCTACCTAGTCCTACTTATTACCCCTTGTTATCTTATTTTCTGTGCTTAACCTTTGGCCCATATAACCTTAATTGCTTAAGTACAGTAAAAGTTGTGATTCACAGACAATAATATCAATAGCAACAGGTGAAGCATCATTTCAAGATTGAAATGTACCAGAGAAAAGGGGGGGAATGTAATATCCAAAATAAATTCAAGACTACCCAGTACCTTCCCCGTTCAAAAGGACTTTGCAAACTGTACTAGCAGACCAAGTACAGAGTCAGATAAAAAGCTGGCTGACCAAACTAATATAGAGTCATAGTTTTTACATCAAAATTACTTAGCTTCCAAAACAAGATTAACAATTCCCCTGCCCCACTTTACATTAAAAACACAAGGACAGGCAAAAAGTCACCCTATACAAACCAACCAATGTTTAAAAAGATTATTGGCTACACCAATTAAAATACCAAACTACCTTGGTGCCCATATCCAGCTCTTACAAAGGTATAAAAATTGTGTTCTTTCTTTGTTCTGGGTCTCTCCTCTGGCCTGCATGCTCAGAGGGGGTTCCCTAACATGTTGATTAAGTGAAATCTTCATGTGTTTTGCAATGATGGTGGTCTCTGTGGTCTTTGTGTGAGTGAGGGTCTTTTGACAAGCTACAACAGGTATTCCTTTTTCTTGAGTTTCATGTGTTTTGCAAATTGTATCTTGGGTATTCTGAGCTTGTTGGCTAATATCCACTTATCAGTGAGTGCATATCATAAGTATTCTTTTTGTGATTGGGTTACCTCACTCAGGATGATATCCTCCAGATCCATCCATTCGTCTAACAATTTCATAAATTCATTGTTTTTAATAGATGTGTAGTACTCCATTGTGTAAATGTACCACATTTTCTGTAGCTATTCCTCTGTTGAGAGACATCTGGGTTCTTAGCTTCTGGCTATTATAAATAAGGCTGCTATAGTGGGGCATGTGTCCTTATTACAAGTTGGAGCATCTTCTGGGTATATGCCCAGGAGTGGTATTGCTGGATCCTCCTATAGTACTACGTCCAATTTTCTGAGGAACTGCCAAACTGATTTCCAAAGTGGTTGTACAGTTTGCAATCCCACCAGCAATGGAGGAGTGTTCCTCTTTCTCCACATTCTCACCATCATCTGCTGTCACTGGAGTTTTGATCTTAGCCATTCTGACTGGTGTGAGGTGGTTTCTCAGGGTTGTTTTGATTTGCATTTCCGTTATGATTAAGGATGTTGAACACTTTCTCAGGTGCTTCTCAGCCATTCGGTATTCCTCAGTTGAGAATTCTTTGTGTAGCTCTATACCCCATTTTTAAATAGGATTATTTGGTTTTCTGGAGTCTTTGTATATATTGGATACTAGCCTTCTATCAGATTTAAGATTGGTAAAGATCTTTTCCCAATCTATTTGTTGCCTTTTTATCTTATTTACAGTGTCCTTTGCCTTACAGAAGCTTTTCAAAATTGAAAAAAAACTATATATATATATTTCCATTTGTTAATTCTTGATCTCACAGTACAAGCCATTGGTGTTCTGTTCAGGAATTTTTCCATTGTTCCCATATGTTTAAGGTTTTTCCACTTTCTCCTGTATAAGTTTAGTGTCTCTGGTTTTATGTGGAGGTCCTTGATCCACTTATACTTTAGCTTTATACAAGGAAACAAGAATGGATGAATTAGCATTCTTCTACATGCTAACTGCTAGTTGAGTCAGCACCATTTGTTGAAACTGTTGTCTTTTGTCCACGGTATGGCTTTAGATCCTTTGTCAAAGATCAAGTGACCATAGGTGTGTGGGTTCATTTCTGGGTCTTCGATTCTATTCCATTGATCGACCTGTCTGTTACTATACCAGTACCATGGAGTTTTTATCACAATTGCTCTATAGTACAGCTTGAGGTCAGGGATGTTGATTCTATCAGAGGTTCTATTATTGTTGAGAATGATTTTCACTATCCTAGATATTTTATTATTCCAGATGAATTTGTAAATTGCTCTTTCTAACTCTGTGAAGAATTGAGTTGGAATTTTGATGAAGATTGCATTGAATCTGAACATTGTTTTTGGCAAGGATTCCTGACAATCCATGAGCATGGGAGATCTTTCCATCTTCTGAGATATTTGATTTCTTTCTTCAAAGACTTGAAGTTCTTATCATACAGACCTTTTACTTCCTTAGTTAGAGTCACACCAAGGTATTTTATATTATTTATGACTATTGTGAAGGTTGTTGTTTCCCTAATTTCTTTCTCAGTCTGTTTATCTTTTGTGTAGAGAAAGGCCACTGATTTGTTTGAGTTAATTTTATATTCAGCTACTTCTCTGAAGTTGTTTATCAGTTTTAGGAGTTCTCTGGTGGAACTTTTGGGGTCACTTATGTGTACTATCATATCAAGATGGCCATTTTCAATATGTTAATCCTACATATCCATAAACATGGGAGATCTTTCCATCCTCTGATATATCCCTCAATTTATTTTTTTCAGAGACTTGAAATTCTTGTCACTTGCTTGGTTATAGTTATACCAAGATATTTTGTATTATTTTTGTTTATTGTGAAGGATACTGTTTCTCTCTCTTCTTTCTCAGCATGTATGTTGCTTGTGTAGAGGAAGGCTACAGATTTGAGTTAATTTTGTGCCCAGCAACTTTGCTAAAAGCAAATTTTATTTGTTGTAGGAGTTTTGTTAGAATTTTTGAGGTCACTTATATATAATATCATCTGAAAATAGTGAGACTTTAGGACATCTTCCTTTCCAATTTGTATCATCTTGATCTTCTTTAGTTGTCCTTTTGCTCTTGCTAGAACTTCAAGTACTATTAAGAGATATGGGGAGATATGGGGAGAGTGGGCAGCCTTGTCCACCTAATTTCATGTTGGCTATTGGCTTGCTGTATATTGCCTACATTGTGTTTAGGCAAACATCTTGTATCCCTGATCTTTCCCAGACTTTTGTCATGAAGTGATGTTGTATCTTGCCAAATGATTTTTCAGCATCTAGTGAGATGATCATTCTTTTTTTTCTTTCAGTTTCATTATATGGTGTATTACATTGATGGATTTTTATATCTCAAACCACCCCTGCATCCTTGGGATGAAGCCTACTTGGTCATGGTTGATGGTATCCTTGATGTGTTCTTGGATTAAGTTTTGCATAGTTTATTGAGTCTTTTTGCACCAATTGGTCTGAAATTCTGTTCTTCCTTGATTCTTTCTGTTGTTTAGGTACCGGGTTAACTATGACTTCATAGGATGAGTTTGGCAGAGTTTCTTCTGTTTCTATTTTGTGGAATAGCTTGAGGAGTATTAGCATTAGCTCTTTGATAGTAGAATTTTGCACTAAAACTATCAGGCCCAGAGCTTTTTTGTTTGAGGATTATTTCTTTAGGGATTATAGGAAATAGGTCAGATAGTTTAGCTGATCTTGATTTAGTTTTGGTAAGTGGTATCTTTCTAGAAAATCACCCATTTCATTTAGATTTTCCAATTTTGTGCAATACAGACTTTTGAAATAAAACTTAAGGAGTCTTTGAATTTCCTCAGTGCATCTTGTTATGTCTCCTTTTAATTTGTTATTTTGTTAATTTGTATACTGTCTCTGTGTTTTAGCTAGTTTAAGTAAGGGTTTGTCTATTCTGTTGATTTTCTCAGAGTCAGCTCTTGGTTTTGTCAATTCTTTGTAGTGTTTCCTTTGTTTCTAATTGATTGATTTCAAACCTGAGTTTGATATTTCCTGCCATCTGCTCCTCCTGGGAGTGTTTCTTTCTTTCTTTTTTAAGATTTAGATGTGTTTTCAATCTGTTAGTATAAGAATTTCCAATTTCTTTATGAGAGCACTTAATGCTGTGAAGTTTCCTCTTTGCACTGCTTTCATAGTGCTCCAAAAGTTAGAATATTTTGTTCCTCACATTTTTATTGAATTCTAGAAAGTCTTTCATTTCTTTTATAATTCTTCCCTGATCTGATGATCATTAAGTAGAGAGTTGTTCAGGTCCCATGAATACCTGGGCTTTCTGTTGCTTCTTGCATTGTTGAAGTCCAGCTTTACTCCATGGTGATCTAATAAGCTCTAGGGGGTTCTGTCAATCTTTTTGTGTCTGTTGAGGCTTATTTTGTGACCAATTATATTGTCAATTTTGGAGACGGTTCTGTGATATACTGAGAAGAAGGTATATTTTTTGTGTTTGGGCGAAATGCTCTATAAATATGTGTTAGATCCATTTGAATCAAAACCTCTGTTAATTTTGTTATTTCTCTGTTTAGTTTCTGTCTCAATGACCTGTCCATTCATGAGTGTGGTGTGCTGAAGTCTCTGACTATTAACATACTGGGTTTGATGTGTGATTTAAACTTTAGTAACATTGCTTTTATAAATGTGAGTACCCTTGCATTTGTGGCTAAGGTATTCAGAATTGAAATGTCCTCTTAGTGGATTTTTCCTCTGATGAGCATGAAGTGTCTGTCCTTGTCTCTTTTGGTTACTTTTGGTTGAAAGTCTAGTTTATTAAATATTAGAATGGCTACACCAGCACGTTACTTGTGTCCATTTCCTTGTAAAATCTTTTCACAGCCCTTCATACCGAGATAATAAATACCTTCGTTGCTGAGATATGTTTTCCTGTATACAACATTATGATGGATTCTGTTTGTGCATCCATTTTGATAGTTTGTGAGTATTTAAATCATGTGAGACATTTCCTAAATTTTTTTTAAATACAAAAATATGAACTACCACTAGTTTTATAATCTGAGGAATAATGAAATCCTTAGGTATAAAGAATGAAACAAATATTTAATACCATAAAAACTATTTGTATTTGTATTATTTAGGAGAAAACCCTTTTCATCTCTCTGTGAAAATGTTTTTGTTTCCCTTTGGGAGAAATATTAGTTGGTGTAAAAAGATGTATCAGGGAAAAAAGCATGTTTCAATGGTGCAATATTAAAGAAATGTATTTAAGTATTTCCCTTCATAGAAGTTTCTTAAAGTACCCCAAATGTCATTATTTCCCCCAAATTACTGACAAGAGAAAATAAATTGCAATTTAAACATTTATTGTTGGGAACAAAATAAAAGGGGGTTCGGGTGACCCCTGGGGAAAAGTTGGGAAGGAAACTGGGCCTAGTGTCTGGCCAGAGTTCCCCTGTGCTCTGGGCAGGCAGACACAGGTGATAGGGGGCTGCCAGACGCTTTCCCACAGGGCCCTGGGTGAGCATGGCAGGGGTGGAAAAGGGGCATCCCCTGACCTGGGACCCCCCTGGAGCTACCTTGCTAGCACTCCAGGGTTGTGGGAGAGAGGGAATAGGAGAAGTTCCCAACACTGCCCAGAGTACACAATGGACCCTGATGGAGCAGAGCAGAGACTCTATGGTTTAAGAGCTTTATTATGGAAATGTAGGGAGAAAGAGAGAAGAGAGAGAGAGAGAGAGAGAGAGAGAGAGAGAGAGAGAGAGAGAGAGAGAGGAGAAGACAAAGACAAAGGAGAGAGGAGAAAAGACAAAGAGAAAGGGAAGAGGAGAAAGAAGAGAGAGAAACAAGAGGTGAGAGCATGGTGGGGCTGAACACCCCTTTTTATGGTCTTCACTGTTGCTAGGTAACTGGGGAGGAGTTTAGCTTGAAGGTCAGAAGCTTGGGCCATTGCTTATGTGACTACTGACCATGATTCTCTTGTGGGGGCTGTGGGAGATAGTACCTTAGGCAGGGGCCAGAGTTCCAGGAGCATGAGGGAAAGCCTACCATGTCATGAGGGTGAATTATGACCATCGGGGTTCAGACCTCAGCTCAACTGGAGACCAGCCTGTAATTCCCCCACAATTTATATCTGCTAAAATAACAACTTACTAATAAAAACAAGTATCTCTTTATTAAGTCAAAACATATCAGTGATTTAACCTCTATTTAGGACCACTAATTAAAATTTTAATTACTTAAAATTTTAGTAATTGCATAATTACTTTAATTACTCTGTTATAACACATAAAGGATCTTGTTTGAACATTAGTGAAGGTGAGCAAAAGTGAAGTGAGAACATCCTTATTTCAGGTGAGAAGAAGGCTAGAGTATTCTTAGTTCAGATAAGTATTCTTAGTTCAATAATATTGTACCATTTTGAAGGATGCACATTAATTGAATTTTAAATTTTATTCTCTACTCAGATTTTACTTTGCATTTATACCTCTGTTTTTATAATAAGACCATACACTGTGAATTAATCTATGCAAATGGGATGATATTTCAAAGAAAATGGACATCCTCATGAATCCCAGAGCTCCCAAAGACTATGCTTAATAAATCAGTATTAAATTACTCTGAACCCATAATTGTTCTGCGTCCTTCTGCCAAAGTGAAGGATTATTACTTCTCTTATTAAAGAAGGCCTACTCAGACCAATATCCATAGTTGCTCAAAAGCTGGGTGGGTGGGTTGATTTAAATTTGGTTGAATAGCCTTACCAATCTAATTAAGATGAATAAGTCTAGATTTAGAAAAGAGAAAGAGGTTTAAAAAATATAACATGCCTTAACCAAATAAAAAGATATTTCATATATCTTTATTTTACTTGTGGAAATAACTGCCAGTTGAGACACATAAAAGCAAATTTAATCAAATTAATATAATCTAATATGTTAAAAGTAACTTGTGCTGCATAATATAAAAATGGAAGTGTTTTTGTGACCCAGGTATCCAACATATAATGAACACTATATCAACAGAATCAATATACATTACTTCAGTTTTTAATGAATATTTCTAATTATCTTAAATTCCTTCAGTGTAGCTGTTTATATCAATGAAAAGAAAAATAATTGTTAATTAGCACAGTATTCACTATGTGCTGGTAATTTACAAGTTACCAGCAAGTTAACACATCTTAGGAAAGGGTTCCTAAACTGAAGAATTGATTTTATCAGACTGGCCTGGGGAAAAGTCTGTGGGACATTTTTGAAGCTGATAATTAATGTAGGAGGATCTAGGCCCTGTGTGTAAAATATTACCAAGCAGTGGTTCTAGAGGACATTTGTAGATAGCTGAGCATGAGCCAGTGAAAGAGTCAGACAGCAAAACAGCCAGAAACCTCTTCCAACTAGGGTTTTTGCTCAAATTTCCTGCTTTTGAATCCAAGACCCAATTTTTCTCAGCAGTGGTCTATTACCTGAAAACATAGACTAAAATAAATCCTTTCCTCCCACAATTTATTTTTGAAGGGCCAAGCTTAACATTACAAACCCAATTTTTCTTGCAGACTCCATTTTATGATTAACTTGCCCTCTGAATGAACTCAGCTACTAAAAAAACCCAACTTGTTCTAGGAGTCATGTCACCCTGGTAACAATCACAGTTCCCCTTAGCAAATAACCACCCCAACCCTAGGAGCAACCAATCATTTCTTAAGGAGAAAGTACCTACTGTCTTAAAGTAGACGCTTAAGCTAGCAACCATTGTTCATATAAAGATGAAGTCAATACTAACCATTAAAAGTATGCCAAGCAAATGTTAACCAATCATATAACTGCCAGGATGCAAAGTCCCTCACCCTGCTACAGCAACCTTGATAAATAGGCAAGGTTTGTACCTACTAAGGGTTTTCCATACCTTCCACTGTGTTGGAAGTTCCGATCTTGAGCTTGAGAAAAGACTCTTTGCTTTTGCATATGACTTGAACTCCTGGTTGTCTCTAGTGGTCTGTGGGGACCTCACCACCTGGGCAAAACAGTTTTCAGTCAGTGTTTTATTATAATAACAAAAAGAAAAACAAGACAGACTAATTTTTTAGTAGATTTGCTAAGCAGATTCAAACAGAGCTTAGAATAGAGTAACCTGAGAGTACTTAGCAGTGGAGTGGCACACAGTTGATAGACTGGATGAGGTCATTTCAATTAAAATGAATTGTTTGATTGACCAGTCAATTGGTTACCTATTAAACATTGTGGGTTCAGTGAGAACTAGAAAGAATTTGAGGGTCCATTCTCATTTTGACCATGACATAAATGAAGAGAAAACAGAAAGATTTTTGATTCTCATTTGATGACATCTGTGATATAAGTGACATTGTTACTAGGTTGGCCACTCAAGTAATTTCCTAAAGAGAGAACAGAGAAGGACAAACACTAGAGATCACTTGAAGTCGTTAACCGAGCTGATGACAGAAGCAACACCAAGATATTCTGTGTGCCCAAACAATGACTGTGAAGTCACATTGGAACTTATCTGGCTATATTTTTGCCAGTACTATTTAACCTAATTCAAACAACCACGTAAGCTTCCGACTTACGCTTACACCCTTATGTGAAAGAGAGAGACAGAGAGAGGAAAAAACTTTGGTTTTGAAGTGGAAGAAACATCAGGGCTCTGCATTTAGTGGTTTTTATAACTGGGAACATTCGCCGACCTAAAAGAATCTAAAGGTACTCACTGAAGGTGAACAGTCCTGAAAGGCTCCCTCGGCACAAAGCTTGAAGCAGAATGACATTGAGAAGATAAAATGTTTCAAGACAGGAGCCATTTCAGAGGCATGCATGCCACAGAATGTGAGTGGTATTAGACCCAAATCCTTAGGTAGGCCTTTGAAAAGAAGGAGGGAGCTCACCACAGAGTATAATTTCCACTGGGAATGGCTAAAAACAGCAACAGTATGTAGACCAGAATTACTGGCTGAACTAGAGCCCACTACACCAGATTTACTAGATGCCTGAAGAAGCAAAACCAAACCCTACATTCATGAAAAATGCCAGTCAATGAAATGGGCCTGTGTTCCTGTATGCTCTACTCAGATAAACTGTTATGCCCTAAGTCCACAGGAAACCCAGACGAGCCCAAGAATTTCAAAGTCCACTGCAACTTGCAAAAGATTCTTTTATTGTTTCAAATTGGAACTCGGACCGCATGCCCAGCACTCACAGGGTGAATGCTGGCATGTGTTGCCTGACTCGGGAAAGCACTAGGTTTATATACAGCATAGTTAGGAATCCCCTGAATGTTCACAGAACAGGGGAGTAGAGGGCTATAATCATTTGTTGGGATGGAACTGAAGCTGGGAGGGGAATCAATGGGTGTCTGTTGTGGGGTTATCATAGAATAATTTTATGGCCGTTATAACTGTCTGTGACCTCTGATTACCTTTTCTCCATGATTTAAACTCAGGACCCTAATCTCCTTTAAGTTTGCTATTTCTTTAAGGTCTCACGGACAGGCACCTGGAAAGTTTGGCTGTTTATCAGGAAGAAAGTTGGTTTCAGAGACACAGAGGCAGGAAGTTAGCATTTGGCTCCTCGGGATGTCTCCATTAAGAAGGAGTGTGATGGTTAGTGCCATTCTAATGCTAGGCTGGGTTCCCTTGGAGAGGCCAGGGAGGGGAAGGGAGCCTGGGGCTTGCTGCTGAATGATGCAACACAGGCATCAGCTGCTTGCCTCGGCTGGAGGAAGGATGGGAGCTTCTGAGGGGGAAAATACAGAGGCAAACTACACAAAACACTGAAGTCTCTTTGGTGAGATTTTTCAGAAATAGGACAATTATCCGCAAAGATTTAGCATCAGTAATTCGGATATTACAACAAGACAATATAAGTCTATAGTTATCAATGAGATGGAACCATTAATAAAATATATTTCCCAACTACAAGTCTTCAGGTCCAGATGGATTCATTTCTCAATTCATCTCTCAATACCACAACTCTAAAAAATAGACTTCTACAAATTCCTCTCAAATTAATATATAAACTAGGAGAAGGAAGGTGCTGCCAAAGGTTACGTACAGTGCTACCATTACTCATACCACAAACAAGTAAGAACACAACAAAAGAGAAATTTATAAGCCTGTTCCTCTATGAAAATGAATATCAAAATATTCTCAATGTCCAACATGTATTTTTATGAAAATGTTCCTATTTAAATAATAAGCCTTTTTGACTGAAGAAGCAAGGCAGACACAATGTAGGCCAGAGGCTGTTCATTCAGGTGGCAGATCCACTCTGCCACCAGAAGATTTCTAACATAGAATATTTGATAAATTTAGGATGCTAGGTTCTGCACCTAGTGATTGTGTTATTTGTTGATTATAAATTAAGATTGTCTGGTGTCTTCCTTCTTGTGGGATTCAACTGAGCTCCATCCAGGGAAAGGTAACCACGGCAGAGTGTGGGTTTTCAAGAGTGCACACCAGCTAGCCCTGGAAACTTGAGAGTGCAGAATGGGCTTGGCAGCAGCCAGGCACAGGGTGGAGAGAGTGACTTCAGAGCTCTGGAGAGGCAGAGGCAGCCTTGGTGGGACAACCATTGGCAAAAGAGGAAAAAAAATGTGGTCTCAGTACCAGTCTAGGAACAGACCAAGACTGCCGACCGGTGCTTATCCAGCAATATTGCAGATTGTTTTCTAATTTTACACACTAGAGGCGACAAGCACATGAAGGTAGGAAGGCAAGAAAGCTGCGCAGAGGTTAAGCCAAGTTCTGTGTCTGGGCATGCTAGTGTCTCAGGGACAGCAAAACATTCTCTGACTCTCTGCTCCAGGCTCTCGCACTGGCCCTACCACACTGCAGTAAATTAGACTTGTTTTCTTTCCTAGGAAATGCTGAAAAACAAGTGAAAATCCAAGTCCTTCTTACTCAAGTGACAGCGCTTTCTTTGGGGAAGTGAGGGGAGAGTTTGTTCTTCTATGCATAATTAGGAAGAAATGTTAGCCCCTCACTGTGCTAGTGACTTAGAGTCACAGTGACCAAAAAAAAACTTATAGAAGACAGAGTTCATTGGAGGCTTCCTGTTTCAGAGGTTGAGTCTGTGACCATCATGGTAGGGTGTTGGGCTATGTGTCTGCTTCTCCACTGCGGTACCTGGAGGGCTGCTGCCATGGTATTCAGGGGAGACAGAATGAAGTCTGCAATGGGGGTTCTCAGTCCATGTTTTTCAAGAGTGGGAAACTGTGGAGTCTGGGATAATTGTTACTGTTCCATATCTCCTGTGTGCCTAGTCAGGAATGGGGATCCCTGGTCCTTGCTTCCCCTCAGGGTGGCTGCACACCAGGCATGTAAGGGAAGGAAGAGTACAGGATGAGTGCAGAACCCAGTTTGGTTCCCAGTGAGAGTATAGAAGGGGCTGAGAGAGAGAAGGCCTTCTCCTGGAGATTTAGGCATTGCTTTTTATGATGAAAGCCTCCCCCGAATTGATCCTTGATGCAGAGATGGTCATTGCCTTTTCAAACTGTCTTATTTGATGGAGGGTGTGAATGCACACATCTTACTCAAGTTAAACCAGGGTTAAATATCTTCCGCAGAAGGAATGCCCAGGTACAGAAGTTCATTGACTGAAAGCTCTGGGCCTATCTAGATAACTCATTAGCATGGAGAGCTCCAAGTGTCTGATTGCCATGGTCCTCAGTGGGGTGTCCTCAGATGATCCTCAGAGGTGGGCAAGGAGTGGCTCCACTCCTACTGTTCTCAATTCTGAGATTCAAGGGATCTGAGCTCACTCAACCTTCTGTCTGGTGGCACAGTAGGGATCATGGCAGCAGGCAGGCAGGCCTGGTGCTGGGTCAGTAGCTGAGAGCTCACATGTTGAGTCAACAGTGAGGAGGTAGAGAACAAGAGCTAACTGGGAATGGTGTGGGCTTTTGAAAGCTCAAAGTCCACTTCCAGTGATACACCACCAGCAAGGCCACACTGCCTCATTCTTCCCAAACAGTTCTACCAACAAGAGGCCTAACATTAAATACATGAGTCTATCGGGCTATTCTCACTCAAATCACCCATTCTCCCATCTTCCATTAACTCATAGGCCTTCTTCCTATTGTTGGTGTCAGGGAGTGGGGGTAGCACTGTATACTTTTTCTTTTTCTAAGCTATGGAGTTTAATACATTGCTTAGTAACTTTAATTTTCCCTTATGCATATAAATATTTAGGTTTGCTTATCTTTCTACTTTCAACAAATTTTGATACAGTATTTCCATGTGTGTTTCATATAGAGTGTTTCCAAAGTTTTTTTTTTTTTCTTAGACCTATGAATCATTTAGGGTGCTTTTTAAAGTCACATGTATCTGGGAAGATAAGCTGCCTCACTGATGTTTCCCCGTTTGCAATGTCTCTGTGTGATGCAGATTCTGATCTGCTGAGATACGTTCTATGATGACATGCTAGCATCAGAGTCCACAAATATTACTTATGTGTTTGACAACAATGTCTGTTTGATCATTTCCATTGGTTTAATCTAGTCTTTCCCACTCTGTACAGTACATGCTGCTTGCTTTATTTTGTTTCATGATCTATCAGTTTGGTTTTTTAAAGTCTTTTAAAATAGGGTAGGTCCTGTTGTGTGGCCCAGGCTGGCCCTTTCTGGAGTGCATGTCATTGCACAGTAAATTCTACTGTGGAATCTTGAACATGGTAAATACCAAACAGTAAGAACACAGGCTATTTGTATATTTGTCACAGCTCTTTTATGAATAAATAATAGAAACTCAGCTTCAGCTGGTTTCAGTAAAAAGGGTTGTTCCTTAGCTCAGCTAGAAGAGAAATCCAGAGTTGGAAAATCCCTGTTGACATGTAGCTGGATTCAAATAGACAGGAAACGTCATTAGAGTCAGCCTCCCTTAATCTCTTTCATCTACCATTTTGTTTTTGAGACATCTTGTTTCCAAGTAATCCTGGTCAAAGAGAGCTGTACTCTTCCAGTCCAGCAGCCATGGGACAAGTGGCATGTGTCAGACACCTGTCCCTGACCTGTTGACTTGACTGGGTCTGGTCATCCTGCTAAGCCTGACCAGTTCACTTGACTGGATGCGCTATCTTCTCATGAATCTGGGGGTAGGACTGGGTCAAACTACACTCCTATGTCTAAAGATGTCTGAGAAAAAATCTGGAAATTATACAATGGAAGCACAACAGATGCTCACATCATGAACCTAATTTCCTGCCTGTTTGCTGTTCATGTCAGGATAACGTGGAATTTTAGAGACATCTGCAGTCACTTGGCTTTGGAGATTGAAGGACCGAAGTTTGACAGAGATGTGAATGCTGCTCACCAGTGTGTGAAAATGATAGTGAAGAAGCTGATCCAGTCACTTGTGCTCACTTTCCATCAAATGCCCATGTGGTTGCATGCACTTCCTTGAGACAGATCTTACAAAATTTCTCAGATGTCTGAGCACAAGAGAGCCAGACTACACCTGGCCCTGCCAAGAAAACAGAATCCTTCCTTCACCTTCTAAACAATCAGCAGTGATGGATGCTTATGCTCCCAAAAGGACTTGATAGTTTATGTCTATGTCTGACCAAGAGCAATTGTAACTTTCATCATGATAGCATGTAGTGTGCATATTATTAAAGTTGTAGTGTATATTTTAAAAAATATACTTACTTGTTGCTGACTTTCTGAAGTATATTTCTCTTTGTATAGCTAATTGAATTATATATATATATATCTATATAAAATCTTAAGACTTGGTTTTGAATGAATGATATTTGAATCTATATTTGTATTATTGTCAGCTATAAGGCTTGCTAGGAACATTTTCAGTAGAAATATTTTGGCTTTTCATATGATTTTGAGTAAATGGAACACTTAGTAATGGACACAATCTCTTTGTTGGGCACTTCATTGTAGACAGTTACAATGATCTTTAGTTATAGAACTATAGGTGTCAGTCATTGTGAGTCCAGCCCTGTCATTAGTAATTGATCACTGGGCAGGAAGAGCTGCTTCTAAACCTTGTACTATCACATACTGCTCTATACATTTAAAATGGTAATGAACTATGAGATACCAAGCATATATAATATGTAAATACAAAGTCTCAATATGGAACCAATAAATAAATAATACTATCTACAATTAATGTATACAATTGAAATAGAGAGATAAGAAACAAACAACCAAAGGACAGGGGAAATTTCATTTTAGATCCTACTTATAGTAAATAGAGAATAAATGCATATTAATTTAATATAAATGTATCAAAGTAGTTTAAATATAGATTTATTATTTGAAAATCCAAAATCACAGCTTTCTTGAGTAATGCTTAATTTGAAAAGTCTATATTATATTGGATGGAAGAAACATGAGAGTGGTAAGAGGGAGGACAGGAAAGGGAGAAAGAGAGATGTTTTTAAATAAAAGCAAAATTTAAAAACAAAAGACTTTATTAAATATTTTAATTAAGAAAGGAGTAAAACTTTACCACAAAGAAAATTCTAAGCTGAGAAACTTTTTGCTAAGTTCTATTTGATATTTACATGAACACAGAGCTGGGAGGTGATTAAGCACTTGCCTCACATGCTTGAGGCCCTAGATCCCATCATCACTAAATATCAAAACAATAGAACAAAAATAAATGGAACCATTAGAAAAGAAACACAATGGTAATGTGACTGAAGGCAATGCCTGGGTTGGCCTATGCTAAATCATTCCTTCTTAGAAAGCTGCTTTAAGACAGGCTTAGTATAAATTGGAGTTTATTTGGGACCTAGGGAAGCAGGTAGAGGCAGAGAAGGGGGTACAGAGAAGGACAAAAACAGAGAGGAAGAGGGGAAGTGGCCTGCAGGGGACCCATGGGGAGAAAGGAAAAAGACAAAGAGAAAGGAGGAGTGAGAGGAAGAGATAGATAGGGGGAAAAGGAAAAAGAAGGGGAAAGGAGAGAGGGAGAGGAAAGGTGGGAAGGGGAGGGAGAGAGGGAGAGGGAGAGGGAGAGGGAGAGGGAGAGGGATGCCCAAATTAACCCTATTGTCTGGCTCTTGGCTCCTACTTGGTCACTGTTAGGTAACTATTGAGCAGAGCATAGAAGAAACGCTAACAATCTAGGCCCTCCTATATCAATTAGCAATTAAGAAAATGTTGCATGTATGTGCCCACTAGCCAATCAGATGAAGGCAATTCTTCACTTGAGGCTACCTCTTCCCAGGTTTCTCTAGTTTTATATCAAGTTGACAAAAAATCTTCCCAACAATTTTAGCAAATTTAACAATACATAGATGAAATTACCAGACATTGGAAAGAAATATAAGACTGGATTAACATTTAAAACTTAATCAAGAGGCTGGAGATATAGCTCAGAGGTTAAAAGTATTTGCTGCACTTCTAGATGAGGAGTTTGGTTCCTAACATCCACATCTGGCTCTCTCTCTCTGTGTGTGTGTGTGTGTGTGTGTGTGTGTGTGTGTGTGTGTGTGTAAAATAGGCAAGCAAATAAGCATTTAAAAGAGTCAGTGGTATCATCCCAACTGAAATGATACTGAGAGACCAGCTCATATTCACTAGAATAATTAACACAAAACAGATTACACTCAAATACTGTAAAAACATGGAGTGAGCAGACTTGTTCCTACTTATAGGAATGGAGAATGATCATTTTAGAAAGTATTTTAGATGTTAGTAAGATTAACTACAACTTACCATACAAAACCAAATCCTATTTGAATTTCTGTAAGTATACCAATGTTACAAATGAAATAAAAACAAAAGTCCATATAAAGACAGGAATTCAAATTTTATAGCTTCATTCAGAATATTTAGAAAGTAGAAATGAACCAAGCATCCATTAGCTACAGAATGAAAACCTTTTTCCATACAATGAAGAACTACTCCAGAATAGAGAAAATAGGTTAATGTGTTTCCTAACAACACTGTGATTCATAACAACAGGTATGAATCTGAAAGCATTTAAGTGAAGGAAACCAGACACAAAGCTACACATTTCTATAAAAGAAAAAATATACTAGGGAAGAAAGTGCATTCTTGGGCTCCTGTGGAAGTAAGCGTCCATCCCACAGAGAAGTTTTGAAACAGGGTATCTTTTCTCATGAGCCCAGGCATATCACACCTATAATTCCAGTGCTTAGGAGGCAGAGATAGGAGAATCAGAAGGTCTTCATTAGCTTGGGATATATAGTAGTTTTGAGACCAGCATCAAGTACTTGAGACCCTGTATGGAAAAAAAAAGATAACGAAACATCTTAAGAAAATATTTTCTAATTTTTATTATTACCACCTCACACATAACACTTTGGTCTGAGTCTGTTGCAGCACCTGAGAAAGAATTGTTGTGACTCATGGAACTGCTGAACTATCTTCAAATATACCGCAGAAGCAGAGGAAATGAGGGATTTACCAACCACATGTCAACAGCATAAATGCTGATGCAGTTTCAGACTCCTTTTCCTTTTTCAGTGTAAAACTTGGTAAACACCTTTTCCCCACTGTTCTCAATTATTTTTGATAATTTTTATTTTAGCACAACTATTTACATGCTTATCTTCTCTGCCACTGTACTGGATAGCTTTGTGTCAACTTGACACAGCTGGAGTTATCACAGAGAAAGGAGCTTCAGTTGGGGAAATGCCTCCATGAGATCCAGCTGTAAGGCATTTTCTCAATTAGTGATCAAGTGGGGAGGGCCCCTTGTGGGTGGTGCCATCTCTGGGCTGGCAGTCTTGGGTTCTATAAGAGAGTGGACTGAGCAAGCCAGTGGAGGCAAGCCAGGAAAGAACATCCCTCCATGGCTTCTGTATCAGCTCCTGCTTTCTGATCTGCTTGAGTTCCAGTCCTGACTTCCTTTGGTGATAAACAGCAATGTGGAAAATGTAAGCTGAATAAACCCTTTCCTCCCCAACTTGCTTCTTGGTCATGATGTTTGTGCAGGAATAGAAACCCTGACTAAGACAGCCACCATCCTTTTTTTCTCATGCTAAAGTCCAAATCAATGGTTTACTCATTGTAAGTATGTGCTCTACCACTTAGCCACACTGCCAATCTTTTCCTGATTTCTATTTTCTTTTTACATGATTAATATTTATCTTATTTTCAGAATTGAATAGAAAATGCAGTGTTTCCCTTGTTTTTCTGTCTGAAGCACAAAGAAACAGGTATAGCAAAGAGAGAGTTGAGATTAATATTTATTCTTTATTAAATATCTAAGCTGGGTGTGGTAATGCATGTCTTTAGTCCCAGTGTTTAGAAGACAGAGATAGTAGATCAGTCTCTGTGAGTTTATGACCAGTCTGGACTACTACAAAGCTAGTTTCATGAGAGCCAGAGCAGTTATACAGAGTACCTCTGTCTTGAAAAAAAAATCCTAGATAGATAGATAGATAGATAGACAGATTAAATATGTTTATGTGAAATTTAAACCTCTGAAACTATGAGGTGGTAAATATCAATTAAGATTTATAAGCATTGCTCTTCTCTGTAAACAAAAATCCACCTCATGAATTGAGTAGGAAAGCCTTATACTTGAATGCATCCTCCAGGACAGGCTGTCTATCTGAAAGAAGGGAGAATGTGATAAACCCTGTACAAAAGTCGTACAAATATTGAAGAATATGATGGGCAAGAAGAACAGAGGCAACACATGCTTTCCTCTTCCATCTCCCAGCCTAGACTCTCCTCACTCAGTGAAACCGTTTGCAAGGTTTGAAACAAAATCAGTGATTTTTTTTTTTTTTTTTTTTTTTTTGGTCATGAGGTTAGCCTTTAAGGTCTCACCTATCTCTGCAGCCCAGGCTACAACCCACAAACCCAAAGAAGCTAAGTAACGATAAGAGCCAAGGGAGGATGCTTGAATCCCATTGAGAAGGAGAAATAAAATGAACAACTGGGGTGGAGGGAGGGAAGGAACCGGATGGGAAAGGGAGTGGGGAAGGGAACAGAAAAGACCAAGTGTGGGGAGGACAACAGAAGAGCAAACTAAAATCATTCAGGGGTCTAGAAATCTAAGAGAATGGAAACTCAGGAATCTATGAGTGTGACCCTAGCTAAGATTCCTAGCAATGAGAAATATGGAACATGAAGCTTCCTGTAACTAGGAAAGACTTCCAATGAAGTGATCTGGAGATCAATCCAGACACAAAACCTTCAACCCACAATTTTTCCTGCCTACAAGAAGTGTAGGGATAAAGAGGGAGCAGAAAGTGAGAGGATGGCCCAGCAATGACTGGGTCCAACATGAGTCCCATGCCAATAGAGAGACCCTACCCCTGACACTATTAATATTCTGCTACAGTTGCAGACAGGAGGCTAGTGACTTCACCCAGCTGCTAATGAAAAGAGATGCAGAGTCTCACAGCCAAACATTAGGTGGAGCTCAGAGAATCTTGTAGAAGAGTGGGAAGGAGGATTGAAAGAGCTAGAGAGGCTAAGGACACTACAGAAAACGTAAAGGGGCTCACAGAGACTGAACTGTCACACGGAGATCATGAATGGGATGGACCTAGTTCCTTACACATATGTAACATATGTGCAGCTTGTTCCTCATGTGGGACCCCCTAACAGCAGGGGCAGGGACTATCTCTGATTCTTTTGCCTGCTTTTCGATCTCTTTCCCTAAAGTGGATGGCCTTATCTAGCCACAAAAATGATACACCCAATCCTACTACAACTTTATATGCCAAGGAGGGTTGATATCCATGATAGGTCTGAGCTTTTCTGAGTAGAAAGAAAGGAGGCCATAGAAACAGCAATTGCAATTGCACATGGAAAAGAAAAAAGAAAAAAGCAAGGATAGTAAAAACATTTCTTAACAATAAAAGAACGTCTAGGGGAATCACCATCCCTGACCTCAAGCTATGTGGCAGAGCAATAATGATTTTTAAAACTGCATGGTATTGGTACAGAAACAGACAATTTAATCAATGCAATAGAATCGAAGACCCAGAAATAAATGCACACACCTATGGACACTTGATCTTTTACAAAGAAACCAAAATTATACAATGAAAAAAAAAAAAAGAAAGAAAGTATTGTCAATAAATAGCGCTCATCTAACTGGTATTCGGTATGCAGAAAAATCAAAATAGATTTATATATGTCATCTTGCACAAAGTTCAAGTCCAAGTGGATCGAGGACCTCAACATAAAACAAGGTACAGAAAAGAAAATGGCAAAGAGCCTTGAACTTATTTGCAATGGGGCAGTGGGGCGGGGGGGGGAGATTTCCTAAACAGAACTCCAATGACTCAAGCTTTAAGATCAAGAATTAATAAATGGGACCTCATGAAGCTGAAAAGCTTCTGTGAAGCAAAGGACATAGTAGGACAAATCAGTAACCTCCAGATTGGGATAAAATCTTCAATAACCCTACATCTGATAGAGAGCTAATATCCAAGATATATAAAAAACTCAAGAAGCTAACCACCAAAAAAACAAAAACAAAAACAAAAAACAAAAACAAAACAAAAAAAACAACCCAATCAAAAAAATGGGGTATAAAGCTAAACAGAATTCAAAACAAAGTAACCTTGAACAACTGAGAAGCACTTACAGAAACGTTCAAAATCCCAAGTCATCAGGGAAATGCAAATCAAAATGACCCTGAGATTCCACCTTAAACCAATCAGAATGACTAAGGCCAAAAACTTAGGTGTCAGCACATGTTGGTGAGGATGTGGAGAAAGAGGAACACTCCTCCATTGCTGGTGGGATTGCAAACTGGTAAAACCACTCTGGAAATCAATCTGGAGGTTCCTCAGATAATTGGAAATAGATCTACCTGAAGATCCAGCTATACACTCTTGGGCATATATCCAAAAGATGCTCCACCATGCCACAGGGGTACATGCTCTACTATGTTAATAGTGACCTTATTTGTGATAATCAGAAGATGGAAACAACCCAAATGTCCCAAAACAGATGAATAGATACAGAAAATGTGCTGTATTTACATAATGGAACACTACTCAACTATTAAGAATGAGGGCACCATGAGTTTTGGAGGCATATGGATGGAACTAGAAAATATCATCCTGAGTGAGGTAACTCAGACCCAAAAGTACATTCATGGTATGTACTCATTAATAAGTGGATATTACCAAAAAATATTGTAGAATACCTCAGATACAATCCATAGAACTCAAGCAGGTTAAGAAGCAGAAGGGAGCACTTCAATCCCACGTGGGAGTGAGTAGAAAGAAATCATGGGAGGCAGAGGGAGTGAGGTTCCTGGGAGAGAGAGGGTTTGGAGGGGGAAAGTGGAGGATGATCAAGTACAGGAGTGAGGGGGTGGGAGAGACAGGAGAGAAGCCCTCATTCATCAGAATGAATGGAAAACCTTGGGGTGGATTTTCTGATATAGGCAAGGATCTAAGTTTAATCCCAATACTTTAAAGTGAAGAAAGTATTCTGGATGGTTTGGATAGATCATAAATACAATTTTTAACTACCAATATCTCTTTAGAAAGATATGGGACCTGAACAGCAGTTCAGCCATCTATATCAGAATTTTGGCTGGCTTAATCTTGTGCAGGTTTTATGTGTAAGCACAGAAGCTATGACTATGTGAGTGTAATTACATTTGTCATGTCTAGGAGAGAGCATTCCTTCCTAGCCACTGGCTCTGTTTCTTCTTCTACTATGTTCCTATTGAACACCTGCATGAAATACTCAGGAATAAAGGTAAAAGTAATGAACAAATAAAACTCATTATGAAGGTCTTTCTTAGATGGAGTCTGAGGATACCTACTCTTGTGGTACTAATCCAAAAGGCAAGGCTATTGAGTCTGGAAAAAATACAAGAAATGTAGACAGGTATGTCTCTTCTGTTTTACAGGGACTCCTGTCTACATCTTATTTTTAAACTAGTTATTATTTTAATCGAGTGCAAACTCTGAAGTCCATAACTTTAAGAGTACAACAATGTGGCTTGTTTTAAACCACTGAGGTTATAGTAATTGTTACAGTATCTATAAAAAACTACTACACTTGGTGACAAAACTTTATAATGATATTATTTTTGGTATTTCAAATAGTAAGTCAATGGAAGTCATTCTTTCATTTCATTCAACTCTAAAAAAAATTTAACTGTCATAGCAAGATGCTGCTATATACACGGGCACACAAGTACACATTTAAAATGCAAATTATTGTTGGTACTAAACACTTCAAAAATTTGAAAGTCTAAGAAATAGCAGGCAAGATACCCTAAACCAGATGGCTAACTAATGAATTCAGTAGTGTCCTATAAGAATATCAAATTCAAATATCAAAAGCTGTAATATCCTGAGTGCTATGACTTGAATATTTTTCTTAAAAAATATCATTGTTAACATAGAAATAAAGTGAACTAGTGTCTGTGGAGGGTAAGATAATCAAATGGTGTGTGAAATTTCAACATGCTATTATGTTCTGGTCAGAATTTCCATATTCTATTATAAACCTCATGTAGACTCAAATTGTGTTACCTGTTTTTAAAGATTGTGATAGATGCTAATATGCTTACATTCTGCCCTTGATGACTTGCCTAGCAGTATGTAGTACAGATATTTTATTCCCCATGTGTACAGGCTACATATATTTCAACTCTAATTTATTCTCTCTCTCTCTCTCTCTCTCTCTCTCTCTCTCTCTCTCTCTCTCTCTCTCTCTCTCTCTCGCACGTACACACACACAAGTAGTAGGGATGTAGGGAAAAAGAGGAAAA
>NC_034593.1:12419032-12421708 GCF_900095145.1 Mus pahari | reverse complement strand
CACACACACACACACACACACACACAGTTTATCCATTTTAGAATAGAGTGGGATTTTGCCCATCTAAGACCTCTATTAAATCATTTCAATTTATTTTCAACTATAAGATTTATCTGTTAATATTATCAAATTAATTATATAGATATAGGTTATTAATATTGAGTATCAGGCCCTGCAGTTCTCTGAAACAGCTATGTCTGTACAGAAAGTCTTGGTGACTGACTTTAGCTCAATAGCAGTCAGTGATATAAACACATGGAGACTTGCTATTTAAGAGCCAAGTGGTCCTGGGCTACTTCAGGTGTTTTTATAGTTATTTATATACATGTTTACATCTGGCCTAACCTTCTTGACAGTAGAACTTTTCAGAAGACATCACTATGCTTAGTGACCGCTAGTTCTCACCAACTCTAAAGCTAAGAACACTTGAACTTAGGATCTGAATCCTATAGGTTTTCATGTGCTGCTTCACATCACCTACCTGAAACTTTCACCAATGGAATCAGAAAGTGTGTTGATTTATGACTTTCACTTGGTCTGTAACTATAAAAGTTAATGTCCTTTCCTTAACATCACAACAGTCTATTTGGTGTAACTTGAATACATGTTTCTGGCCATGGTCATTGAGTTTTTAGTCACAGTAAATTATCTCTCAATTCCTTTAAAGGAGAGTCATTATGAATTATGCTTGTTTACAAAGTTATGCTTTAAGGGTCTCTTCCAATATCCATGACTTCACAAAGACTGAGGAGTTGCCTAGTTTTTCAGGGCCAGGCATGTTTTCCCATTAGTTACTATCAAGTAGTTACCAGCAGTGTACCTTTAGCGTTGGTCATTGATGTGCTACATAGACATTATAACAGGTAAGACTGTGGTTTGTAACCTTCCTTTGGAATTTTGCTTGACACCTTCAGCACCATGAAAGCTAGTCCTCAAGGAGGAGATATTCTGATCAGTTAATTCTACAGACAAACTAAGCACTTGTCCTTCTATCCACATGTAAGTGTAGTCCTTATCTTTTATCAAGAAACTTCACTTTAGAAAGAAACCATTTTAGGAGACCATACCCACTCAAAACAGAGTTGTAGCACTCAGTACTAGTGGATACATCAACAACATGCTCTTGTAGATAAGGGTCTAAAAACATTGCAACAGAGAGAGTGGAAGGATTGTAAGAGATGGAGGATCAAGGAGTTTGCTGAGAGACTGTGCCTCTTAGCCATGTCTCATCAACAAGATTGCCTAAACAAGACAGGAAGGAATACAACAAAATAGATGTGTCAAGGTAGACAGAAAAAAAGCTACAATGTCTCAATTCAATTGAAGAATGTTGAAAGAGAAATAGTCTTCTCCAGGGAAGCGTATACCAATCAATTATCCAATACCAAGTGATCAACCCTAAAAACATATATATCAATAAGTTAAAGAGACAGGAAAGGATGTATTTGCTAGTTTGTATGTGAGTGAGTGCGTGTGTGTGTGTGTGTGTGTACAACAGCAATTAATTTTAAAAAGTAATCATGAATTTGAAGACGAACGGGAAGGCATTTCTGAAACGTGTTGGAGAGAGGAAAGAGAGGGAAGAAATAATGTAGTTATAATCTCAAAAATAAAAGAAAATAAGTAAAATGTCTCACATTAAATTGAAAAAGAATAGAATGTTAAAGTTAACATTTCTTTTTAAAAGAAGAGTTATTATTTTGTATAAACACTATTCATATATTAACATACACAAAAATGACTGTAATAATTTATTTTTTAAACTCTAAGCTATTGGAGTTGTCAAGGATCCAGTATCATTTCCCTCAGCTCTACTTTTGTGACAAAGTTGTCAAACACTAATTTTAAGACTTATATTGTTTTTAAAGCTTTTATTAGTACTTTGAAAAATTTCTAAAATATATTTTAACCATATTCACACCCATACTACACTTCTCCCAAATATAAATTTGTGTTCTTAAAATAAAAAATCATCCAATCCAATTGATGCAACAATACATTCTTGGATATGTGACTTTATTTATGAATCACTAGAGAATGTTTTATAAATTATTCAATGTATTAATTATATAAAAATTACTGGGACATATATGAACCTTATTTCAATAGTAAATAAAGTAAAACATTCCAAACATTGCAGTGTGTAATCTTTGATATAAGATGCTCAATTAGTGTTAACTATATTTACATATAAATGTGTTGGGTATTGGGCTATGCAAAGATAGTCTGGTCTCCAGTCAAGCTAAGATGTTGAACCCCGGGAACCTGTGGTGATAATTCACCTACATGAGACAGAAGGAGTTCTCTCATGTCTCCTGGAACTCTGGTTCCTGTTAAGGAAGTTACAGTCCCCTCAGTCCGCATGGGAGAAGCATGACCCAGGCTTCTGACCTTCTAGCTAAACTTCTCCCCAGTTACCTAGCAACAGAAAAGATAGCAGCATACTTTAAGAGGGGCTGTTTGGCCCCTCCTTGCTCTCTCACTCCTCTAGCTCTTTCTCCTCTTACTCTTCTCTCTCCTCTCCTCTGCTCCTCTCTCTCTTCTTCTCTCTCCCTCTTACTCTCTAGCCTTTCTTCTCTCTCCCCCTTTCCCCTTTGTCTTCTCTTGGCCATGTGTCCCGCGCTACCTTCTCGCCAGCAAGAAAAGACGCGGCACACAAACAGGATCCTTCTGCAG
>NC_034593.1:12415643-12419021 GCF_900095145.1 Mus pahari | reverse complement strand
CCTGGCAAACACAGAAGTGGATGCTCACAGTCAGCTATTGGATGGAACACAGGTCCCCCAGTGGAGGAACCAGAGAAAGTAACCAAGGAGCTGAAGGGGGCTGCAACCCTATAGCTGGAACAACAGTATGAACTAACCAGTATCCCCTGAGCTCGTGTCTCTAGCTGCATATAGCAGAAGATGGCCTAGTCGGCCATCATTGAGAAGAGAGGCCCCTTGGTCTTGCAAACTTTATATGACCCAGCACAAGGGAAGGCCTGGGCTAAGTAGAGGGAGTGGGTGGGTAGGGGATCAGGGGCTGGGGGGGGTGTATAGGGAACTTACGAGATAGCATTTGAAATGTAAATAAAGAAAATATCTAAAAAAAAGGAGAGAGAATAAAACAACACCTAGGAGGAAGGGATCCATTCCACTGAGGGGATGTAGCAGTGATGCTCAGAAAATGAATGAATGACACTTAGGCAGGAAAGATGGTACAGGGAATGGAGCACCAGGGAAATGGCACAGGGAATGGTGCATCAGGGAGATGGAGCAGGAAATGGAGCATCAGGGAGATGAAAGAGGGAATGGAGCATCAAGGAGATGGAGTACCAAGGAGATGGCATAGTTAATGGAGCACTAAGGAGATGGCACAGGGAATGGAGCACCAGGGAGATAGCGCAAGTAGTGGAGCACTAGGGAGATGGCGCAGATAACAGAGCAAGAGGGAGTTGAATCAGGGAATGGAGCAGCAGAAAGATAGAGCAGGGACTGTAACAACAGGAGCATTGTCGTAGGGATTGGAGTGCCAGGGGAGCGTGTACTGACTATGTGCTGAATCTGGGGACCACTGTAACAGATTCTGAGACCTAACACAACTGATACCATGTTAGATGGTCCAAGACACCATCCGGATCACATAGGCCCCTACACCTGCAAAAATGAGAACAAAGACTTAAATCATAGCTCATAGTTCTGGGAACATCCCTAAATGAACTATCCGTACTTTTTGGCATCTGTAGGTATGCCTATGGCTGTTTTGGGTAATTGAAGTGTGTCAACTGGGATACATTTTTTTGTGCACAAAAGCCAAGAACAATAAAGCCTATGGATACCAGAAAAAAAGTGGGGGAGAAAGCTAAACAAAAAATTCCCAACTAAGGAATAGCAAATGGCCGAGAAGCACCTAAAGAAATGTTCAACATCCCTAGTCATCAGGGAAATACCAATCAAAACAACCCTGAGATACCACCTCACACCAGTCAGAGTGGGTAAGACCAAAAATTCAGCTGACAGCAGATAATGTGGAGGATGTGGCGAAAGAGGAACACTCCTCCATTTTCAGTGGGATTGCAAGCTGGTACAACCACTCTGGAAATCACTCTGGCAGTTCCTTAGAAAATTGGACATAGTACTACTTGAGGGCCCAGATATACGACTACTGGGCACATACCCAAAAGATGCTCCAATATATAACAAGGACACATGCTCCACTATGTTCATAGAAGCCTTATTTATAATAGCCAGAAGCTGGAAAGAACCCAGATGTTCTTCAACAGAGGAATGGATACAGAAAATGTGTTACACGTATACAATGAAATACTACTCAGCTTTTGAAAAGAATGACTTCATGAAATTTTTAGGCAAATGGATGGAAGTAGAAAATATCATCCTGAGTGTGGTATCCCAATCACAAAATAACACACATGGTACACACTCACTGATAAGTAGATATTAGTTCAAAATCTCAGAATACCCAAGATACAATTCACAGAAACTCAAGAAGTAGGAAAACCAAAGTGTGGATGCTCCAGTCCTTCTTAGAAGGGGGAACAAAATACTCATGGGAGGAAATATGGAGACAAAAGTGTGGTGCAGAGACTAAAGGAAAGGTCATTCAGAGACTGTTCCACCAGGGGATCCATCCTATATACAGACACCAAACCCAGACACTATTGCAGATGCAAAAAAAGTGCTTGCTGATAGGAGCCTGATATTGTTTTCTCCTAAGAGGCTCTGCCAGAGCCTGAAAAATACAGAGGCCGATGCTCACAGCTAACCATTGGATTGAGCCTGGGTCCCCAGTGGAGGAGTTACAGAAAGGTGTGAAGGAGCTGAAGGGCCTTGCAACCCATAGGAAGAACAATAATATCAACCAACCTCTAGAGTTCCCAGGAACTAAACCACCAACCAAAGAGTATGCATGGAAGGACCCATGGCTCTAGCCAAATATGTAGTAGAGGGTGGCCTTGTAGGACATCAGTGGGAGGAGAGGCCCTTAGTTCTGGCAAGGCTTGATGCCCCAGTGTAGAGGAATTCCAGGGCAGGGAGGGGGCATGGGTGGGTGAGGGAGCATCCTCATAGAAGCAGGGGGAAAGGGGGTGGGATAGGGGGTTTCTGGAGGGGAAACTAGGAAAGGGAATAACATTTGAAATGCAAATAAAAATTCAATAAAAAAGAAATGGAGATATAAAAAATAAAATAATATACAAGCATCTCAGTGATATTATGAGCTCAGTGCCCAAGCCAGTAATTTAGGCCAATGCCTCTATGTGGTGACCTTTTTTACTATGCATCACTGCTCTGTTTATAGCTTTATTTTGAGAGAAATTATATAATTACCTAAATAAGATTCTGTGTTTTTCTCACAAAACAATATTTTTTTGGTCAGGACATTAAGTAAAACTGCAAACCTATTAAGAAATACAAGATTATATACATTATCTCTTACAGGCAGACAGTGATGTTGGTAACACACTGCACATATATCTTCTCAAAAGACATCCTCAGTTGACAATAGAAATGTAAACATTAGCTTCAGAATTATTTTCCTCATTTGGTCTATCCATTTATAGGTTGCCTTTTATAAAAGTAAAAAATTAAATAAGTTTACAGATAAAAATAAAGCCAGATAAGTATAGATTATGAAATTATCACAAAATTATTAAAGTAGAAAATAATATACAGCAATGGGTATCATTATTGGTGCATTTGAAAAAATATATGTATGTACAAAATATGCAAGAATATGATGGTGAAGACCTAAATACTACCTAGAAGTGAATGTTTCTCCAAATCATAGTTGTTTGCATAATACACAGTCTATAGATCAACTTATTTACTCAGAGAAGAAAAGGCCATCTCTGGATCTGAGACGCTCCTAAGTACTTTCTCCCAAGTACTTTCTAGAAAAAACTTTAAAAGTAAAATAAAACTAATATCTTATATTTCCCAGTACTCTTTCTGTTGTAGTTGAACACCCAACTTGACTGGTTCTCCTGACTCAGATACTAAAACTGAAGAAACTAAACATAAAAATCTAATAATTAAGTTAGGAATCACGGTTCTAGGCATTGCCAGATATGACAGCCATGCAATGTTGGGATCCTTCCCCTCTTT
>NC_034593.1:12402284-12414792 GCF_900095145.1 Mus pahari | reverse complement strand
CCATTGTGTGGGATCTGCATTCCATTGTGTGGGATCTGCATTCCTCCATTGTGTGGCTTCACTTGTACAGAGACTCTTCCACTTAGAAGCCTCACAGGAGAGAGAAGCCATTCCAAGAAAAAGAGAGCCAAGCCATACCCTCTCAGGTTCTGAATCTTCTTCTTTCTGGCTCTCCTATTTCACCACTTCCCCTCTCCCAAGCCGTCACCACAGTCAAGGTTTGTGTACCATACCCTAGGCTAGACTCAGTAAACCCAAACACGCATGCTCCATAGTCAGACATGAGCAGTTCCTTAAAGAACTCTTGGACAGATAAAAGCCTGCTTATGTTCCCCACACATGCTTAGAACATCTTTGAAAGGACTGGTTCTTGTAGTTTCCTTTTAGACGAGTAAGTATTTTTACAGAAGTTTGCTGTAATTCTAAGGATATAATATAGAAATCAAATAGCTATGCAGCTCCCTTGCCATAGCTTAATTGGGCTCTATATGACCAGTTTCTGATATAAATCAATATTCATCCAAGAGATTTAAATTAAGAAAGAAGCTACTGATAAATACATGGGAGGAGTAAGGGTGCATATTAAAGTTATTGAGGTCTCTGTAGTTTCTAGTGGCTTTAAGGAAATGTCCGAGAGCAGAAAGTTTGAGTTGTGAAGTGCGGTTGTGGATGAGGGAGCTCCACAGATAGGATGAATGAAAAGGAACTATCTTGCCATCCCTCTGCTTTGCCTTTCTACTTTTCTCTTATGTAGGATTGCTTTGGTGCTGGCAGTTTCTTATCATAAGCCTATTTGTTGAAGGCCTGGTCCCCAGGTTGGCACTACTTTTAAGAGACAGAGCCTGGGAAAAGGTACTTTGATTTTTCCAGTGTGCTATGAAAGAGACAGTGGGACCCTCTTTCTTTATCTTTTTTTTTTCCTCTCCTCCCTGTACTTATTTCACCCCGCATCCTCATTTTTACTGCCTAGACATGAAGTAAGAGGATTTTTCTTCTGCCACAAACTTCACATGACATGCCTTCCCATAGCTCAGTGTTGAATGGCCAGTAGATTGTGTACTGGAACCTACAACACTATGGAAATGAGATTAAATTCTCCCTTGTGAATTGCTTAATGCAGGTTTGGGCACTGGCTTTACATCTATAAAGGTTTGCATACATATATGTGCATAAGGGGGCAAAAGGTTCACCTCTGGTGTCATTATTTAGACTCTCTATCATATTTCTAAGATAATATCAGTCACTGAACCTGGAGCTCAACAATTTGGCTAGACTTGCTGACCACTGAGCTCCCAGAATCCTCCTGTGTCTATCTCCCTAGTAGTAGTATTATATGGGTTCCCCATGATCACCAGCATTTTTAGATTTCAAGGAATCAAACTCAAGTCCTCCTGCTGAGGTTGTAAGCACTTTGCCAACTGGGCTATCTCTCCATCCCCTAATGTAGGTATTTCCAGTACTGATGGACAGTTAACTAGCATCATGCCAGCAGAGTTGGCAAATGTAAGCTGGTAATACAGTCTATAGTGGTAAGCTTTATGAAACATAGAGAAGATAAAAGCAAAACTGGACATAGGAGAAGAAATAGAAAGGAGAAGAAAACCATCATATTAAAATATTAGATGTGCCCATTGACACATAACTCATCAGCTATTTTTAAGTGATCCAAGAGCAGACAACAGCTCCACCAAAGTGGCATAGTTTTCCTCCCTGAATTTCACTCCTAATAAAACAGCCTTGACAGTGTAAGAACTCAGTGATCATAAGCAGCATCTTCTCGAAAAATCCTCACTGATTCTGCCACTAGAGTCCCCAGTGTTCCCCAGTCTTCCTCACTTTCTGCCTTTCCTGCCTTCTGATTTCTGATCTACTTCTACAGCAGCATGAACTGCACAGATATTAATGAAAGGAATCTTGCTTTCAAGTTCTACTCATGGTGATTTGCTGTTACATGCCATAATTACTGATACATGTGAATAGATGCCATTATTTCACCCATTAAAAGGAACAGAGTGGCTCAACAGTCTTTAGTGGCCTTCCTAGATGCTAAGTTGCTTCAGTGAGTCTTTGATACTGTGCTGCTGTGAGATTGGACACAGACATTATGTTGCTCATTAATGTCCTGTCCTGTGCCGTTTGATGTTCAATTCATTAACATCAGGTCAAAATTGAGGATATAAATGAACACAAGTTCCCAAGCATAAAAGCAAAATGAAACCATGCAAAGGAAGACAATAGCCAAAGATGGAAATATTCAGAGATCAATTTGAGTTTAGTTCTAACCAAGGAGAATTAAAAGCCAAGACGACACTGGCTGAAACATGAAATTATTCAAAAACTTATATTCAGCCTTGACATTCATTTACAAATAGTTTATGCATAATCTCTTCAGCTTGTAGTGTTGGGGATTTCCTTATCTGCCAACAGTGAGCTGGCCGAGGTTGGTAGACTCCTCCCATCTACCTGCATCTATTGTCTTTGCACCCACTAGATGTGGGATAGGCACTGAGCTGAAAGCAGAAATCTAAGTGAAGACTGAGCAGACCCTGGTTTAACAGAGATAACAGTCTAACGTGTTCTAAAGTCAGCTGATGAACTTATTGAATTAGAAGCAGAGGAAGAGAATTACGTATAGGTGGGAGAACACAAGAAATTTCAGGAAACTACGCGAAATCAGTTTTTGTTTTATTAGGTATTTTCTTTATTTACATTTCAAATGCTATCCTCTTTCCTAGTTTCCTCTCCAAAAATCCCCTATCCTCTCCTCACTCCCCCTGTTCCCCAACCCACCAACTCCTGTTTCCTGGTCCAGGCATTCCCCTATACTGGGGCATATAACCTTCACAGGACCAAGGGTCTCTCTTCCCATTGATTACCGACTAGGACATCCTCTGCTACATATATAGCTAGAGCCACAAGTTCCTCCATGTGTTTTCTTTCATTGGTGGTTTAGTCCCAGGGAGCTCTGGGGTTACTGATTAGTTCATATTTTTGTCCCTCCTATGAAGCTGCAAACCCCTTCAGCTCCCTGTGTACTTTCTATAGCTCCTTCATTGGGGACCCTATGCTCCATCTAATGGATGACTGTGAGTATCCACTTCTGTATTTGTCAGGCACTGGCAGAACCTCTCAGGAGACAGCTATATCAGGCTCCTGTCAGCAAGCTCTTGTTGGCATCTGCAAGTGTCTGGGTTTGATGGTTGTTTATGGGATGGATCCCCAGGTGGGGCAGTCTCTGGATGGTCATTCCTTCAGTCTCTGCTCTGAACTTTGTCTCTGTAACTCCTTCCAAGGGTATTTTGCCCCTTCCCTTCTAAGAAGGATCGAAGTATCCACACTTTGGTCTTCCTTCTTCTTGAGTTTCGTGTGATTAATCCTACACTAAAACTCAAAACCCTTCTAACCTGAGACAACTGACTAAGGCAAAGCATCCATCCATACCTTGGTATCTGTACTTTCTCCCCCTATAAATGTAAGTTGCAGTCCTGCCTATCCAATTAAATAAGACTCTCAAATATGTAGAAGAGAATTCCAGATGATGAATCGTGTTGAATCTTCTAGAGTTGAGCATGGCTTAATCCAGGTCTTTTATAAAAGTAACTCTAACCAATCCATTTACCAGCCTCTTATTTTATACTGGTAAGCATGATCTGTGTTCTTTGCTAATGACTGCAACACTATGTTTCACAAAACAAAAACAAAAACAAAAACAAAAACAAAAACAAAAACAAAAACAAAAGCAGCACAACCAGTCTGTTGAATAGAGCCATTAACCAACAAACTGCCCTTTGATAGACACAATATTTCAGGCAAGCTTTTCATGGTGATATCTTGAATCAGATCAGACTGCACATTTATTGATACTATTCAGTGAGACTCATTTTCTCTAAGTGGAAACTGAACCTCATTTGATGACCCACAACGTCTCTTCTTTTCCCCTTTCCTCTTCTTCCATCCTAGGAAGTCCTTTCAAGACGCAGAGACTAAAAATGCGGCTTATACACTATCATATATCTTAGTACTAGCAAGTTTTAGCCAGGACAGAAACAATCTGTGATTCTGAGGTATACAACACAGTATACAGACGCATGTAACTATCAACATTTTCAATGTGGCTAATGCAAATTGGGACTCAGCTTCCTTCCTGCTTGCTTGCTTACATGCTTACTTTCTCTCCTTCCTTTCTTTCTCTTTTCCTTCCTTCCTTCCTTCCTTCCTTCCTTCCTTCCTTCCTTCCTTCTTTTCTTTTTTTCTTCCCTTCCGTTTCTTTCTTTCTTTCTTTCTTTCTTTCTTTCTTTCTCTCTCTTTCTTTCTGTCTTTCTTTCTTTCTTTCTTTCTTTCTTTCTTTCTTTCTTTCTTTCTTCCTTCCTTCCTTCCTTCCTTCCTTTCAGTTGAGTCTGCAACTCTACTGAACAGCATAAGTCTAACCCTTAGACTCTACAAAACTAAGAATTAGTTCCGTTTTGATTTTCATCCTGGTTCCTCTTTATTTCCTCCTAATAACCCAAATTTTCAAATAGTCTAAATCATGGAAGAATTAGAATATTATCTATTCATTTACCAGAAAATTTCATGAGATTCTTCTTTTTTTTTTCTTTACTGGAGAGTACTACTCCATCATATTTATGGACCATAATTTTCTAATCCATTTCATTTGTTGATAGGTATATAGGTTGAATCATTTCTCAGAAGTATTAGCGAAGATTTTCTTAAGGAACACCTTGATAGATTATGTAAATATCAGCATCTGATGAACTTGATACCAAGAATGAGAGCAAACAGGCAAAAGGCAAAAGGCAAAAGCATCCTTCTTCTATGTCTTTCTGTGTGGGCTAACACTACAAGGTGTGGCCCAAACTTGGGATGTGTCTTCCCAACTCAAATGACTAAGCAAGAAAAGTCCTCACAGGTATACCTAGGTTTTTGGCTTTAGGGATTCCAAATGTAATCAAAATGATAACTAAGGCTAGCCTTCATACTATAGGTTATGAATTAAATGATGGACATAGATGTTAAAGTGTAGAATATAAATTTTGCTAGATATATGCCCAGGAGGAGCTTAGCTGGATCATATCACAGTGCTATTTCTACTTTCTAGATGAACTTACAGACTGATTTGCTTACATTCCCACCAAAACTCTATCCACATCAGCATCAGTTGTTATATGTATTTTTGATGACTGTCTTCCTTACCGAGGTGAGATAGATTTTTTTGTTTTGTTTTTACGTTTTATTCTTTGTGAAATCTCCATTATGCACTCCAATTTCAATTATTTTCTAGTACCTTCATATCTGCCACCACACTTGCAACCTCCCCCACTCAAAGAAAACAAAAACAAAAAATAGAAGCAAAAGATTTCTTCTGATAATTTTCTATAGGTCATTTTATTTTTTTAATTATTTTATTAGATATTTTCTTCATTTACATTTCAAATGCTATCCCGAATGTCCCCTATACCCACCCCCTGCCCTGCTCCCCTGCCCTCTCACTCCCACTTCTTGGCCTTGGCGTTCCCCTCTATGGGACATATAAAGTTTTTAAGACCAAGGGGCCCTCTCTTCCCAGTGATGGCTGAGTATGCCATCTTCTGCTACATATGCAGCTAGAGACATGAGCTCTGAGGGTACTACTGGTTAGTTCGTATTGTTGTTCCACCTATAGGGTTGCAGACCCCTTCAGCTCCTTGGTTACTTTCTCTAGCTCCTCCATTGGGGGCCCTGTGTTCCATCCAATAGCTGATTGTGTGTATCCACTTCTGTGTTTGTCAGGTACTGGCATAGCCTCACAAGAGGCTGTTATATCAGGGTCCCTTCAGCAGAAACTTTCTGGCATGTGCGATAGTGTCTGGGTTTGGTGACTGATGATGGGATGGATCCCCAGGTGGGGTAGTCTCTGGATAGTCCATCCTTTCATCTTCGCTCCAAACTTTGTCTCTGTTACTCCTTTTATGTGTATTTTGTTCCCTATTCTAAGGAGGAATGAAGTATCCACACACTGATCTTCCTTCTTTTTGGTTTTCTTGTGTTTTGCAAATTGTATCTTGGGTATTCTAAGTTTCTGGGCTAATATCTGCTTATCTAGTGACTTCTTTTGTGATTGGGTTACCTCACTAAGGATGCTATCCTCCAGATATATCCATTTAGCCAAGAATTCAACAATAAATTCATTGTTTTTAATAGCTGAGTAGTACTCAATTGTGTAAATGTACCACATTTTCTGTATCCATTCCTCTATTGAGGGACATCTGGGTTCTTTCCAGCTTCTGGCTATTATAAGTAAGGCTGCTATGAACATAGTGGAGCATGTGTCCTTATTACCAGTTGGAACATCTTCTGGGTATATGCCCAGAAGAGGTATTGCTGGATCTTTCAGTAGCATATAGGTCATTTTAAATCGGATTATTATCTTAATATTTAGTTTTTGAGTTCCTATATGTTCTGGACATAATCTTTTGTTGCATGTATAGTTGGCAGTGATTTTCCCCATTTCTGTGAGCTGCCTATCCATTTCCTGTGCTATACACTAGTTTTTTTAGTTCCATGAGATCCCAACTGCAGATTGTTCATCTCATGTCCTATTCTACCAGAGGCTTATTCAGAAAGTCGTTACCTGAGTCTATGAGTTAGCATACACTCTACTTCTTCCTTTAGAAATTTCAGTGTAGCCAAGCTTATGTTGAGATTCTTGACACATTTGTGGTTGGTGTTTATTCAGGGTGAGAGATAGGGATCTACTTAATTTTTCTTTGTATTGAAATTCATGTTTAAGCATTAGATACCTTCCAGAAGTTACTAGAAAAATTCCATTATTTCACTGAACATTATTCATGGATATTATTCTCAAATTTAGAGGAATTTATATCTTTGATTAAAAAATGTAGTATTATTTAAATTTATTTTATTGATAATGTTTCAAATACCACATATTGAGCTCTTAACATAAGGAGCTAACTACATTTGTAGCATATTCAAATATTTTTAAGAAATAAAAGTGAGTGTCTTTCTAAAAAAACAAAAAGAAGAAATGAGAAATGAAAGAATAAATAAATAAACTAACAAGCAAACAATGTCAGGTTTCCCATCTCCATTTATTGAAGATATTATTTTGTTCTCCAACCTATATTTTTGGCATGTTTGTCAACAATCAGGAAACTACCATTGTATGGACTTAGGTCCTATATTTTATTACACTAATTTATGTATCTGTATGGGGGTTGGTACCATGCAAAGTCTACCACTTTGTCTCTGAGGTATAATTTGAAATCCAGTATGGTGGATATATCTCCTGCAGTATTTTGTCATTGTTATTGTTATTGTTGTTGTGGTTGAAGATTATTGTTGCTATATTTGATCATTTGTGCCACCATAAAAACTTTTGTATTCTGTTTTCCTACATCTGTGACAAATGACACAGGAATCTTGATTGGCACTGCATGGAGGATATACATTGTTTTTAGTATGATGACCATAGTCATTGTCACAATATTAATTCTTCTAATCCAAGAGGATAGAATATGTTCTACTGTCTAATTTTTCATTGTACAGTTTTCCATTTTCTTAGTTATGTTTATGACCAGGGTATGTGTATGTGTGTGTGTGTGTGTGTGTGTGTGTGTGTGTGTGTGTGTGTTGTTAATATGATTATTCCCTAATTTCTTGTACACAGAAAGTGTGTTATATGTTCTCTCTCACACACACATGAATCTTAGTTCAATTCTTTGGTTTGATATTGAATGTTGTCTTAAAGGTCTATGACAAAAACATCATCACCAGTCCATGGCTAGACCTTTTTATAATAATCATTAATCAAGAAAATGCACCAGAGACTTGCCCTTAAGCCAATCTGGACGGGACATTTTTCTCAACTGGGGATGCCTCTTCCAGAATGACTCCTGTGTTAAGTTGACATAAACAAACAAAAAACAAAAAACAGCTAGCACAGAGACCAATCGTCAAAGACCAGGTGTATTAAATGGCATTGCTCTAGGTTCTGGAGTACACAAATGTTAACTGTGTCCTTCTTACTCCAGAAATATAATAGAGCCATATGAAGAAGGTAGAAAACCCACATAGGTGGAGAAAAATTGTTAAACAACCAGAGAAGATTAATCCAAAGAACTAGAATTTAATATTAGTCACCAAAAAATGAATTACACGTTACTTAAGTTTTGAAACTATTACATTATTATAAAACATAATTGTGATATATGTGTGTATTATTTTTCTTTCATCCTCTCCTAGTGTCTACTAAGTGTGAACCAAAAAAAATCTAAACAGAATTTACAATAACCCACTATTCCTTATAAATTTTTAATATGTTAAATTGATATGTATAATAAATTAAAACATACAACTCATAGAGTTCTGTCTTTAGTACACAGATTCCCAGTAGTCACAGGAGAAGAAAACATCAGAACTCAAATAGAACAATTTATAATGAACAATAATTAGAAATGTTACTTTGAACAGCAGAGAAAATTACTTCCTTGTTGTTGTACTGAAGTACACATAAAATGCACTTTATCCATGCATAGTTCAGTAACACTGAAAGTATTAATAGTAATGTGTAGCCACCAATGCCTTCCACCCTAGAACTTTTTTGAGTTCCAAAGTAAGCACCTGTAGTCATTAAGCAATCATTTTTGCATTTCTCTCCCAAGTCCCTATCAATTGCCTTTGTTACTTCTGTTCTTTGTATTTGGGGCACGGAGTTGCTAGTGAGATGGTTCAGCAGTTAAGAACACTGGCTGCTCTTCCAGAGATCCTGAATTCAGATGCTAGCAGCCACATGGCTGATGTCCTCTTCTGGCTTGTAGTTATACATGCAAACAAAGCACTCCTACATTTAAAAATAGATAAATAAATTTTAAGCCTATTTTGGGTATTCTAGATACCTTGTATAAGGGTAATCACACTTTTACTCTATGTCTAGTTTATTTTTGCTTAGTATTATGTCTCCAAAGTATATTCATCTTGTGATTATGTGTGTATATTATCTTATGTGTATATAGTGAGATATCAATTATGAGGTATGTAGATAAAGATAAAGATATATTCAAACTTGTTTACTTTTAAGGCTAAGTAATATTCCACTTAACAGATATCATATTTTATCTTAAGAATGTATTAAGGAAACCTGGATTCTTTCAACCTCTTGGCTATTGGAAATATTTACGTGCACGTGTTCCCACCTATTTGGTCCCTATTATCATTCTTTTGAGATTTATAAACATAAAAAGAATTCTGGATCCCATGATGTGGTGATTTAAATAAGGATGTGCCCATATGTTTATACAGTTGAGTGTTTGATCCCATTTAATGAAATTCTTTGACATGTAATGAGGGTTATGGCCTCATTGGAGTTTGTATGGTCTTTTTGATGCAGATGTGTCACTAGGGGTGGACTTAGAGGTTTACTAAGTCTAGACGAGGCCCAGTCTCTCTCCCTCTACCTGGAAGTCTTCAATAAAATGCTTCATTTTATAAGTTACCTTGGTCATACTGTCTCCTTAGAGCAATAAAATAGTATCTCAGACACATGGTAATTAAATGTTCCATTTTCAAAATACTATACTTTCTTGACATTGGCCATTCTCACTAGAAACCTACAATGGTTCCAATTTCTACACATAACTACCACCATGTTTCCTTTTTAAAAGAAGAAGTCTGAGTTATTTTTGACTGGGAGCACACTCTGTACTTACTGCTGAAGTTGAAACATACTCATAGTGCTGCTTTTATTGGAGGTCCAGCAATAAGCTCACCATATTTATTACTCTCCCCCCCCCCTGCTCTCACCTTTATATCAAAGCAAACCAATGAAGTCCAGAGAACAGTAGAATTTATCTTCAGGACATCTCAGAACTATATTATCAGCAAACTGCTTGTTTTCTCACTGTCCCTAACTCACCCTCTCACAGGCTATCCAGAAATGGTGTGTCACTCCCCATACACTCCCTATAATGCTGGTTTCTAACCTTCCTAATGCTGTGACTCTTATATCCCACACACATAAAATTATTTTGCTGCCTTATGACTGTAAGTTTGAACTGTTAAGAATTATAATGATAGTTCTGATAGCCGGACATGACCTCTATAACTGGGTTGTTCCATGCCCAAAGGCATCTTGGCCCACAGGTTGAGAACTGCTGCTCTGGAATAACTAGCATGGAAATAACTTAAGAATGGAAATATCAGGCCAGGCATGGTGGTACACGCCTTTAATCCCAGCACTCAGGAGGCAGAGGCAGGCGGATTTCTGAGTTCGAGGCCAGCCTCATCTACAAAGTGAGTTCCAGGACAGCCAGGGCTATACAGAGAAACCCTGTCTCAAAAAAAAAAAAGAAAAGAAAAAAAAAGAAAAGAAAAGAAAAGAAAAGAAAAGAAAAGAAAAGAAAAGAAAAGAAAAAGAATGGAAATATCAAGTACATGAGTAGGATGCAGAAGAGATTAAAAAAAAAAAAAAACAGACAAGGACCAACCATGATCTCGAAATTGCTAGAGAACTTTAAGAAAGCAACCTCATCTGTCCGAGAATTGTTTGTTTGTTTGTTTTCTCATTTGTATCAGATAAAGTCTTTCAATGAAAAAGCTAGATAACTCTAATTTCATCTATATGAACATGAAAATGTGTATTAGCAAATTAAGTAGTTCCATTAATAATTGTCTTAGGGTTTCCATTTCTGTGATGAAACACCATGACCAAAAGCAAGCTGGAAGGAAAGAGTATATTTGGTTTAACCTTCCATACCATAATGTATCATGAGCAGAAGTCAGGACAGGAACTCAAGCGGGACTGGAACCTGGAGATAGAAGCTGATGGCCATGGAGGACTGCTACATACTGGCTTGTTTCCCATGGCTTGTTCAGCATGCTTTCTTATAGAGCCTAGGACCACCATCCAAGCATGGCACCAGCCACCAGGAGCTGGGCTCTCCCCATTGATCATTAATTGATATAGATTTCACGTAGGCATTTTCATAACTCCTTCCTCTCTGATGACTAATTTGTGCCAAGGTAACACACAAATCCATCCACTAGTACTGACCCCTTTCACCTTGACCCACAAACACATCACTACTAAGCCACAACACTTCCTTTCTTATTTATCCCCCAAATCGCATATTAAAAATAGTAATAATTTTAAAAGTCCCATACTCCTCACAAGTTATTAAAATACATTAAAATTTCAGTCTCTTTAAAATATCTAATCTCATTAAAAATCCAAAATCCATGTCTCTAGCTGCATATGTAACAGAAGATGGCCTAGTCAGCCATTATTGGGAAGAGAGGCTCCTTGGTCTTGCAAACTTTATATGCCCCAGTACAGGGAAACACCAGGGTCAAGAAGTGGGAGTGGATGGGTAGGGAAGCAGGACAGTGGGAGGGTGTAGGGTGCTTTCAGGATAGCATTTGAAATGTAAATGAAGAAAATACCTAATAAAAAATTGGAAAACGTTTTTTAAAAATCCAAAATATCTTTTAAAAGTTAAAAGTCTTCTCAGCTTTGGCTCTTATAAAATTCAAACTTGAATTAAATACCTTCTTTAAGAGGGAAGTACCATAGCACACTCACAATATGAACCAATCAAAATCCAAAAGTATAAATAGCTCAGTGTCCAGTGTGTGGAATCTGCACGTAATCTTCTGAGCTGCTCTTCCTCTCTGGTGACTTTAGCTTATGTCCAGTTGGCACACAAAACCACTCAGTATAGAAATAAACCATAGAATCTATTTCTTAGGTTTGTGCTGTCTGATATGAGACAACTTGTCATAGTAAAACTGGTGCCTAAGCAAACAGAAAAGAGCAGAGCAGTAGAGACAGAAAGAGAACAATGAACACCACATAAATGCTGAGCAGCACTGAACCACTCAAAACACGTAGGATATATGCCTTGTGTATCAGCTTTCCTCAGCTTAACACTTAATTCCTGAAACATGATAAGTGATGTAAAAGGGTAATTCACTGAGAAAGTAATGGATTTCTTTTATTTATTTTCCTTCCTTGCTTAATACTTCTTGGAACTTAACCAAAAGCAAGCTTCACCTAGTCCCCACCAGGGGAATTTAGTAGGGCTGAATTGTCAAATTCTAGTCAGAGGCTATGGCAGTGATGCATAATGTAAATTTGACTTCCAAATTGTAAAACACAAGAATAGGTTATTTTTACATTTACAAATAAAATAGTTGTTGCCAACATTTAAAATTAGGCATGTTTCATGTTTTGTTTGGCCTTGCTTAAAGATCTAACATTTTCCCTTCCCTTCAGAAAATGAGAACAAAAGAAAATAAGAAAAAAGAAAACCCAGACAGCTGGGCAGAAAGATAGCAGAATAGGCTCTGGACTGCTTACACGACATACAGAAAGATAGCAGAATAGGCTCTGGACTGCTTACACGGCATACAGAAAGATAGCAGAATAGGCTCTGGACTGCTTACACGGCATACAGAAAGATGGCAGAATAGGCTCTGGACTGCTTACACGGCATACAGAAAGATGGCAGAATAG
>NC_034593.1:12396412-12402169 GCF_900095145.1 Mus pahari | reverse complement strand
TGCTTACACGGCTTACAGAAAGATGGCAGAATAGGCTCTGGAATGCTTACACGGCTTACAGAAAGATGGCAGAATAGGCTCTGGACTGCTTACACGGCATACAGAAAGATGGCAGAATAGGCTCTGGACTGCTTACACAGCATACAGAAAGATAGCAGAATAGGCTCTGGACTGCTTACATGGCATACAGGAGCTTCTTGAATGCCTTTTTCTCTAGAACAGATGGATAGTGCCCAGGAAGACAACTCACACATAACAAATCACCAACCTGAGTGGAAGGTAAGAACTTGAAATTTTCTCTAGCATTCCTGGAAGAAGTGTCACACAGATTGTTGTATGGAATCCTGACTTTCACTGTTGGCTCACCTTCACCTCCAAAATCCCATGGTACAAACAGCTCTTTCATAAGAAAGTGTGCTACCAAATGGAGAAATGTTATGAGATTTGAAGATATGAGTGTGGCTCAATGGTTGCCAAGAAAATGATGAGCTAACAAATGATATACCTGGATTGGTTACTGGAGCATATGTGAGGAAGGCAGCAATTCCAATTCAGTGAACTACAAATGTGATTATCAGAAGTTAAAGGCACTTTTAGTTCATGAGTTGTTAATAGCATTTAGCATGAATCCCCCCTCTTTGTGGGACCCTGATATAGTTTTGGATCTTAAGGGTCAAGCAATAGCTGTGACTTCAGAACATAGAGTCAACAAAGGCCTCTTTGAATAGTACCAGTTTCTCTCACATTGAAGGTTTTAGTCCGTGTTTGCACATAGCTCAGTGGTGTTGAACAGATGGGTTTCAAACAAAGATGATCTTGCCTAACTTCCCTATTCAGCCACAGAAAGGAAGAAATAAGAGAAGAGGATATAGGTAACTTGCAAACAATACAAACTATTGTAACTTATCACATCCCATTGTCTAGAATTATGGTGCCTGCTTTGAGGTGAGGCACACTAAAAAAATATAATAGCCCAGAGGAAACTTCTGTTAGTGAAGAAGTCAGTGGAGAAATAGTAACAATCTCTGTCACAGGACAAATCCCTGGTGCCAGTCTCTGCTACGAAAGCAAAATGGCCTCAGCCATTGTTGATCCTATTCAGTCAGTGGGCATTGAACAATCATGGCCAACTTAATAGATTCTCTAAAGAAGCTGAATTCCAAATAAAGGAAGCAAGGACAGAAAGCAGATTCAGTAGCCCTATGGTAGAAGGCCCCTGTGGAGCCCATTTGCTGTAGAAGATGTTGTGTGCTTCTGTCTCAATACTGGAAACTGTAGACTTCTGCCAATTCCAAACCCTGACTCAATATTGCCATGGGTTCTACAACCCCTCTGCCTTACCACCCCATTTTGAATGTCTTTGTAGTACATTTCTGCTTGTTCTTTTGGTTATGTTCCATGACCATTGTGCCATTGATGAACAACAACTTAACTTCAGTCTGAGAAAAAAAATAGTAACTCAAATCAAAAAGATTAGTAAACACCGGCCCAAACTTTATAAACAGTCGTCTTGCAGCAATGCCATCATGATGCTCTTTATTTTCAAAGATATGGGATTCATCCTGAAGGTTATCACTGCATTGTAATCTCCATCTGTTGTTACCTACTGCTGCATAAAATATAGTACCAAATTGCAATATTTCAGATCATTATTTCACTTCTAAATCTTTTAATCTTATAAATCTGATTGCCTGCAGTTCTTAATACAGACTGTTAGTAATGGTCACAAATTTGGTCTTCTCTGAATTTACAGCTGGAAAGAGGAATCTATTTCCAATTAAACCATGTATTTGTAGGCAACCATAATCCTTCTAATAGTGGATTCACATCAGGACTGCTCATAACATGATTGATAATTTCTCCCCAGCAAAACAACAGGAGGGAGAACCTAAAGCAGGGGTCACCATCTTCTACAGACCATATATGAAATATATCCTAATTTCTATTATATCACATTTGTGAGACAGAGCTACTAGAGCAGAGTATGGAAACATGTCTCTGATTTCAATTCTTGGGAGATTGAGGCAGGAGGACCATTTCCATAGATTCCATTGTATTTTCCAAAAACTAGTTCTATTACTGGAACACTACCCATCAAATAAGAGACTGCAAGTTTGCCAAAAAGAAATCATTTATTATGTTGAAATGAAGAATACAGGCAAAGATGCCACTAACTGACAAAAAAAAAAATCCAAATATTTTAACACCTTTCGAAGAAATAGCAAACAACATAATTAATTGTTAAGGACAAAAATCTGACAAGCCATATAAATAGCTAGGGTTCTGCAATTATCTAAAAAAAGTAGATATAGGTAAACAAAGTAACATCATTAACTATCTATGTGGCAGTTTTCCCTTGGTCTTCCTTCATCCCTACATCTCTCTCCTGAACAAGATGAATATTCCCTGTGCATTTCCCACTGGGAGTTGTGATCAACATCCAAGCTTAAACAGGGTAAAGAATTTTATTTTTATTTTATTTTATTTTATTTTATTTTATTTTATTTTATTTCAGGGAAGGGAATAGAAAAGAAATGGAGAGAAGAGGACAAAAGGGGAGGAGAAGGAATGTAATGAAGAGGAAGGGAGGGGAAGAGAAGGGAAAGAAAAGGGAAGAAACAGAAAGGGAGGGGAGGGGAGAAGAAGGGAGAGAAATTTTATTGACAAAGTCTTTCACCAACACAACATCTCATTTAATTAAGGCTTATATATCACTTACATATCAAAATAAACTTCCATAAGTACCCTCTCTAAAGAACCTCAGACTTATCTCCTGCTTATTCTCTACCATAACATTATTCATTTCCTTCATGTGTTTTTACATATAATATGCACTCTTTAACTTCTTATATATATTTTACCTAAATTGAGAGCTCCAGGATGATGAAGTCCTACCCTATGTCATAAACACTGTAGGTGATGAGCTCACTTCTCTTGGACTCAGACTAACTTTGTTTCTACCCTGTAAATTCTAGTCAGTAGACAACCAAGTAACTGACCTTTACAAGGTTTATAATTTCTTTGAGCCTTAGTCTTATAATTTGTAAAAACAGGAGTCAAAGCATAAAGCTTAGTAAAGCTATGTTGCTTTTTTCAATAATTTGCTTTCTCTATATACATATATTAAAAATAATGTTTATCACTGAATGCTTTAGTTCCCTAACTAAAGAGCATGCATGGTATCAATAAGTATAAGTTGATTAATGAGGTCAGCTGTCATGACAGTATCACTTACACCACAGAGTCAAAGCCTAGATACTTCAGCCAGCCAGGTCCATATGCATATTAGTCACCTGAGTAGTTTTAGATCAGACATGTGTAGCTTCAAGCAAGTTCTGTATTCTAACCTATATCAGCATGCATTGTGCTATCTTTTTCTTAATCCTCAAGCCTTTAGTGAAGCTCTTTAGCCTTAAGTTAGCTGCCAATCAGGAACTAAAGATACTAACCAAGATTCAGTATGTTCAACTAATTATGAAAAGACTCCTCCTAACAGAAATCAATATTGTTGCTTTTATATCACTGTAGAAAGTTTGAGTAACTTTTGAGAAAGGCTTCCATCATGTGGTGGTTAGAGGTGGTGGTAGAAGACAACAGTGACTTTTCTACCATGCATGCTCTGACTCTTGAAGAATGAGTTGCCTTGATACCCCAAACAAAAACCATAACAAAACAGAGAAACAAAAACCTCATATATGAAGCCACTCTTATGGTAGAAATGAGGATAACTACACAGTGGAGAAGGAAAGACTCAGTCCTAAGAACATAGGAAAGAAGACATTTCATAAAAGAAACACATGAGCATTGGAGGAATAGAAAGTGATCCATCATGTCCAATTTGATAAATACATAAATCCCTAATGCAAAGAAAGAAGGATAAAAGTCCAAACTAATCAAAGAAACCAAGAAAATCATAAGCATCAGAGCATCTCTGTTAATAATAACTCTAAATGTAAAAGGACATTAATTAAAAGATACAGGCTCAAGCCCTACACTGTAATTCATGCCTACAATGCAAATATCTGGTAGGCAGAAACAAGAAAATGATTGGAAATCCAAGACCAACTTGGTCTATTTAATAAATTCTGGGCATAGGAGAGCTGCATTGGAAGACTATCTCAAAGAAAGCAAAACACAAATCAAATTAAAATATGATAGGTACAGATTGGCTGATTAATTTTAAAGTTATTTTTTTACAAGACCATTACCTCACTGATGAGCACACATACAGACTGAAAGTGAAAGGATGAAATCAATATGCCAAACAAATGGAAGCAAAAACAAACAAAACAAAAAACAAAACAAAAAAAAAAAAAAAAAGCCAGATGCTGCTCGAGTCTATTACATCTGACTGCAAGCCAAATTCTGAAAAGATATAGATTGTGATGCATTACTAAAGAGAATAAGCTACTACAGAAGTGAAAGACTTCTACACCAAAAATGATAAAACAGTGAAGAAATTGAAAAAGAAGCTAGAAGATGCAAAGACCTCCTATGCTCTTATGCTGGAAGAACTGGTATCATAAAAATGATATTTCCTAAAAGTGATCTACAGATTCATTTCAGGTTCAATCAAAAGTTTAAATTCTATGCAGAAAACATAAAACTGGCTAGATCAAAATATCTAACATCAAATTATACCACAAAGGCATATTAAAACAAACAAACAAACAAACAGCTTAGTGAGGTATAAAGATTGAGCAAAATAAAAGAACCAGAAATAAACCTACATTATAAAAATCAAAAATAGAAATTGGAGAAAAGGCAATCTTGACAATAAAAGGTCCTGAAAAATTAGATACCCACATATCAAAAAAGGAAGCTACTTTCAATACTTCTTCCAGTAGAAAGTCATATAGAATATAAAACTTGAAACTGCTAGAAAAAACATAGGGTCATACATCAAGACATAGACATAGGTAAGGACTTACAGAAAAGGATTACAGTCTCTAAAAATGGTAACGAGAATTGAAAAACAGAATTGCCTGAAATTACACACTCTGGGAATGATAACAAAAATTAAAACACAGAATTGTCCCAAATTTCAAAGCTTCTATACAGCAAAGAAAATAACTGGGGAAGAGATAGTTTATACAATGGGGAAAATATTTGACAATATATCTAACAGGAATGTCATATATACAGCATATAAAAGAACCCAAAAATTAAAACACTGTTAACCCCCAAAACATCCAATTAATAAATGGGAAAATGCACAGTTCTCAAATGAAGAAATACAAATGGTGACTAAACGTCTGAAGGAAAGTCACTTCTTTAGTCAGAAGGGAGGTATAAATTAAAACTGCTTTAAGATTTCATCTCCCTCCAGTCAGGATGGTAACTATCAAGAAAACACAGGACAAAAATAGTACTAATGTTGTAAAGAAAATGGAACCCTTAGAGTTTGCAGGCTATCATATGATCTAGTGCAATCACTATAGAAATTATTCTACATGCTTTTCAAAGCAAAACATAAAATATAACCATATAGGGATATGGTCTAGCTATACTACTCTTGTATGTGTGCATAGATGCTCATCAACAGATGAACACATTTCTAAATGGAAATAATTTGTTCAGCAATGAAGAATTAAGTCAGAACATTTTCAGGAAAATTAGTAGAGCTGGATATCATCGTGTTAAGTGAAATACCAACTTTTCTCTCTCACGTAGAATCTCTCTCTCTCTCTCTCTCTCTCTCTCTCTCTCTCTCTCTCTCTCTGTGTGTGTGTGTGTGTGTGTGTGTGTGTGTGTGTG
>NC_034593.1:12383173-12396401 GCF_900095145.1 Mus pahari | reverse complement strand
AGAAGTGGATGCCCACAGTCATCTATAGGATAGAACACAGAGACCCCAATGGAGGAGCTAGAGAAATTACTCAAGGAACTGAAGGGGTCTGCAACCCTATAGGTGGAACAACAATATGANCTAATCAGTACCCCCAGAGCTCATGTCTCTAACCTCATATATAGCAGAAGATGGCCTTGTCAGCCATCGTTGGGAAAAGATGCCCCTTGGTCTTGCAAACTTTATATGCCCCATACAGGGGAACGTCAGGACCAAGAAGTCGGAGTGGGTGGGCACGGGAGCAGGGTTGGGGGAGGGCATAAGGAACATTCGGGATAACATTTGAAATGTAAATGAAGAAAATATCTAATAAAATAAATTAAAAAAAAGTTCCAGAAGTTTTAATATAGACTTTTCACTAGGCTTCATTTCTTGAGGTTCTTCCATAACTCAAAACCACTGTAATGGAATTAAGTATCTAACCTTTGGGGTGGGAAACATAGCTCAGTGGTTAAGAGTACCAGCTGGTCTTCCAGAAGTCCTTAGTTCAATTCCCAACTAACATATGTTGTCTCACAAATGTCTGTAATGGGATATGATGCCCTTCACTGATGACATCACTGATGGAATGAGGATAATGTACTCATATTAATTAATTAATTAATTAATTAATTAATCCTAAAGAAAAGAAAAGAAAAGAAAAAAGAAAAGAAAAGAAAACATGAGAAACAAAAAGAATAATTGAACTCTTTGGGTAAAAGCTGTATCTAAACCACAGCATATGTTTCATATAGAGGCATCAGGGCCATAGTGCTTTAAGTTCATTCTCTAGGCAATGATTTGTGATTTCTTTACCTGCCAAAACATATATTTTTCCTCAAACAAAATATATAGTGTACTATTCTTAGTAATACTTTCAAAAATGATTCTATTTATTGTAAGTATTTTTCCATAAATCTAGAATTGGGTTGGGCTAACATATCATCAGAAAATTTCATGGATGATAAAACAGATTGGCAAAAGAAGGAGTCATAGACCAGGTTCCAGTTCATATCTAACAGCACAGTAGGTCTTGATCTTCAGCTGTAGTTCAGTCACTCATTTTAGTGACACTTGTCAGTTCGGCATGTATAGTTATAGAAGTAATTTTTGGTGATTTCTCAGATTGTTGATTCTGTTAAACTGTAGTTTTCTTGAGTGCAATGACCTGTGTATTTAATTTTATCTTTATGAATTCTGAGAGATCTTGTTTAAAATGATTAAAATGTGTTATGTACCTTAACTCAAGTATGCTTTTTAAAACTCAGCATGAAGTTTGATAATTTTGAAATTACAAGAGTTTTGACAAATTACCTGATTAAGGTGAACAACTTCCAAAGGAGTCATGAGATTTGAACTGTATCAATAAGACATTTTGAGTAAACAACCAGAGTATAGGTACAATACATAATTAAACATAATTCTGTAGAAAATAGTTACAAATAAGTGTTTAGTTATTAAAACTTTGTTAGTACTGTCAATACTATGTGTCAATACTATGTGTCTCAGTGTATTTTATGTATGTCCTGCTCTTTTCTTCTTATCTTTCCTCCTTCCCTCCCTCCCTCCCTCCCTCCCTCCCTCCCTCCATTCCTAAAGCTCAAGGCATTGCACATCACACAATAATATTGGGAGAATTCAACAGCACACTCTCAGCCATGGACAGATCATGGAAACAGAAACTAAAGGAGACACATTGAAACTAACAGAAGTTATGAACCAAATGGATTTAACAGATATCTATAGAACATTTCATCCTAAAACAAAAGAATATACTACTTCTTAGCACCTCATGATACATTCTCCAAAACTGACCATATGACCAGTCACAAAACAAACCTCAATAGATTCAAGGAGATTGACATAATCCCATGCATCCTATCAGATCACCATGGACTAAGTCTGGTCTTCAACAACAAGAAAAACAATGGAAAGTCTACATACACATGGGATCAAAGGGATACAAATTGTAAAGGAAGAAATCAAAATATCACTATTTGCAGATGATATGACTGTATACTTAAGTGACCCAAATAATTACACCAAAGATCTCCTAAACCTGATAGACAAATTCAGCAAAGTGGCTGGATATAAAATTAAACAAATCAGTAGCCTTTCTCTACTCAAAGGATAAACAGGCTGAGAAAGAAATTCGAGAAATGAAATCCTTCACAATAGTCACAAATAATATAAAATTCCTTGGTGTGACTCTAACCAAACAAGTGAAAGATTTTTATGACAGGAACTTCAAGTTTCTGAAGAAAGAAATCGAAGATGGACAGATCTCCCATGCTCATGGACTGGCAGGATTAATATAGTAAAATTGGCCATGTTGTTGAAAGCAATCTGCAGATTCAATGCAATCCCTACCAAAATTCCAACTCAATTCTTCACAGAGTTAGAAAGAGTAATTTCCAAATTCGTCTGGAATAACAAAGAACTCAGGATAGTGAAAACTATTCTCAACAATAAAAGAACTTCTGGGGGAATCCTCATCCTTGAACTCAAGCTGTACTACAGAGCAATCGTGATAAAAGCTGCATGGTATTAGTACAGTGATAGGCAGGTAGAATTGAAGACTAGAAATGAACTCACACACCCATGGTTACTTGATATTTGACAAAGGAGCTAAAAAGATAGAATTTTCAACAAATGGTGGTCAGCATGTAGAAGAATGCAAATTTATCCATTCTTATCTCCTTGTACAAAGCTCAACTCCAAGTGGGTCAAGGACCTCCACATAAAACCAGATTCACTGAAACTAGTAGAAGAGAAAGTGGGGAAGAGCCTCAAACACATGGGCACAGGGGAACATTTCATGAACAGAACACCAATGGTTTATGCTCTAAGATCAACAATCGACAAATGGAACCTCATAAAATTGCAAAGCTTCTGTAAGGTGAAGGAAACTGTCACTAGGACAAAATGGCAACCAACAGATTAGGGAAAGATCCTTACCAACTCTATACCTGATAGAGGGCTAATATCCAACATGTACAAAAAACTCAAGTAGTTAGTCTCGAAAGATCCAATTTACCCTATTAAAAATGGTCACAGAGCCAAACAAGTAATTCTCAACCATGGAATACCAAACAACCCAGAAGTACCTAAAGAAATGTTCAACATCCTTAGTCATCAGGGAAATGTAAATCAATACAGCCCTGAGACCTGTCAGAATGGCTAAGTTCAAAAACTCAGGTGACAGCAGAGGCTGGGGGAGATGTGGAGAAAGAGGAACACTCCTCCAATATTTTTGAGATTGCAAGCTGGTGTAACCACTCTGGAAATCAGTTTGTTGGCTCCTCAGAAGATTGGATGAAGTATTACCTGAGTACCCAGGTATACTCTTCCTGGGAATATATCCAAAAGATATTCCAACATGCATCAAGAACACATGTTCCACTATGTTCATAGCAGCCTTATTTATAATAGCCAGAAGCTGGAAAGAAACCAAATGTCCCACAACAGAGGAATGGATACAGAAAATATGGTGCATTTACACAATGGAGTACTACTCAGCTATTAAAAACAGTGACTTTATGAAATTCCTTTTTTAAGATTTATTTATTTATTATATGTAAGTACACTGTAGCTGTCTTCAGACACTCCAGAAGAGGGTATCATATCTTGTTATGGATGGTTATGAGCCACCATGTGGTTTCTGGGATTTGAACTCCGGACCTTCGGAAGAGCAGTCGGGTGCTCTTACCCACTGAGCAAGTGGATGGAATTAGAAAATATCATCCTGATTAAGGTAACCCAATAATAAAACAGCCCACATGGTATGCATTCACTGAGAAGTGGATATTAACCCCAAATCTCAGAATACCCAAGATACAATTCATAGACCACTTGATGCTCAAGAAGAAGGAAGACCAAAGTGTGGATAGTTCAGTCTTTCTTAGAAGCAGGAACAAAATACTCAAGGGAGGATATTCTGAGACAAAGTTTGGAGCACAGACTGAAGGAAAGACCATTCAGAGACTTCCTCACCTGGGAATCCATCCCATATACTGACAGAAAACCCAGTGATTATTGTGGATGACAAGAAGTGCTTGCTGACAGGAGCCTGATATAGCTGTCGCCTGAGAGGCTCTGCCAGACCCTGACAAATACAAAGGCAGATGCTCACAGCTAACCATTGGATTAAGCATGAGGTCCCCAATGTAGGAGTCAGAGAAAAACTGAAGGAGCTGAAGGGGTTTGCATCCATAGGAAGAACACCACTTTCAGTCACCCAGACCCGCCAGAGGTCCCAGGAACTAAACCACCAACCAAAGAATACACATGAAGTGATCTATGGTTCTTGCTGCATATGTAGCAGAGGATGGCTTTGTAGGACATCAATGGGAGGAGAAGCCATAGGTCTTGGGAAGGTTCAATGCCTCTGTGTAGGGGAATGCCAGGGTGGGGGTGGGTGGGGCAGGAATGGGTGGGTGGGCAGGTGACCACCTTCATAGAAGCAGGGGTAGGGAGGATGGGATAGGGTGTTTCTGGAGGGGAAACTGTGAAAAGGGATAACATATGAAATGTAAATAAATAAAATACCCAATAAAATTTTGAGCCAATTAGAAAAAAATTCATTATTTTACTTTTTAGTTTCTTTTTATTTCCAGATAGCTGAAAAAGGAGACTTCACACTGAAAAATTCAAGAGTGAATTATAATCTTAAAAGCATCTATATTTAAAACAAAAAAAATTCCCCATATTTGTTATTTAAATTTTACACTTTATTTCAGAACAACAATAATTTATTGAGTATTGTTAGGCAATTTTCTCAATGAGAAATACACAGAGACAATGTTATTATTTCAAGGGCAGAGTTCTAAGAATCCTACTGGATCCACATCCTACTGGCATACAATTCTTTTAAACAGAATTAATCCTACAGCACTTGCACATACTGTGGTAGTTTGAAAAAAATATGACCCCCATTGGCATATAGGGAGTGACACTATTAGGACATGTGTCCTTATTGGAGTAGGTGTGGCTTTGTTGAAGGAGTTGTATCTGTAGGAAGTGTGCTTTGAGGTCTCAAAAGCTCAAAATCAATGTACTTCTTGCTTCCTGCCCATCTGGACATACAAGTCTCGGCTCCTCCATCACCATGTCCACCTGCATGTTGCCATGCTTGCCATCATGGTGATCATGGATTAAACCTCTGAAACTGTAAGTCAGTCTGACTTAAGTGCTTTCCTTTATAAGTGTTGCTGTAGTCATGGTGTCTCTTTGCAGCAACAGAAATCCCAAGACACATACTTCATGCAAATTCTGTTCACACAAATTACTACAAAATCACTTATTTTATTTACTGTTATATAAATATTGTATATATTGCTCTTATAACAAGTACTGACGATAACACTTATGTCATCAAGCATGGAGAAGTTGAGCTGATGCCCAACTCAAAACGTCACCCCTATTTATAAGTGTTTATGGTGCTGACAGGTACTCTGCATACTACTAGGGAAAAACAGTAATCACAAATATTACCCAGCTATAAACTCTGAAAGTATAATAGTTACCTGCTTGCAAGATTGACTGTTGCAATAGCACAAATGGTATGGAAATCGCACACCCTCTACTCTGTTTTTGAAGATGTAAGGATGTAAGTCCCATTCTTTGAAATGGAACCCATAATTTATACTGCTAAAGTGGTCAAGAGCCTGAAATTAGATAGGTCATGAGTCTTGTGGAATAATCAACTACTATTATTATGCTTAAGAAACAGCAATAAAATGACTCCTAATGGCATATTGTTATACCCCTAATGCCCCTAATCCAGAACCTTGTTCAACCTTTATCATAAAGCTTTTTCTTGCAGTAGGTAGTAATTGACACAGACATCCACAACTGGGTGACTTACAGAGAATGAGAGGTTTTGGATAAGTTGTTTTCATAACACCCTTAAGGCTCAGTGATCTGCTTAGAAGAAGGAACTGAATAATAGTAAGAGCCACAGCTGGTATATGTCTACAAGGAAGTAGTGAACTCCAGACACTGATGAGCGTGTGAACTGATAAAGAATGTGGCAGCATGTCAAAGACCTGAATAGGTTCAATCAGGTGTCCTAGGACTGAGAGTGAAGAAAGTGGACACAGGCCCCAACTTTAAACACGAAGCTGCTTGTAATTGATACACACCAGCAGTGGGAAAATCAGTTTTGTACAAGAATGTGTCACAGGACATATGATGCACATTCCAGGGCAAGCTCTTGTCCAGCAGTACTTGGCTGATATAAAATGGAATCCATGTTATTATTATCATTTTTTTTAGATGTTTTCATTTGTTTGTTTTGGCATTTTTTACCTTATTTGTTTTTTGGGTTTTTTTGTTTTTGTTTTGTTTATTTTTATTTTTTACTTTTTTCATACAAAGATCAAGAAAAAAACATAAATTTGGGTAGATAATAAGATGGGAAATATCTGGAAACAGAAAAAGAGAAAACATGATCAAAATATATTGTGTAAATTTTAAATAAAAATGATGAGTTTACATATAGTTGAAGAAGAAAAGAAAAGAAAAAATGTCTATTAAATGCCTATTGAAATTACTTTCAGTTGAATCTGATTATTAAGTCTAAGTGTATAAATAAAAAACTAACCTGGGAATGTAGCTCAGTGGGTAGAGTACCAGCCTAGCACAGCTGAGGCCATGGCTCCGATCCCCATCATTGTATGAACCCGAGTACTGCAGCTATACAGGCTTGTAACTCCATTTACTGTACCAGAAGTAGCAGGATCAAGACATGAAGCTCACTTTTGGTTTAAGCAAGCTCAAGACCTATCTGTAGCACATTAGATTCTCCTTCAAAATGAACCAAATAAAAGTTGGAGTGAGAGATGGCTCAGAGCATAAAAACATTTACCAACAAGCTTGACCTGAATTTAATTCCCAGGATCCACATTCAGAGGGCACCAGTTTCTTAAAGTTGTCCTCTGATCACCACATGTATCCAGGAGTATAAACACTAAACCACAACCCCCGTCATACACATATACTTATATGTTCAACAACTGTAATTAAAGTTAAAATAAAGTCAGGTGTAGTGGCACACGCCTTTAATCCCAGCACTCGGGAGGCAGAGGCAGGCGGATTTCTGAGTTCGAGGCCAGCCTGGTCTACAAAGTGAGTTCCAGGACAGTCAGGGCTATACAGAGAAACCCTGTCTCGAAAAAACCAAAACCAAAACCAAAAAAAAAAAAAAAAAGTTAAACCTGTCATTCTCTTCCAACTCTTTCTAGTGCGAAATGAAAATAAACTCAGTATGTAACTTATAAAATACATTTAAAGCTAATAACTGAAAATAGAAATTGTGGGGTTTATGAGGTATCTCAGAGGTTGATTGTTTTTCTGGGCTTGATTACCAACACCCTCATGTCAGCTCACAGTTCTCTGTAGCTCCAGCTCCAGAGCATCTGATGTTTTTCTTTAGGTACCAGGCACACACATGTGATGCACAAACATACATTCAGTCAAAACAGCCATAACTCACAGAATATAAATAAAATTAGATTTAAAATAAAAAAATGAAAACAAGCATGAAGTTATCTGGTAAGTTGGGTGGCTATAACAAAATGTCATACTGTACACAGTTTATAAAAAATAAAACTTTATTCTTGACAGGTCTGGATGCTGAGAAATCTAAGATCAAGATACCTGAGGGTTTGGTATTTAATGAGGGCCTGTTTTATGGGTCTGTTTTATGGTTTCTCCTAGCATTCTTTACATGAAGAAAAGCAAGCAAACTTTGTGGAGCCTTTTTTATGACTAGTTATTCTAGTCATAAGACTGCAGTTTGGTGACTGAATTATCTTTCAAAGTTTCTATATTCTAATTTTTGTTACCCTATAAATTCAGTTCAATACATGAAAGATGAGTACACTCAGAAATTTAGACCAAAGCATGAAGCAGAAGCTTTTTGTTTCTTTGGAAACTCAGTTGTTTCTTTTCTTTTTCTTTCTTTCTTTCTTTCTTTCTTTCTTTCTTTCTTTCTTTCTTTCTTTCTTTCTTTCTTTCTTTTTTTGCTAAAGCAGAAAAATGAACTAATGTTTTGCTGAAGCAGACACAGGAGAAAGGATGTTTTGCTAAAGCAAACATGTGAAAGGACACATGATGGAGAATTCTTTACTAACAACATGCACGTGTATTGGTTTGCTTCACATTGCGTTGATGTGTTCCATTTGTCATGACTCCACAGAGAGAAACGCACCAAAAAAAATCTTCTGGTGGTGATCTGGAAGTTTCTTGCTCTTTCTGATTGGCAGAAGGATATCAAGTTATACAAACTCATGTGGAGTTTTACTAAGACAGACTCATGTGCTGAGGCAACACTCATGAAAGGACACATGATGTTTGGCAGGAGTATAAACAGGACTCAGCAGCCAGTGACAAGAGGCTTGCTGGCATATCTAGCTTTGCCATCCTTCTTGGTCTCTTGTCCCATCTTTGCTAATCTTCACTTTTTTTTTTTTTTTTTTTTCTTTTTGAGAAAGGTGTAGCAGAGAACTTCTCCTGGCATCCCTGCTGGTTCTGGTCACTCCTGCTGACTTGTGCCAATTCAGCAAAGTTCTGGCTGTGTCTTGTAGATCATGCCACAGCTGCTGATTCATTTGCTGTGCTGAAACTACTGAACTGGACCGCTGGTATCTTTGTGAAGTGTTTGTGTGCGGATTGAGTTACCACTGCTGATTCCTGTGAGTTGAACTGCTGACTTTCCAACAACACAAATCGGATTTGCTCCAAAGAACAATTTCTAAACAGGTCCGCTTCCACCTTTTTTTTTTTCCCACTTCTTCTGGTGGGTGGTGGGTGAACTAGAAGGGAGGTTAAAGTATTTAAGAACCCATATCTAAAGTAGGCTCTGAGAAAAATCAAAACCTACAATACCAGAAGCCTCTTGGAAACCTGGAGTTGGCTGCTGTCAAGAGCTAAAGTGGAGTAATCAGGGCAGGCAGGAGTAGAGTATCAGCAGGAGCGATGAGGGAATCAGATTTGTGGACTACAGGTCAAAATCAGGAAGAAGAGCTGGTAAGAATCTCTGAAAGCAGGAGGATTTCTTGAGTCACTGACATACAACCAGGTGCTGAGTATAGACAAGTTTGAAATAAAGAACAGAAAGAGATAAAGTTGTCTTATTTGCATACTATGGGACAAATATGCATACTTGTGTATATCCTTCTCATATGAGGCCTCATGTATCAGTGTTGGAAAAACAACTTAATTTGACTGAGTTGTGAAGCCATGAGAGGGTTCTAAATGAGGTGTCTCCATTGCTGGAGTAGAAGTACCTTACAAGAAGATACTGTGATAGTTATTAGAAACATTAGACAAGACTGGAAAGATCTTTTGGGCATGGTGTTTTACCCCTATGATTCCATCACTTGGGAGACAGAGGAGAGACAATTGAGAGTGTGAGACCTCCATAGGCTGTGTAGTTGTCATGCCCAGGCCTCAGAATCCCTAGGACCACTCCAAGAATTGCCAACCTGATGTAATATAACAAAAGAGCCTTTATTGGAGTCAAAACCTTCCTTACCTCTCAGGTTAGGAATGGGATGCTCCAATCCAGGGGCTTGGGGTTTTTATAAGGGCATATCCATAAGCAGGGATCCTCGGACTTTGGGGTGACATGAGTGGGAGGTGACAAGGGAATTCATCCCTCAAACTCCACACTGTTTGTTCAGACAGTGGAGTGGAATCATGCAGCCGGGAGAGGGACTCCTCTGACATGGATGCTATCAGGAACTAGTTTGTTTTTACAAACTGGCCACAGCTGTCTGGGAACACTAAATTGCCCTTCTTGCATGGCTCATAAGTGAGACACTTATCTTTTCAAGGATGTTTGGTCTCCGTTTTTCTCAAGGAAAGGAGACATCTGCACCGGGAAGTGCTAGTTATACACCAGGGAGGATCACAGCTTCAGTGACACTGGAGGCCTGGATATGTACTCCCAAAGCCTGTAGCATGTGCTATTCCCGGGTTTGGGGTGGGGGAGTGGAGTCGTTAGGGAGTGCCCCCATGAAAAGGGTGATTGCAATATTCTGGCACCAGTAGGACTCTCCCTGTTTGCTCCCTCCAAAAGGCCCAAGGCTTTTCTGCTGGAAAAAGGAGATGGGGAGAGTAGAGCTCTGCATAAGGCAGTGTTCCTGTCTCATTTCATAGTAAGAGTATATCTCAAAAATAAAACAAAACAAAGACAACCACAACAAGAAACCAAGCAAAAGAAAACATCAAACAAACAAGCAAAAAAAAAAAAAAATCACCTCTACCTCAGATTTTTTGAGATATACTTCAATACTCCATGTAGAATTGTGGGAGTTTTGTATTACAGTGTTAACAAAGGACATGGTGAGGTACAGTTGACCCCCATCACTATTATAATAGTCAATTAATAGAATTTGTTGACAAGGTTGGCATGGAACATGAAAAAAATAGAGGATTACAAATAATCTAAATGTGTTTACCATCTGTATTAAAAGATAAAATTCCGAGTGCCTGAACTAGAGATGACTGTAGAGAAAGCTTAAAGGGTCTATCTATGTTCCTCATAAATATATTGTGGTAGTCAGCTTTCTTTTACTGTCACAAAATACCCAAGAAAAATAAATTATAAGTGAGAAAAAGTTTATTTTGAATTATTTTCAGAGATATCACGTCATGGACACTTGACCTTAGTGCTCTGATCTTGCAGTATAGTAGATCATCTTGGTAGAAGTGTATAGTGGAAGAAATTTGGTGGCTGGAAAGCAAAACAAATGGAGAGATGGTCCAGAGACCGAATCCCCTGTAAAGGCATGACTTCACTGATACAACTTCCATTCATTAGCCTTTGTTGTCTCCTAACAGTGCCGCAGGCTGCCTAAGAATTTATCTTTTTTTATTAGATATTTATTTATTCACATTTCAAATCTTATCCCCTTTCCTCATTTCCCCTCTGAAAACTCCTCCCCCTGATCACTAACCAACCCGCTCCCATTTCTCTATCATGGCATTCCCCTACACTGAGACATTGATCCTTCACAGGAACAATGACATGTCTTCTCATTGATGTCCCACAAAGCCATCCTCTGCTACATATGTGTTCTGAGCCATGGGTCCTTCCATGTGTACTCTAGTTGGTGGTTTATTTCCTGAGAGCCCTGGGGGTACTGGTTGGTTCATATTGTTGTTCCTCCTATGGTGCTACAAAGCCCTTCAACTCCTTGGGTTCTTTCTCTAGATCCTCCATTGGGAATCCTGTGCTCAGTCCAATGTATGGCTGTGGGCATCCACGTTTGTATTTGTCAGGCACTGGCAGAGCCTCTCAGGAGACAGCTATATCAGGCTCCTGTCAGCAAGCACCTGTTGTTGGCATTCACAATCGTGTCTGGGTTTGGTAACTGTATATTCAATGGATTTCCAGGTGGGACAGTGACTGGATGTCCTTTTTTTTCAGATTCTGGTGGACACTTTGTCTCTGTATTTCCACCCATGGGTATTTTGATCCCCCTTGTAAGAAGAACCAAAGTATCGACATTTGGTCTTCCTTCCTCTTAAGTTTCACATGGTCTGTGAATTGTATCTTGGCTATTCCAAACTTCTGAGCTAATATGCATTTATCAGTGAGTGCATACCACGTATGCTCTATTGTGATTAGGTTACCTCACTCAGAATGATATTTCTAGTTCCATCCATTTACCTAAGAATTTCATGAGTTTATTGTTTTTAATAGCTGAGCAATAGTCTATTTCAAAAATGTACCACATTTTCTGTATCCACTCCTCTGTTGAGGGACATCTGGGTTCTTTCCAGCTTCTGGCTATTATAAATAAGGCTGCTATGAACACATTGGAGCATGTGTCCTTATTACATGTTGGAGAATCTTCTGGGTATATGCCTAGGAATGGTATAGCTGGGTCGTCTTGTAGTACTATATCTAAATTTCTGAGCAAACACCAAACTGACTTCCAGAGTGTTTGTACCAGATTGCAATCCCACCAGCAATGGAGGAGTTTTCCTCTTTCTCCATATCCTCACCAGCATCTGCTGTCTCCTGAGTTTTTGATCTTAGCCATTCTGACTGTTGTGAGATGGAATCTCNGGGTTGTTTTGATTTGCATTTTCCTGATGATTAAGAATGTTGAACATATCTTTTTTATTAGATATTTTCTTCATTTACATTTCAAATGCTATCCCCAAAGCCCCCTATATGCTCCCCTGCCCTGCTCCCCAACCCACCCACTCCCACTTCCTGGCCCTGGCATTCCCCTGTACTGGAAAATATGATCTTCACAAAACTGAGGGCCTCTTCTCCCAGTGATGGCCAACTAGGCCAACCTCTGCTACATATGCAACTAGAGACACAAGCTCGGGGGGGGGTACTGGTTAGTTCATATTGTTGTTCCTCCTATAGGGTTGCAGACCCCTTTGCCTTCTTGGGTACTTTCTCTAGCTACTTGATTGGAGGCCCTTGTGTTCCAACCAATAGATGACTGTGAGCATCCACTTCTGTATTTGCCAGGCACTGGAATAGCTTCACAAGAGAGAGCTATATCAGGGTTCTGTCAGCAAAATCTTTCTGGCTTATGCAATAGTGTCTGGGTTTGGTGGTTGTATAATGGATGGATTCCCCAGGTGGGGCAGTCTCTGGATGAGTGCTTCTCAACCATTCGGTATTCCTTAGTTGACAATTACTTGTTTAGCTCTGTACCTCAGTTTTTAATAGGGTTATTTGGTTCTCTTGAGTCTAACTTCTTGAGTTCTTTTTATATATTAGGCATTAGCCTATTATCTGATGTAGGGTTGTAAAGGATCTTTTCCCAATCTGTTGGTTGACACTTTGTCCTATTGACAGTGTCCTTTGCCTTACAGAAACTTTGCAATTTTATGAGGTCCTATTTGTCAATTCTTGATTTTAGAATAGAATCAGCAAAATTTCCCCTGTGCCCATGTGTTTGAGGCACTTCCCCACTTTCTTTTCTATTAGTTTCAGTATATATGGTTTTATGTCCAGGTCCTTGATCCAATTGGAGTTGAACTTTGTACAAGAAGATAAGGATGGATCGATTTGCATTCTTCTACCTGCTAACTGCCAGTTGAGCCAGCACCATTTGTTGGAAATGCTGTCTTTTTTCCACTGGATGGTTTTAGCTCCTTTCTGAAAGATCAAGTGACCATAGATGTGTGGGTTCATTTCTGGGCCTTCAATTCTATTCCACTGATCTACCTG
>NC_034593.1:12379348-12383162 GCF_900095145.1 Mus pahari | reverse complement strand
TCTCTCACCTATCTAATGATAGAGATGAAATCAGGGGGGAGAGGGGTATGAAAAAAATGCACAAAGTAGCGAAAGACCAGGTAAAAATGGTATCTCATTATGGGGATCAAAAATTAAAGATCAAAATGGGAAAATAGATTTCAAATACCAGAAGGAAAATGTCAGATAATTATAAAAATTGATCTTTTTAGTCACGATGTCAGAAAACAATTAATTGCAGCTGCTATTGTTGAGATATCACAAACTTTGCCCCAGAGATGTTTTTCCTTTTTCTTCTTTGCATACTTTGTTTTGGTTAAGAGCATTCTAGAGTGCTGTTAACTTCCTAGTATAAGATCTCCCCAATTTTTTATGAAGGCATTTAGTGCTATGAATTTTCCTCTCAGCACTGATTTCATTGTGTCCCATAAGTATGAGTATGGTTTGCCTTCATTTCAGTGAATTCCAGAAAGTCTTTAGTTTCTTTGTTTCTTTCCTGATCAAGCAATAATTGAGTGATTATACTCATGTTCAGTTTCCATGAGTATGTATATGAGTTTCTGTTATTGTTAAAGTCTACCACCCTTGGTGGTCTGCTAAAATGCAAGGGATTATTTCTATCTTCTTGTATCTGTTGAGGCTTGCTTTGTGTCACTTTTGGAGAAGGTTCCATGTGATGCTGAGTAAAAGATATATTATTTTGTTTTTGGATTAATGGTTCTGTAGCTATTTGTTAGATCCATTTGGTTCAAAACATCTGCTAGTTCCATTGTATCTCTGTTCAGTTTCTGTTTTAATGACCTGACCATTGGCTAGAGTGGCTTTTTAATTACACTACTATTATTTTGTAGGGTACAATATGTGATTTGAACTTTGGCAAAGTTTCTTTTATGAATGTGGATGTCCTTGCATTTGGGGCACAGATGTTCAGAATTGACATATCATGTTGGATGATTTTTTTCATTTGATGGGTATACAATGCCCTTTCCCATCTCTTTTGATTACTTTTGGATAAAAATCTATTTCATTAGATATTAGAATGACTACTCCAGCTTGTTTCTTGGATTCTTCTTGAAAAAATATTTTTAAGCCCTCTACTCTGAGATAGTGTCTATGTTGCTGAAGTCTTACATGTCTTACATGCTGAAAAAGAATGGATCATGTGGCTAAATCCAGTCTGTTAGCCTGTGTTTTTATTTTGGAATTGAGTCCATAAACGTTGAGAGATACTAGTGACCAATGATTGTTAGTTTCTATTATTTTCTCCTGTAGCTAAGTAGGAAAGATATAGTGAGAAGGGATGGAGAGAATAGGGTGAAGGAGAAAGGAAGGAGGAAGAATGGGATGGAAAGGGGAGAAGATGTTTATTTGCCAGAAAGTAAAAAATAAACCATGCCAAACTCAAAGCAAAGCACACAAAATTCGCAAGACATACATTCATGTATTCTAGTGAGTAGTTCCATAAAAATCTGAACTAATTTCATGAATATTTGACTGCTCATTGTTACTATTCTCTCACCTGTCAAAGCACACTGAACATCATGGACTAATATACATCAGTGACAGGAGTCATTTCCCCAGTCATAGCCACAGTTAAGGAAATATCACCAAAGACTTAGAAAACTGGCTCAGCTTATGCTGACTGAAGAAGTTATCTAATTAGTTTTCTTTCTCTAAAAATAAAAAGAGGAAAATTCTAGCTTAAGTCTTTTTTTTTTTTTTTTAAATCATTTCATGGTGGAAGAAACACTTGAATTTCTTAACTGGGGCCCAAGCACAGGGAAGAAAGCAAGATGTGTAAAAATGTAAATTCCATCCTTTCCTTTTGTGTAAGATATGGCATCAACAACTGGCAATTGGGAGTAGAAATGCATCATTATACTTATTTATAGCATTAACTACTTTACATTTATGCAGACAAGTGAAACTCTAAAAAACAAAAAGAAGTGTAAAGGGAGTGTGTGGTTCTTTCATTAGCTTGTCTGTAATATGGGATTGGTCCATAAATTAATGTGTATAAGAGGATAAGAGGAAATAAAATCAAAACATTGCCATTGTAATTATAGCTCTTTAAATATCAAAAGAAACAAAGAGAGAGTCCTTTTGAAAAGCCTACCAACTCCCTTGGCAAATCCCTACTAATTACTCATGACCAGAGCTATGGCTAACATCACATTAGCCAAGCTCTGTGTCTGGGTTGTTCTCAGGGTGAGGTTCTTTAAACTATTGTTTACTGAATTATCACTAGTAAACACTGGTTTCATTCTTGTAGGAAATAAGTAGAGCTCTGGGACACAGGTGGCTCTGAGCCCTTCAAGTAGGCTGCAACTCATACAACTCAATTAGAAAACTGACGTCAATTACTAAATTAGGCTGGAAATTGTCATGAGCAATTATAATATCATAATCTTGTTTCCAAAACAAGAAATAAAGCTTCCATAAACAAAGTATTTATAAACAAACCACATGGGCATGTACAGTCTATTAAGAGAGCTCCCTACCTAAATTACTAAGGACAGCCCCAAAGGAACGAATACTCAGAGAGTCCCAACAATATGAAAAAAAAAATGCCTCCACATTTCTCCACATTTTTAGGTTTTACAGACACACTCAATCAACGTATCTCCTTTGAGCATCCACTGTACAGGAAAGTTAATAGAATTAAATTTTGGCCTGTGGCTCCACATTTTTATAACAAACACTGACTCTAGGGTGCATCCTCCAAGCTGCTTCAAAGACAGAGGGAAATTGTGTTGCTTGATAAATTAAAAGCCAAAATTCAATGCAGCAAACATGTCCCCTAAAGTTCCCAAGCACCAACTGTGAACTTTAACCATACACAACGAACTGTTTCAAATTTCATGGAAAGAATACTGGATTCATAACGAAGCAAGACTGGTCATCTCCTTAGAGAAAGGTAAGCAGACAATGAAGGCAATAAACTCCAACTTTGTGAAGGAGTTCAAGGAATACAAAAATGGCTCAAGTTCTTTCTCACTGTGTGCCTGCTGAAAGCCATATCAGAATATTGTGGTGATTGTGTACATTGAATACATAATAATTGAGCGAAGATGTTACATCACCCACAAAGCTGCTAAACTTAATGTTACACTATTTAATAATGTAAATGGAGCATTGCTCCTAATTATCCAACAAGCCAATTAGTTATAGATAAGCTTTGGCAAACAGCCAAATTGTAATGATATCAAGAAGCTTGATCATACAGCAGAGACTTGCTATAGCTTAAATACCCCTATGAAAGCTGACATTTTACAATATCAAGAGATGAGTACAAGTGGGGGCACCAAAGAGGTGATTCAGCCAGAGAACTTTTTCCTCATGAATGGATCACACATTTAAGGATGAGTGAGTAAATGGGGTATTTCAAGAGTGGGTCCAATACAAAGCCAGTTTGTCTCTGTCTTATGGATGGAGTACTCTGTCAATGCATCTGTCGTAGTCAGGGTTTTTTATTCCTGCACAAACATCATGACCAAGAAGCAAGTTGGGGAGGAAAGGGTTNATTTGGCTTACATTTCCATACTGTTGTTCATCAACTAAGGATGCAGGACTGGAACTCAAGCAAGTCAGAAAGCAGGAGCTGATGCAGAAGCCATGGAGGGATGTTCTTTACTGGCTTGTCCCCCCATGGCTTGCTCAGCCTGCTCTCTTATAGAACCCAAGACTACCAGCCCAGAGATGGCACCACCCACAAGGGGACCTCCCCCTTGATCACTAATTGAGAAAATGCCTTGCAGCTGGGTCTCCTGGAGGCATTTCCCCAACTGAAGCTCCTTTCTCTGTGATAACTCCAGCTTGTGTCAAGTTGACACAA
>NC_034593.1:12376014-12379337 GCF_900095145.1 Mus pahari | reverse complement strand
ACAAGGAGGGGCACTTCATACTCATCAAAGGTAAAATCTACCAAGAGGAACTCTCAATTCTGAATATTTATGCTCCAAATAAAAGAGCAGCCACATTCATTAAAGAAACATTAGTAAATCTCAAAGCACACATTGCTCCATACAAAATAATAGTGGGAGATTTCAACACCCCACTCTCACCAATGCCACAGACTCTGTTGGCAATTAAAAATGAATTAAGACACTCTTCTACATAGCTGCCCTAATGAACAACAGTAATAGTAACTCTCCAAAACAAAGAGTTTATTCTGGAATAGTCAGTCTATTGGAATTTCTGTTCAGTTACAGGCCATGGCATACAGAGAAATAATAGGTTTCTAAATAAATGATGAGGAAGGTCATATAAATTTTTGTAAAGTTTATATTTGATTACAAAGGTTAATAACAAGAGAAATTACTCCCCCTCATAGAACTCTCACTTATACTGGGTTGACATCCTTATAGAAGTTGTTTTACTGCAAGACTGTGATACACTTGCTGCATGGTTTCGGTTCTGTAGCCACTGCTTTGATTGTTACCACAAGTATATGGGCAGGTGTACATCCTGCCACAGACTTGTTAGGTTTCACATAAATAACTCCATTTGGGTGTTTACAACTTTTAAAACCTCTGGTGTTTCTAGTCACATAGGTAAGTACGGGAGTGTGGAAACACAAAAAGTCCTTGAGTATGCATGTACATGTGTCAGAAGATAAGACCATACATGCAGAGTCACCCAATCATAGAGATTATAAGCAAAAACTGGGCTTTGTCTTGTGAAGAACTTGGTAGAAGCATCCAAGTGCCTCCTGGGTAAATACAGCAAAAATATTCAGCTAATTGATATTCTGTTGATATCTTCATATTAATCCTTTACTATTTTATTTTTAATTTTTAAAAACCATATCTATTTTATGTGTAGCAACATAATCTACATATTAAATAACACTGTGGTTGAATGATTGGATATGGCTTTAAGAGGAATAAAAAGAAAAATTTCATGTTACAAAACCTTTCCCAGAACAAGTTTAGAAAAAAAAAATTGCTTTTTCTATGTAGGTCAAGGAGATAAATGCATCTAGTTATTAATCATGTATAATTTCTGTTCCACTGAGGGTTAAAGGAATTCAAAAGAAAGCCAAACTTTCACAAATACTGACTCAAAGGAGCAACCCATGTTGGATTCTTTTGTTTGCAAAAATTAAATCTTTTAGTCATAAGGAAATAAATTGGAATCTGTGTCTCACAGCTACATTTCCCATATGTTTATTTTTATGATTGGTTCTAATTTATTTTTCTATTTAATTCAAAGTTTCAAAATAAAGGCTTTAAATATAGCTACACAGGTAAAGGTGGATTCCACAAAGCCCATTGACCTGAGTCTGATCCTCCTCCTCCTCCTCCTCCTCCTCCTCCTCCTTCTCCTCCTCTGCATCTTCTCCCTTTTCCATTTTCCCCTTCTTTCCTCTCCATTCCACCTTCCACTCCACCTTCCCTTTTATCTGCCCAATCATCAACTCTCCTTTATTGTACAAATTAAGGTGGGAAACAGATTCATAGGAAATCACATGAGTGCTGACTCATTCCCTGTTCACAATCACTCACAGGAGAATGGAATTAACATCAAATATAATTAGCCCCAGGGCTATCGACAACAGGAAAGCACTGTGAAGAAGGCATGTTCACCTCACAGTGGCCAGAAGAAAATGAAGCAAAGGATGGGAGTTCCAACATGTGCTTAAAGGACATGTCCCCAGTGACCTAACTTTCTTTCACTAAGCCCCCATCTCCTATATAGTCCACACCTCTGAAAGTTCCAAAAGCTAGAGATTATTAGTAGTAGTATTTGAGTTTTAGAGGACAATAAAGATTCAGATTAACTTTCGGTTTGCACATTGTCATTTTCAGATGCATGGTAACAAAATGATATCATGTGTCAGGTGTGACATTGTTGTCAACACAGCTGTATAACACAATTTTAGCTGCGGGAGCATCATCGACCTGAATAATGAATGCATCTCTGGCTTTCTAGTATACAGATGGTGTGGCTCTTTCGCGTATGCGTGCCTATTTTACACTTTTCTATATCATATTTGTCCTCAAATGCAACTTTGATAAAATTATCTGGGAAGGCAATTGAGGGCATTACTAGAGAAGGGAACGGCTTTGATGTCCATAGGAACAAATTGCTCTGACCTTGGTCATTAGAGCAGTCAACCCAGGCCTCATGGGACAAAGGGTTCTGGATGTGGAGGCATTAATTGTTCTCTGGGAAGTCTTAGCCAACTCATGAACATGAGTTGCACCAGGAAATATTTGAAGGAGGAAACTTTTTTTTGAGAAACCTCAAGATTTAGTAGTTAAAAGAATTGAAGACACCAAGGAGAAGTAATAATGGGTCTGAGTCAGTAAGGACAGGAATGTCCATATACAATACAAGGGACAAGACAGAGGAAGAAATAGCTGTGTCTACTGGATTAGTGAGTAACAGTGAGAACCCCCATGGAAGGAGATCTCTAATAATAAAAAGTTTGATCCAGAAATGTTATTTGGTAAAATAGGAAGATATATGTAAAATAAAAAAAGATAAAAGGATGGGTAGAAGGACTTGGATCCTATGAGGGGACCATTGGATTAGTGAGCTTACTTTTCTGGGAAGATTGGAACATACTGATTTGACCCCCTGACATTGCTTGCCTGAGGAAATTAGGGTATAAGTTGTTAAGAGATGTAATTTGAGCTTGTGAAAGAGTCCTGGGAAAAGTTGCCAGAGGAATTAATAATGCATATGCAAGCGGTCTGGCTGATGAGGAAACTGTAAAAGCCATGCTGGGGAGGTGGCGTGGAGCTTGATTCACCTTCACCTGCCCTGGGCACCCGCTGACACCGGGTTTCTGCCCGGAGAGCAGCCAGATATGAACGGACGGGTGGATTATTTAGTCACGGAGGAAGAGATCAACCTGACGAGAGGACCCTTGGGGCTGGGCTTCAACATCGTCGGTGGGACAGATCAGCAGTATGTATCCAACGACAGTGGCATCTATGTCAGCCGCATCAAAGAGGATGGGGCTGCGGCCCAGGATGGGCGGCTCCAGGTTCCTCTCGGTAAATGGCCAAGATCTGAAGAACCTGCTGCACCAAGATGCTGTAGACCTCTTCCGTAATGCGGGATGTGCTGTGTCCCTGAGAGTACAGCACAGGTTACCAGTGTAGAACGGACCTATAGTACATCGAGGTGAAGGAGAGCCAAGTGGAGTTCCTGTAGCTATGGTGCTGCTACCAGTGTTTGCCCTCACCATGGTAGC
>NC_034593.1:12371227-12374999 GCF_900095145.1 Mus pahari | reverse complement strand
ATTGAAAAATGAGTTCTGGATTGTAAAGAGAACTTACTTTTTCCACTTGTCTGTAAGTCTTTGTCCACAAGTTAAAAACATACACAGTGCTAAGGGATGATCATAACTGAAACATTTCTTTTTTAAATTATTTTATTAGATATTTTCTTCATTTACATTTCAAATGCTATCCTGAATGTCCCCTATGCCCTCCCCCCCCCCACCCTGCTCCCCAACTGAAACATTTCAAGAACTGTCAGCAGAGCTCATATACTGAGGATGGGGAAGTTAGCTTTAAAAGAGAATGCTCAGTCAGCGGCATTAGGAAAATAATGACTGAAGCAATTGGTTAAAAATTGTAGAGCAACTAGTGTTACTCAGTAGCTACAGTGCTGTGGGAGATTGTAGTAAGGCAGCTCTACTCAAGCCAATTTGTTCAAAAGGCTTTGGGGTATAAAGATGAGTCCTGCCAGTCTCTGAACTACCGTAGTTGCTGCTTTACAGTACTGTTAAAGGTTCCATTGGCATGGGATGGGAAGCAGCAGGGCCAAAGACATCTGAAAAAAGATTATGTCTCAAGGTGGCACTTGAACCCTCAAAGCTGCTTAACAATTTTCAGTTTGTAGTGTCAGGCAAAAAGCCTAAGGGAAGGAACTGCCTTCCTGGCAGGATGGACCTGAAATCAGCCTGCTTCTGACTGAGTTAAGATGAGAAGGTGTGGGTTTTCTTTTTGAAAAAAAAAAAAAAGAAAGAAAGAAAGAAAAGGAAAAAAAAAGAAAGTATTTTCCCCCAAAGCTATAAACACTAGTTTTGGTTTTAATAAGGTTAATGGACCATTTTTTCAGAAAAGGAGAAGGAATAAGTTTTGTTTGTTTGTAGAGGGTGTAAGAAAATTTGGTGAGCATTTCTGAGGAAAGCCTGAGTACACAGTGTAGATGAAGAGATGCTGAAGATGCAGGGATATTGGTGAGGTGGGAGCTGTCCTGTTCATGTAGCTTCTAAGTTGGTTTTAGAGTACTGAGGAGAGGTGAACCAAGCCTAAGTTTTTTCACTTTAACAAAATAATTTCCTTCTTCTCAATAGATTGGCCAGACTATTATTCTGACATAAGATTATGGAGAGTTTTCCTGATAACCCAGCAGTCAGTTAACAGATGTTGATTGATTGCACATTAGTTTTGTCAGGACACCTTTATAAAAAGAGAAATGCACATTCTTCATCTAAAAGGACATTGTGGTTACAGTTAGGAAGGAAACCCTTAAAATGGAATTAGTTATCTAAGTGTAAGTTGTTTATATTACAGACAGCAAAAGAAAATAGCTCCTGAGATCTGGGCACTGAAGATTTCATAGAAGAGGGAATCATTAGGTGCCAATCGTCTAGTAAGAGCATGCATAAATAGGGGAAAAGTTAGGAGTCTTACCAGGTTTAGTAATAAACACAACCAGTAAGAAAAATATTGCCATCCAAAACAGCACAGTGCAGCAACATAGAAGATAGGCAGATAACCTGCAAGTATTGTAAGGAATTCAGCAAAGGGAAGCCATCGTGTGGTGGCATCAGGGGAGAATGTAGAGGAAAGTCTTGAACAGTTCAGTAAGACTTTGCCTCTGGATAAACTCTTGATATAGTGAGACATTTGCTTNANNCNNNACATAACTAAGCCATTCAGTACTTTTTGAAACTGACTTAGTAACAGGAGTCATTGTAAGCTCCATAGAAGACAAGACGTATTCCAGATCTTGTCTTGATCAGCAGCACTCTGGAGGCCCAGTGTCTGCTACCCTTCTTGTAGCTGATGGCATGGGTAACAGCTCTGCCATGGGCCTGCTTACCTCTAGTATTCACCTCAGGGCTTGGAAATTGATNTTGAAAGACCTTCAGACANAGAAAGTAAAACTAATGNTAAGGAGGATAAAACACTGTTATGTGTTGTATTGTTGATCTAAATCAAAAATATCATTNGTAGAATTTTTACTTTGGTTGATAAGGATTCTGGTAACATTTGGGTCTCCTTAGGAAAGAAACACTTAACCAAAACATTTAAGTTTTAGGCAAATACTTTAATATTTCACTCTTAGTTATATGAAAACTAGATGAGATGTTGAAAATCTATCTAGATTATTCAAATTTTATGTTCCTTAAGATGACTGACTCAAATATTCCTACCACTGTAAAGATTATATATAATGTACCTACCACATAAATTATAGTGTTTAATGTTTTGAAAATTGATTATAGATATTTTAAGTTTCCATAAAGTATTTCTTATATTTGTCATTGTGAATTATATGTAATTCTAATAAAAATGCATATGCAAAAGAGTTTGAAAAACATTGTAGAAATAGATATTTCGATGAACTTAATAAAGAAATTTTGGTAATTTAAGATATACTAAAAGTATTAATAAGATTTTAATCTGTTTAGCACATTTCTGTTACCATGTTAATGTTGTAACTGCAAGTTCATGCCTGGATGACCTGTGATTTGGATGTTTCTCTGAGAGTTAAAGGTTAATGTATAACTTCTTTTTGCAGACAGTGAACTGTGACTTTGTATGTACATTGTGTTTTCTGGTAGCATAGTTACTTGGAGATTTTCAGGGAAATTAATGAGTTTGAGAAAAAATATAAAGACTTTTTAATATGTATTATTTTTTTTCTTTTTCCTTTTTTTCGGTTTTTCGAGACAGGGTTTCTCTGTATAGCCCTGGCTTCCTGGAACTTACTTTGTAGACCAGGCTGGCCTCGAACTCAGAAATCTGCCTGCCTCTGCCTCCCGAGTGCTGGGATTAAAGACGTGTGCCACCACGCTGGGCTTGAACATGTATTATTGTATAGCAAGGAAGTATGTAACCAATATGAGGTAAACGAGAGAGAGAGAGAGAGAGAGAGAGAGAGAGACAGAGACAGAGACAGAGACAGAGACAGAGACAGAGAGACAGAGAGAGACAGAGAGAGAGGTCTCCAAGTACAACTTCAGAACAGCAGTCAGCTGTGACCTTACACCTGTATTTTTTCTTGAGACTCGGAATTCTCACTGATCCAATCATTCCATTCTCCAGAAGCCCAGACAACTGAGGCTGGTCCTCGGCCATCATTGTTTTTTCTCTGAGCACAACTTGATAAAAGTAAGCTGAATTTCTGTTGAGGGACCTCTCCAAGAAATCACATGTCCTTCAGGGATCATCCATACAAAGCATGAGACAATTATGTCTTACATACTGATGAAGGCTCACGCCATCATTGTAGAATAAGATCTAATTGCTCAACTTCTCACAAGATAGTCCATCATGATCTAGGAGAAAGTGTTAGCTACCTTGTCTTGTTTGCTGATATTGTTCTTCCTATGGGGCTGCAAACTCCTTCATCCCCTTCAGTTCTTCCCCTAGCTCCTCCACTAAAGTCACTATGAACAGTCCAATGGTTGACTGCAAGCATTCGCATCAGTGTTGGTCAGGCTCTGGCAGAGCCACTCAGAAGACAGCTATATCAGGCTCTGTCATTAAGGACTTCTTGGCATCAGAAATAGTGTCTTGGTTTGGTATCTGTATATGGGATGGATCCCCAGGTGGGGCCATCTCTGGATGGCCTTTCCTTCAGTCTCTACTCTTTGTCCCTGAATTTAAATTAGACAAGAGCAATTCTGGGTTAAAGTTTTGGAGATGGGTTGGTGACCTGCTACATCCACTCCAGTAGTGACATGTATGAAAGGCCCAGAAACCTGGACACAGTCTCGAATCAAAAAGTTCATAGAAACTTAGTCTCCTGGAACTGTGGCATCCTGTATAATG
>NC_034593.1:12315972-12370917 GCF_900095145.1 Mus pahari | reverse complement strand
CCTTCTTAGACAGCCTTGTCATACAAGACCTTTTCCCTGTGAATATCACAGAGCTTCCGCCGGGATTCGGCTTAGCTATGCGAAATCACGGTGTCTAAGTGCATCTCCTGTGATAATATTTATGTATGGCAGACTACATTACTTATTAGTAGAAAGTCCCCACACACAATCACTTAGAATAATAGCCGAGTTACTACTCCCATATGCAAGAATTTATAATTATCTAGGAAGAAGGAAGATTGTGGTCTGAGAAGGAAGTAGAGTAAATACTTAGAACTATAGATAGCTGAGCCATTCCCATACACAGAAATTTCCAGTGGCCTAGGGGGAAGGTGGACTATACAATAGACTAGAATTGGAACTATGGAAAGGGCATGAAGCCCTTGCCCCTGACTTCTAAGATTAAGCTGACCTTAGGTGGGGCTGCTTTTGATTCCAGTTGTTAACATTGATTTTTGTCCCAGTTGGTTCCTGTTAGCTTTTTGTATACAGTCCTCTGTTTTGTATAACATCACTTATAAGACTGGTGCTCACTTTGTGACAAATTACATTCAGATACAACACTCCCTTGTGTCCATATTTGTTCGTCATTTTTCACCAACTCCTTGCTCACCTGTCCAGAACCCCAATTTCTTCCACGGATAAAGGGAGCCCGACTGAGGCTGATCCGTGGCAGTGGCCCCATCCCTCAACCAGGGGCCATGCCTAACCTCTGGTTATGGTCTTTACATGGTCTCTCTCCCCATTGTTGCATATTTTCTGGCATCCAGGACTTTCTGGTGACTACCTCCCAGCTCCCAATCACCTACTACTACAAAGCTCTGTTCAATTTTCTGATCCTCTGTACATCATCTCTGTCTCCTCCCACACCTGGTCTTGTTCACCCTTTTCTCCTCCCCCTCCTCTCTTCCTCCCAAGGCCCACCATCCCTCTACCACCGGTGATAATTTTGTCCCCCTTTCTAAGTAGGACTGAAGAATCCACACTTTGGTCTTCCTTCTTTTTGAGCTTCATGTGGTCTGTGATTTGCATCGTGGGTAATCTGAGCTTTTATCCTAATATCCACTTATCAGCGAATACATACAATGTGTGTTCTTTTATGACTAGGTTACCTGACTCAGAATGATATATTCTAGTTCTATCCATTTGCCTCTGAATTTCATGAAGTTGTTGTTTTTAATAGCTGAGTAGCACTCCATTGTGTAAATGTACCACATTTTCTGTATTCATTCCCCTGTTGAGCGATATCTGTCATCAGGACAAAAATGGCAACCTACAGATTAGGAAAAGATCTCTATCAATCCACATCTAATAGAGGGCTAATATCCAATATATACAAAGAACCCAAGAAGTTAGACTCAAGAGAACCAAATATCCCTATTAAAAATGTAGTACAGAGAATTCTCAACTGAGGGATATTGAGTGGCCAAGAAGCCCCTAAAGAAAGGTTCAACATCATTAGTCATCAGGGAAATGCAATCAAAACAACCCTGAGATTCCACCTCACACCAGTCAGAGTGGCTAAGATAAAAAACCCAGGTAACAGCAGATGCTGGCATGTGGAGTACGGGGAACACTCCTCCATTGCTGGTGGGATTAAAAGATTGTACAACCCCTCTGGAAATCAATCTGCTAGTTCCTCAGAAAATTGGACATTGTACTGCGGACCCAGTTATACCACTCCTGGGTATATAACCAAAAGATGCTCTAATATATAACAAGTACACATGCTCCACTATTTTCATACCAGCCTTATTTATAATAGCCATAATTACTTTCTTAAGCAAACTTTTATTTAGTCTGTGCTGGATAGATTTATGTCATCAATAGAAAAGACAGTCATCTGAGAGAAAAAAAAACTTCATTGAGAAAATAACTGCATAAGATTGAGCTGTGGGGCAGTCTATACAGCATTTTCTTAATTAGTAATTGATGTGGGAGGACCCAGAACATTACAGGTAGTGCCACCTGTGGACTGGTGGTCCTGGGTTCTATATAAAAAGCGGGATGAGCAAGCCATATGGAGCAAGGCATTAAGAAGCACCCCTTCACTGGAGAAATGGCTCAGTAGTTAAGAGCACTGACTGCTCCTCCAAAGGTAATTAGTTCAATTCCCAGTAACCACGTGATGGCTCACAACTATATGTAATGGGATCTGATGCCCTCTTCTTGTATATCTGAAGACAACTACAGTGTACTCATATACATTAAATAAATAAATAAATCAGGAGAAGAAGAGGAGGAGGAGGAGGAGGAGGAGGAGGAGGAGGAAGAAGAAGAGGAGGACAAGGAGGAGGAAGAAGAAGAAGAAGAAAAGAAGAAGCAGCCCCCTTCATGGCTTCTTCTGCCTCAAGGATCATGCACTCTTTGAATTCCCATCCTTGCCTCCTTCAATGATGAATAGTGGTGTGCAAGTATAAGCTGAATAAACCTTTTTGTCTCCAAGTTTTTTTGGTTGTGGTGTTTTATCACAGCAATAATAACCTCAACTAAGGCATACTCCTTTACTCAGATCATGACAATAAAGAAACTCGTTGTCTGTTGGTGTGTGTGTGTGTATGTGTGTGTGTGTGTGTGAGAGAGAGAGAGAGAGAGAGACAGAGAGAGAGAGAGACAGAGAGAGACAGAGAGACAGAGAGAGACAGAGAGACAGAGAGAGAGAGAGAGACAGAGACAGAGACAGAGACAGAGACAGAGAGACAGAGACAGAGAGACAGAGAGAGAGTCAGAGACAGAGAGACAGAGAGAGCAGTGGGAGGGCTAAAGAGAACAGAAAAGCAAAATAGCAAAAAATGATGAGGCTGAGTTGGTTGGAAGAAGGCAAGGTGTATTGGAAGGTTTACTATAGTACCATGTAAAAGTTGATCTTGAAAAGACTCAGTGATAGAACAATCCATGACAGTATCTGTGGAAAATGAGAATTCACAGTCAGAAAATAGGAAATCCAATGTGTTTTTAGGAAAATATGTCATTTCCTGCTTTGTTTGTTTGGTTGGTTAGTTGGTTTGTTAATTTTGCATGTGTGTGTGTGTGTGTGTGTGTGTGTGTGTGTGTGTGTGTGTGTGTGCGCGCGCTTACAGTCCTGAAATCTGATCCTTGTGAATCTGAAGAAACCATTCATAAGGGGTGGTTGTACCTAGAGACAGTGTACAACTCAGCCAAGAAGTGCTTTTCACATGCAAACCTGCACAAAGGGCATATGTTCAGCAGGAAATATACTATGAACTTTGTCTTAGCCTTAGACAAAACTTGTGAAAATTTCATGAGGTTTTCTTTGAAAAAGACATACTCCTGACAATACCTGACTCTGGTAATAAAATTTAACATTGGAAAGAATGTAGCATTTTACTTCAAATATCACCTTCATCATGAACAGAGTGTTCTAAGGGAACTATCTTGAGTCACACATTAAACTAACAGAAGTCATTCACCAAAACTAATATAAAGGTCAGCCTATGATCTCCCTACTCTTTAATATCCACTTAGCTTTCCTTTTAACGTAAGAAAAATTCATTTACATTTCATATACATAGTTATTAACTATCAAAATTTTAAAAGTGCTACACAGAATGTTTAAACTTAAAAATATAGCCAGTGATGTTGATTTTACATTTCAAAATATTAAAAAATTACTATGAATCAACGGCTCAGTGAGATACATACAGCATTACAAAATGATTTACATTGTAATTACTACAATCTTAAAATTCAGACACGGCTGGGACTTAATTACACCTTTGAAAGAGAATCAGAGAACATCATACTGAAAAAGTCCCTAAGCAGGAAATAACAAACATTACAAGTCTTAGCTGAGCCCCTTAGTTTTCTACTTAAGATGACCATGTGGGTGTCAGGTTAGGGGTAAAGAAGAGAATCAACAACAACAAAAAATATTCAAAAATGTTATAATAATCCCTAATGCTATATATGCTAATTAGAAATAAGTATATAAAATAAATATAGGTCTGTAGTGATGGCTCAGAAATTCCAACCACTTACTGATCTTCTAGAACCCACATTTCAATCTCTATAACTCCAGTTATTTCAAATGTTATCCCCTTTCCTAATTTCCCCCTCAGAAACCCCCTATCCCATCCCCCCTTGTCCTGCTTCTATGGGGGTTTACCCCACCCACCCATTCCTGCCTCCCTGCCCTCGCATTCCCCTACACTGGGGCACGAGGCTTCACAGGACAAAGGGTCTCTTCTCCCATTGATGCCAAACAAGGGCATCCCCTGCTAAATATATAGCTGAAGCGATGGGTTCCTACATGTGTACTCCTTGGTTGGTGGTTTAGACCCTGGGAGTTCTAGTTGTTTGATATTGTTGTTCTTCCTATGGGGTTGCAAACCCCTTCAGCTACTTCGGTCCTTTCTTTAAATACAATAACTTCTAAATTACTGAAATAAAAAGATAAGCTTACTGATTTAGTGTGGGAAGTCTCAGAGTTTAATATATTTCAAAATGTCATTAAGGTATTCAGATGACATTTGTTGAACATGCCCAGGAACACAGGCTAGGAGGCCACAACACCCAGAGTAACTGAGTCCCCAGTGATCCAGGGATGCAGGACCTTCCATCTAGCAAGTAGCATCACTCAAGTTGCTTCCAGTCTGAGCTGGTGCCCCGAGCAGACCTTGCTGCTGACTCTGCATCCAGTCTCACAACACCCAGAGGAAGCTTGACTCTCAGGCCCTCTAACACACACTGAATCACAGGTGCTATGAGAAGACCTTGGGCGCTGGCTCCCCATCCAGTTCCATAGCACCCAGAAAAAGCTTGATTCACAGGTGCTCTAACACACCCAGGCTCACAGAATCTCAGGACCTTGGTCACAACCAGGATTTCAGGATTTCAGAGGCAGCTTCATTCCCAGAATCTCTGACACACCAAAGATCTCAGGATCACAGGATCACAGAATCATGGAACCACAGAGACAGCTGGAATCTGAGGAGTTCTGACACAATCAGGACCTCAGGAGAAATTATTTCTCCCTTAAAAAATACAGGAGGACAAAGGTAAACAGCAAGAAACCCTTACAGAGGAAACAGAAAATCCCTTAAAGATTTACAAGAAAACACAAGCAAACAGGTAAAGGAATTGAACAATACCATCCAGTATCTAAAAATGGAAATAGAAACAATAAAGAAATCACAAAGGGAGACAACTCTAGAGATAGAAAACCTAGAAGATACCAAACACTGACACAATGTTCAAAGAAAATGCAAAGTGTAGAAGGCCTCTAACCTAAAACATCCAGGAAATCCAGAACACATTGAGAAAACGAAACCTAAGGATAAAAGGTATACAAGCTCCCCAAATTAAAGGGCCAGTAAATATTTTCAAGAAAATTATAGAAGAAAGCTTCCCTAACCCAAAGTAAGAGATGCCCATGAACATACAAGAAGGCTACAGAACTCCAAATTGTTTGGACCAGAAAAGAAATTCCTCCAGTCACATAATAATCAAAATACCAAATGCACAAAACAAAGAAAGAATATTAAAAGCAGTAAGGGAAAAAAGGTCAAGTAACATATAATGGCAGACTTATCAGAATTACACCAGACTTCTCACCAGAGATGCTAAAAGCCAGAAGATCCTGGGCAGATGTCATACAGACCCTAAGAGAACACCAATGCCAGCCAGGCTACTATACCCAACAAAACTCTCAATTAACATAGATGGAGAAACCAAGATATTCCATGACAAAACCAAATTTACACATTATCTTTCCACAAATCCAGCCCTACAAAGTTTAATAGATGGAAAATTCCAACAAAATGAGGGAAATTACACCCTAGAAAAAGCAAGAAAGTAATCTTCTTTCAACAAACCCAAAAGAAAATAACCACACAAACATAAATCCACCTCTAACAACACAATAACAGGAAGCTACTATCACTTTTCCTTAACATCAATGGACCCAATACCCCAATAAATAGACTAACAGACTGGTTACATAAACAGGACCCAACAAACAGGAAACATACCTCAGTGACAAAGACAGATACTACCTCAGAGTAAAAGGCTGGAAAACAATTTTTTAAGCAAAGTGTCCCAAGAAACAAGCTGGAGTAGCCATTCCAATACTGAATAAAGTTGACTTTCAACCAAAAGTTTTCAAACGAGATAAAGATGGACACTTAATACTTATCAAAGGAAAAATCCACCAAAATGAACTCTCAATTCTGAATATCTATGCTCCAAATGCAAGAGCACCCACATTCATAGAAGAAACTTTACTAAAGCTCAAAGCACACATTGCACCTAACACAATAATAGTGGGAGACTTCAACACCCCACTCTCAGCAATGGACAGATCATAGAAACACAAACTAAACAGAGACATAGTGAAACTAACAGAAGTTATGAGCCAAATGGATTTAACATATATGTGTAGAACATTTTACCCTAAAACAAAAGAACAGTACATCAAAATAACCTTCTTCTCAGTACATCAAAATAACCTTCTCTAAAACTGACCATAATAATTGGTCACAAAACAGGCCTCAACATATACAAGAAGATTGACATAATGCCATGCATTCTATGAGATCACCAAAGACTAAGGCTGATTGCCACACCCACTCCAGTGAAGTCTGCATGGCAAGTCCAAAAGCTTGGCCACAGTCTTGAGGCAAAAAGTACCACAGAAACTTTTCTCCTGGAGAATCTCTGGTGATCCATAACCAGATTTTTCCCTGTGATAGTGTGGAGGGTCTTGCATGCTTTCTTGCAGTATTTTACTGGATAAGAGCTAAAAATCACAGGGCTAGTTCAAAATAGTAAAAATTCTCATTACAGATATGAATGGCAGCCTACCTTACAAAATAGTAGAAAGAAGGTAGATTGTGGTTTAATGAGGAACTGGAGTATTGTATTATTCATGGAAGGGTTAGTAGAATGGAACTCCCCTGGTGCATATTTTTCACTAGGCACAGAAGACTAGCATAAATAGGTACTTACTAAGGGACCACAGGTTGTGGGTTTAACAGTAGACTAGTATTACACCTGGACGTATCAGCCCTTTCACCTGGCTCCTGTGAATAGCTGATTTTAGACAGGGCTGATCTTATCTCAGTTGTAAACACTGCCTGGCTCCTGTTACCTTTTATGTATGTATTTTCTCTGTTTTGTGTCAGATAACTTCAATGTACCTTGGCTGATGTGTCACCTAACTTCTTTGCTTTCTTCTGTAGTATAAGTCTGATGCTCACTTTGAGAAATTACATTCAGATATAGCACTCTCTCTGTGTTCTCGTCTGTTTGTCATTTTTCCACAAACTCCTTGCCAACCTGAGTAACAAGACCCTGAATTCCCCTGCAGGTTGAGAGACCCACTAAGTCCAGTCTGCAGCAGCTGATCTGCAATAACAAAAAAAACAATGGAAAGCCCACACACACATGGAAGCTCAACAATGCTCTACTCAGTGATAACTTGGTCAAGGAAGAAATAAAGAAAGAAATTAAAGTCTTTTTAGAATTTAATGAAAATGAAGGCACATCATACCAAAAGTTATTGGACACAGTGAAAGCTGTGCTAAGAGAAAAACTCATAAGACTGAGTACCTCCAGCTTGATAGAACATCTAAAAGCTCTAGAACAAAACAAAAACAAAAACAAAAACATCCAAGAGGAGTTGACTGCAGGAAATATTCAAACTCAGGGCTGAAATCAATGAAGTGGAAAGAAAGAGAAGTATACAATGAATCAAGAAACACAGGAGCTGCTCCTTTGAGAAAATCAACAAGACAGATAAACCCTAGCCAGAATGACCAGAGGGCACAGAGACAGCATCCAAATTAACAAAATCAGAAATAAAAAGGGAGACCTAACAACAAAAAACAAGAAAATTCAAAACATCATCAGATCCTACTACAAAAGTCTATATTCAACAAAACTGGGAAATCGAGATGAAATAGATGGTTGTCTAGACAGATATCACATACCAAATTTAAATCAAGAGCAGATAAACTATCTAAACAGGTCCATATCCCATAAGGGAATAGAAGTCATTAAAAACCTCACAACCAAAAAAAAAAAAAAAAAAAAAAAAAAAAAAAAAAAAAAAATAAAGCCCAGGGCTAGATGTATTTAATGCAGAATTCTACCAGATCTTCAAAGAATACCTGATACCAATTTTCCTTAAACTATTCCATAAATTAGAAACCGAAGGAACACTACTTAATTCATTCTATGAAACCAAAATTACTCTGATACCTAAACCACCCAAGAGCTCAACCAGAAAAGACTTCAGACCAATCTCGATTATGAAAATCAATGCAAAAATACTCAATAAAATTCTCAGAAACCAAATCTAAAAACACATTAAAACCATCATTCATCATGATCAAGTAGGCTTCATCTCATGGATGCAAGATTGGTTCGATATATGAAAATCCATTAGTATAATCCACTACATAAACAAACTCAAAGAAAAAAATTACATTAGAAGCAGAAAATGCATTTGACAAAATATAACATCTCTTCATGTTAAAAATATTGGAGAGATCAGGAATTCAAGGCCCATACCTAAACATAATAAAAGCAATTTACTGCAAACCAACAGCTAATATCAAATTAAATGGAGACATACTTGAAGCAACCCCACTAAAATTGGGGACAAGACAAGGATGCCCACTCTTCCCATATCTAATCAGTATGGTACTGCAAGTACTAGCTAGAAAAATAAGACAACAAAAAGAGATCAAGGGGATATAAGTTGGCAAATAAGAAATAAAGGTATCACTATTTGTAAATGATATGATAGTATACATAAGTGACCCAAAAAAATGTCTACCAGAGAATATCTCCAGCTGATAAACGACATCAGCTGGAGGCCCCAGGGAGTTTAGAGATCTGGTGGAGTGGGGGGGGGGGGAGAGTAGGAGGGACATCCTCATGGAGACAGAAGCTAGAAAAAAGTATGGAATGTAGAACAATTTGATGGTGGACCAGGAGGGGAATAAAATCTGGAATGTAAAAACTAATTAATTAATTAATTAATTAATTAATTAAATTATTTTTTTCCTCACAAACTGAATCTAAGAGCACATCAAATCCATCATCCATCATGATCAAGTAGGATTCATCCCAGGGCTAGGGTTAGGGTTAGTGTTCAGGAGTCTTTACACTCATTTTTAGAAATTCTGCAACAGGGTGCAGTAGGGTTAGAGTATTGTATGCTTTGTATGGCTCTTAACTGAATAAGACAAGTAACTTTAATGTCTGTAGCTAAGCAGGAATGAATGGTTCAGTGTGCTGTGCTCTGAGAGGTGCTGCTGGGTATTGTTACCGTGTTATGGAGATCCTGCAGCTTTGTATCAGCAAGACCAGTGACCTTTTCACGTGATCCAGTACCTCATAGATGAGTTAGATTTCGGGGTAGATGTCCTACATGTCCCTCAGTTGAAGAATGAATAAAGCTGCAAGCTGGTATAACCACTCTGGAAATCAGTCTTGGGTTCCTCAGAAAACTGGACATAGTACTACCAGAAGATCCAGCAATACATCTCCTGGGCATATAACCAGAAAATGTTCCAACTTGCAATAAGGACACATGCTCCACTATGTTCTTAGCAATCTTATATATAACAGTCAGAAGCTGGAAAGAACCCANATGTCCCTCTACAGAGGAATAGATACAGAAAATGTGGTACATTTACACAATGGAGTTCTACTCAGCCATTAAAAAAAAAATGACAATGGAATTCACAGGCAAATGTATGGAACTTGAGAATATCATCCTGAGTGAAGTGACTCAGTCACAAAGGAACAAACATGCTATGTACTCACTGATAAATGAATATATACCAAAAGTTCAGAATACCCAAGATTCCATTCACAGACCATATGAAGCCTAAAAAGGAAGAGCAAAATATGGATGCTTCAGAGCTTTTTAGAAGAGTAAACAAAATACTCACAGGAGGAAATATGGAGACAAAGTGTAGAGCAGAGACTGAAGGAAAGGCCATGCAGAGATTGTTCCACCTGGAGAACCATCACTACATCCATCCATACAGCCACTAAACCCAGAAGCTAACGTGGATTCTGGGAAGTGCTTACCGACAGGAGCCTGATATGGCTGTCTCCTTGGAGGTTCTGCCAGAGCCGGCCAAATACAGACGAGGAAGTTCGCAGCCAACCATTGGACTGAGCTTGGGGGTCACCGATGGAGAAGATGGAGAAAGGACTGAAGGAGCTGAGGGGATCTACAGCCCCATGGAGGGAGCAACAGTGTCAATAGGCCAGACCCCCTGGAGCTCCCGGGTACTGGACCACTAACCAAAGAATACACATGGAGTGCTGGCCAGCCACACCAGCCACGTATGTGGCAGAAAATGCCTTTGTTGGACATCAGGGGGAGGAGAGGCCCTCAGGCCTTAGGGTGTTCAATGCCCCAGTGTACGGGAATGCCAGGGCATGAGGATGGGATTGGGGGGTGGGGGTGGGGGGCAGCAGACTCATAGAGGCAGATAAAAGAGGGATGGGATAGAGCGGTTCCGAAGTGGGGACCTGGAAAGCAGAAAGACATTTGAAATGTAAATAAAGAAAATATCCTAGGGGGAAGAAGATACATATGCTCTCCCTTAGGAACGACCACAACCAAAACTTCATATACCTATCTATTTCATATATGTGCACATATTATTTATAGTACTTTACTATGAATTTTAGTGACTTAAGCAAAATGCTATTATTTCTCTAGGATGTTTTAACTTGTTTTTGGAATTTATTTTCTCCAATCCATTTAACATTTTTTTCATATAAATTCTTCATATTCCCATGGAAAAAAAAGAAATGAAACTTTCAATAACATGATTATGTCCAGAACTGTAACCCATTAAATATTTTATACACCATACAATACCTTAGTAGGTCTTCATAAACATAATTATACTATATTGTATGCATATTTTATCATTTTAGCAGATGCATTGAGGTTTATTCATAAAATATGGCAAAAATGATCTAGGCATAAGTTGAAAGGTTATTCAAAAAGGTAAAAAACACTATACAAGAAGAATTGGCAAAGGGAACAAACTTTGCAAATATTTAATTGAAATTAAAAAAAAAAAAAAGTTTTGTAAACCCAAGGAGACAACAGATGAAGATCTCCTTTCTTCCAACTGATTACTCTGAGACCCACAGCAAATGTCATTGAATTTAACGATCTTTTAAGAATATGTTCTGATGTTGCCATCTGTTGATAGACACAACAATTCAGCAATGAAGATAGTGAAGCAAAAACAGAAAATTAAGGAAACAGATGTGGAAGACACAGAGGCTCATTTGGTTTTGCATTTCACATCTGTTCTTTCTGAAGTCTTCCCAGTGACGCAAATCTAATTCCTGGATTCAAGGATTCCTCAAGATGCTGTGCAGCAAGTAGCTAGCCTCTGACATTCCAACACACCATCCATTTATTTTCCTCAGTATTGAGTGTCTTGTATCCAGAATTCTGTTTCTCCTACCGTGGAAAAATCCACCAAAGCCTACATAAGCATGTGTGAAACTCCATTGAGAAATCCATGGTTTTCTTGCCTATACCACTGCAAAACTATACACGTATTTTATTGGCAGGGAGATGAAAATAACACGAATATTAATTGGATCCTACAAGACTTATAAAACTATTCATTTAAATATGATATTTCCTTTTCACATTTTGAACATTTGGGGCCATGTAGTTATAGTATCTACTCAAACAATCTAGTTAAAAAGGGTTATGAGATTGGTCTTGAATTATTTCAAAAGACTTAGCAATCTAAATCATTTCCTCCATGCTTCCCATTGTTATATTGTTATTATGAAGGTCAACAATGGGCAAGTTTCTCTTTTTCAACTTGAGGCTGATAGATTATTGAGTCTTCGGTTGTGTTTTTATCCTTGATATTATAAAGATTACGAGAAGTGTGTTTGAATTTCCGATCTCTAGATTAATCATCTTCTCTAATAAATAAAAGCTTATTTTTGAAGTATGTGAATAAGTTGATAATTTATTAGGGCTGAGGAACAATGTTTTAGCCTTTAAACACATCTGTGCATGGTCAAACATGATGTTACATCATTCCTGTAATACTAACACTTACAAAGCTGAGATAGAAGGATTGCAAAATCAGAGTAAATCAGGTTACACAGAATGACCTTGTCTCATAAAATCAACCAGTCAAGCAAACAACCATACAACCAAAAAAACAAAAACAAAAAAATAAATAAATAAAATAAAACAAACAAACAAAACTCCAAAGGTTCTAGTCAAAGGTTAAATTTAAGTGTACTCAGTCTGGCATTTATCTTCCGAATGTCTTAGCACCATACAGCTTTAATTGTAAGGCTCATGTAGCATCCCAAGAAGAGGACTTACATGAGAAGCCTACTTTTAAGACAGAAGAAGGCCCTGATGACATCATAAGCTGTACCACAAAAGGCTTCAGGGTTACCACAGAGAAAGCTCTCAGGGACATTAGTATCTGACCCTTGAATCAGCACCACAATGGCCTACCTGGCCTTCAGATAACACAAACTTAACACCATTCAACATACAATTGAATTCAACATTCACTCTACATCCATGATAGGGACAAAAGAATTCTTTATCCAGTGTAGGGGTCATTTTATTAATAAAGGTCCAGAAAACCATACACCAAAGTGAACACCTTAACTATGAGACCTGACAGGCTGGGTTGCTGAAAGTGCTGGCTCTGCCTGGATGTTTAATGACAGGTAAATTACTCAGTTCATCTCAGTCTATGTCTTCACTGAGAACAAGAAGATGATAATAGCCAAACTGGTAGCTTGTGAGGTGACTGAACCATGAATATAAGGGATGGCACAGAACCTTCCCAAGAGCGAGAACTCACTGGGTGTTAGTTAATTTTTGTGGGAAAATTGCTAATTAAGGTCTACCATGACCAGAGAGCCTCTGAGCTCAGCACAATATAGGAAGACTCCCTTCATTAGTGGGACTTCTACTTTTCTAACCTTGTCTGAGGAATTCTAGGCCCAGGAATGTCAAGTAGCCTCAATTAGATTACAAGATCAATTTCCTTCCTCTCAGCTAGCACCTGAGATTCCTTAAATTCTTCCTCATGCTAGTAAGGCATCTCAGGTACTCTAAGCCCTCTTCCAATGAGCTTTGTTTATCCTGGATGTTCCTTCCCGCTGTTCCCCCAAAGCTTTGTAAGCCTTGAGTCATCCTAAGTAAAGTTCCTACCCTCAATCCCCCAAACCTTTACAAGTCTTGAATCCCCCTAAGTTGATCCACTTCCCTATAGCTGGTCCTGGTGTGGCCCTTCACCATATGTACTCACAGGGTTTTGGAGCATCCTCACCCCCTGTTTGTCATCTCTGTTCCCTCTTCCCTTCTGGACCTTATAGGCTGAAAATTCATAAGAGCAGGGAGACCCACACATTTTATTATTCTTTATTCTTCACTATACCACTCTGATATCAAAGTTTCTGAAATATTTTGCCAGTGAAGAAACTGAAATGCAAGTATTTCCAAGAATAATAAAGCATCCAGAAACAGAAAGAACTGCCATTCCACAGTACCACAGATTCAGGTGGTGCCATCTTCCTACAATGGCACTACTACCCAGAAAGCATCCAGAAGGTGATAGGTGACCTGGATGGCCAGAAGTCCCAGCCAGAACTTCCTTTGTTAACTTGAATGGGGAAAATGGAGGCAGGATTCCTTGACTATGGTAGGCCCAGGGAGTGGCACTGTTTGGGGTGTGGCCTTTTGGAGGAAGTGCTCCACTATGGGTGTGGGTGTGGGCTTTAGGACCTTTATCCTAGCTACCTAGAAACCAATGTTCTCCTAGCAGCCTAGATGAAGATGTGGAATTCTCAGCTCCTCCTGAATCATGCCTACCTGGACACTGCCATGATCCTGCCTTGATGGTAATGGACTGAATCTATGATCTTATAAGGCTGTTCCAATTAAATGTTGTCCTTCTAAGAGTTGCCTTAATCATTGTGTCTGTTCACAGCAGTAAAACCCTAACTAAGACAGAAGTTGGTAACAGGGCCTGGAGTATTGCTGTCATAGGCCTGACCATGCTTTGGTTTGGGAGAATGTGGACTTCGAGATCCTGCCAGCAATAGTGGAAGACAACCCTGCAACATGAACCAACACAAATGTGTAAACCAGTGCCCATTAGACTAAGGTTCCTCACTGAGCATGAGGAATCTGATCATATATTCTGTTTAATTCTCCATTGTAGCCTAAATGTTCTTAGTATTTTTATAATTATTTTATATTGGTTCAGTGAATTTGGAACCAGAGAATGTTAAATAAGGAAAATGTTAACTATTATGACCAATGGGCATTGAAGTTGAGAGGTCAAGGAACCCATGCATACATGGGCTCAAAGGCAGAATTTTGATGTAGAAACTTAGAGGAAAAGTCATTATAGGTCATTAACCTACAAAAGAAACAGAGTTCTCTGAGCATGTACACACATTTAATTATAGGACTTAGAAGTCAGAAGCAAGCACATTTTTATGACTTTGAGGCCAGATGAATTAACATACCCAATTCTAGGCCAGCCAAAGATACATGGTCATACATGATTGCAAAACAAAGAAACAAATATATTAAACAAAACAATAACAAACCCATTAGAATAAGCAGAACCAACCAAAGTGTGGGTATAGAGTGAAAATATACAAAGATTTAAAACTAAAGACTGTGATGAATATTTGTCAGATACAGACAAAGAAGGTTGAGTTAGAAAGGAGATGAGAAAGCAAGACATAAAGGGAGGCAAAACAAATGAGTGTGACCTTGTAGAACCAATGTATGGAGGGGCCAAGCTCCTGCTACATGAAGTGAGTTGGTACATACCACCATCCTGTTTTCACTATTAAAACAGAAGTACTCATATTGTAAAAGCAAGAACATTGGAGAAGACTCAGTGCTTCATAGCACTTGTCCTGGGGGGACTCAGCTTTGATTTTCAGCACCCACATGAAGGTTTTCCACCTCCTTAGACACCAAGCATGTGCACAAAAGGCACATGCAGGCAAAACACACACACTCATGAAATAATGAAAATAAATAAATAATAAAAGAAAATCAGCCTAAGAACTTCAGAGAAGTAGTCAAGCAAATAAGAAAAATATAACCTCACTTAATCACCTGTAGAAACTTGTCTGAATATATTCATATAGATGGTAAGTTAGACATTTAATTCCCGGTTCCCTATTTACCATAGATTTCTGTTCTAGTCTTAGTCAAATTATCAGGATTTTTTCTCTCTCTCTTTTTTCTGTTATAATGTAGCTAACTCTACACATGCATCCTGACAGAATAATTTAGGCTACTTTACGGAAAGAAAGTCTTCTGAATTAGAAAAAGTAAATGTTGTGGACAGATATTTTTAGGTTACTCTGTGTGGCTGACAAAAGATTGACACATAGAGCATGAAGTTAGAGAACTCAAAGAACAAGAGAAGGGAACACTAATGAATCTTTTGATGGTGAGAAACATGTTAACTCCTGGGTTTGATATCTGATGCTCAGTAATGATGGCTCTGAAAGAAATACTAGCTCTCAGTAGACTCACTTCCCAGGATCCAGTCTCCTAAGGGTTTGTACAAAGTCTTTTTTTTGTTTGTTTGTTTTTGGTTTTGTTTTGGTATTTCGTTTTTATTTGTTTTTAATGTGCTAGTTTTATTTGTCAAGACACAATTACAAAGTCATCATAGTCAGTTCACCTAGTCCATTATCAGTTTAAGGGAATAAAAATAGGCACGCGAAGGTCTGACCACCTATGGCATCCATAATATAAAGTACAAGTGCCTATCTCAAATGACCCTTTGAGACAATTATTACAAACCATATTTCAGACTGTTCTGTCAGGTTTAGTACTAGAAAGATGCTGTCTATCATTAGCCAGGAATTTAATAATTGACTATAGTAATATTTCCAAAATCAAGTAAAGTAACGTAGAGGAATGCTTCTTGAAGTGATATTCTAATATTTTTCTTAATATGTATATCAATCAGCTTATAAACTTTTAGCTGTAAAATGAAGCAGTCTGTAGGAAAAATGTTTGGATGACTATTCAGCGCTTGTTTGAGGTGATATATTGTTATTGTCATTACTATTATACAAGCTTTATCATTACCAAATTTGGATATAGTGTTAAAACATAGTATATAATAAACACTAATTCAAACTAATTTACAACAATCTAAATGTGTTTAGCAATTGAGTCTGGAAAGAGAGCTCTGGAGTTAAGAGGATGGAATGGATTTGCTGAGGACAGTCTCCAGTCACAGAAGCCATATCATGTAGTACATAACTCACTATGACTCCAGCTCCAAAGGATCTGAGATACCTTTCTGGCCTCTCTGGGCACTCTACTCAAGTGCAAAAAAAAACCCCATTCAAACACAAACAAATATACATAACTAAAACATTGAAATTAAAATTTTTTAAGTGTGTGGCTGGGAATACAAGTTCACAGTCTAATACAGGGGTCCTCAAACTTTCTAATTCTGTGGCGCTTTAACAGGGTTCCTAATGGTGTGGTGACTCCAACCAAAAGCTATTTAAGTATTACTTCATAACTGCAATTTTGCTACTATTATATGACCCCAAAGGAGTCTCAACTCCCAGGTTGAGAATCACTTGTGTAGTATAATATTACTACTGTGAGTGCATTGCAGTCAGCTTGGGATTCACCTGTCTTCTAACAGGATAAAATAAAGATTTCTACTTGAAACATTTATTTCGTACTATGAGTAGTAACATGGTAGATTCTTTTAAAAATAACTTTTAGTTGTATAAACATATCTAGAAATATATTAAAATACCATCAATCCAGGTAATTAATCCCAATCATTCAGAGGTCAAGCTTATTTTCTGGATGTCAACATGAAGTTCAGCTTTCTTCCAAGGAAGCTGTATTGACATAAAGGACAGGTTAAACTTAGGAAATTTAAAATATCTGGTCTTTGAAGAAATCTACAGTTCAGACTTTGAAAATTCTACATTGCTGCCATCTGGTGGTAAAATGAAATTATCTTTTCTCTTCATAACTGTAGCTCCCAAACCATTTGCACTCTACCAATAAGTGCTACTTCAAACAAATGTATGGCAATAAATACTAACAGAGAATCAAGCAATTGTTTTTTTTTATTTTTTGTTTTTTCTTAACTTTTTTATTATTTAAGAATTTTATATATCAAACATATTAATAATATTGAGAAATTTGAGAATCAAATAACACTTAAAATGTGTTCAACTTTTATATTTATATCCTTTCATACCCTAAAATATATCATTAATGAATATTTAATACTATAACTGAGGAGCCTATATCTAGTGTTGAATACTAAATTGTTTCAAAACATACAAAATATTCTTTGGGAATTAAGCATAGTAAAAAGCCTAAAATATTAAAAATAAGTCATTATGAAATATATTCAAAAGCTCTTATATGATACCACCTAACATAGAGAGAGAGTATTTAAAACACATTGTATATCTGTGTACATTGTCTAACAATCAGTTTACTTAAAAAAGTTTATTAGTGTTTCTAGGAGGAAAATTATTTTATCAGTAAGTATATTTTAAAAATTTCAAAATAGCAAAAAGTCTTTGAAGTTAAACATTAAGAAAATGCTAATTTCAAGCACAGTGAGAGAAATTATCAATAAAATTTCCATGATGTCTGTAGAACATGATTTTAATATTTTCAGCTGTTAATATTCAACAAACATAATATTTATTTTAAGATATATTTCATTGTGATGTCTCCCTTTTCATTTCTGATTTTATTAATTTGGATACTGTCTCTGTGCCCTCTGGTTACATTGGTTAAGGGTTTATTTATCTTGTTGATTTTCTCAAAAAAACAGCTCATGGTTTTGTTGATTCTTTGTATAGCTCTTTTTATTTTTACTTGGTTGATTTTAGCCCTGAGTTTGCTTATTTCCTACTGTCTACTCTTCTTGGGTGTATTTGCTTCTTTTTGTTCTAGAACTTTCAGGTATGCTGTCAAGCTACTAGTGTAAGCTCTCTTCAGTTTCTTTTTGGAGGCACTTAGAGCTATGAGATTTCCTCTTACCACTGCTTTCATTGTGTCCCATAAGTTTGGGTATGTTGTGGCTTCATTTTCATTAAATTCTAAAAAGCCTTTAATTTCTTTCTTTATTTCTTCCTTGCCCAAGTTATTATTGAATAGAGAGTTGTTAAGTTTCCATGTGTATGTGTGCTTTCCATTGTTTTTGTTGGTATTTAAGACCGGCATAGTCCATGGTGATCTGATAGGATGCATGGGATTATATGAATCTTCTTGTATCTGTTGAGGTCTATTTTGTGACCAATTATATGGTCAGTTTTGGAGATGGTACCATGAGGTGCTGAGAATACGTTATATTCTTTTGCTTTAGGATGAAATGTTCTATAAATATGTTAGATCCATTTGGTCCACAATTTCTGTTAGTTTCATTGGGTCTCTACTTAGTTTCTGTTTCCATGATCTGTCCGTTGATGAGAGTGGGGTGTTGAAGTCTCCCACTATTATTATGTGGGGTGTGATGTGTGTTTGAGCTTTAGTAAAATTTCTTTTATGAATGTAGGTACTTTTACATTTGGAGCATAGATGTTCAGGATTGAGAATTCATCTTGGTAGATTTTTCCTTTGACCAGGATGAAGTGTCCTTCCTTTTCTTTTTTGATAACTTTTGGTTGAAAGTCAATTTTATTCAGTATTAGAATGACTACTACAGCTTGTGTCTTGGGACCATTTGCTTGAAAAATTGTTTTCCAACATTTTACTCAGAGGTAGTGTCTGATTTAGTCACTGAGGTACATTTCCTGTTTGCAGCAAAATGCTGGGTCCTGTTTATGTAACCAGTCAGTTAGTCTATGTCTTTTTTTTTGGGGGGGGGGGATTGAGTCCATTGATGGTTAAGAGATATTAAGGAAAAGTGATTGTTAGTTCCTGTTATTTTTGTTGTTAGAGGTGGAATTATGTTTATGTGGCTATCTTCTTTGGGGTTTGTTAAAAGTTTACTTGCTTGCTTTTCTAGGTTGTAGTTCCCTCCTTGTGTTGGTGATTTCCATCTATTATCCTTTGTAGGGCTAGATTTATAGACATATATTATATAAATTTGGTTTTGTCATGGAATATCTTGGTTTCTCTCTCAATGGTTACTGAGAGTTTTGATGGGTATAGTAGCCTAGAATGGCATTGGTGTTCTCTTAGGGTCTATATGACATCTGCCCAGGATCTTCTGGTTTTCATAGTCTCTATTGAGAAGTCTGGTGTAATTCTAATAGGCCTGCCTTTATATGTTACTTGACCTTTTTCCCTTACTGCTTTTTAAGATTCCTTCTCTGTTTAGTGCATTTGGTGATTTGATTATTTTGTGACAGGAAGAATTTCTTTTCTAGTTAAGTCTACTTGGAGTTCTGTAGGCTTCTTGTATGTTCGTGGGCATCTCTTTCTTTAGGTTAGGGACATTTTCTCCTATAATTTTGTTGAAGATATTTACTGGCCCTTTAATTCGGGAATCTTCACTCTCTTGTATACCTATTATCCCTAGGTTTCATCTTCTCATTGTTTCCTGGATTTTGTGGATGTTTTGGGTTAGGAGCTTTTTGCTTTTTGCATTTTCTTTGACTGTTATGTCAATGTTTTCTATAGTATCTTCTGCACTTGAAATTCTCTTCTCTGACTCTTGTATTCTGTTGGTGACGCTTGCATCTATGACTCTTGATCTCTTTCCTAGGTTTTCTGTCTCCAGTTGTCTCCCTTTGTGATTTATTTATTGTTTCTATTTCTATTTTTATATCTTGAATGGTTTTCTTAATTTCCTTTGCCTGTTTGATTGTGTTTACCTCTAATTCTTTACAGGATTTTTGTGTTTCCTCTTTAAGGGCTTCTAGCTGTTTACCAGTGTTCTCCTGTATTTCTGTAAGGGAGTTATTTATGTCTTTCTTAATGTCCTCTATCATCACCATCAGAAGTGATTTTAGATCTGAATCTTGCTTTTCCAGTGTGATGACGTATCTAGTATGTACTATGGTGGGAGAGCTGGGTTCTGATAATGCCAAGTAACCTCGGTCTCTGTTGCTTATGTTCTTACACTTGCCTCCCACTATCTCTAGTGTATAGCACTAGAGATACCTGCCCTTGCTATATCTGACTGGAGCCTGTCCTTCCTGTGATCCTGGTTATGTCAGAACTCCTATGAGCTCAGCTCTCTCTGTGATCTTGTGACTCTGGGATCCTGTGATCCTGATATCCTGGGTGTGTCAGACCTCCTGGAAGTCATGCTGCCTCTGGGAAACTGAGATCCTCATGCAACCAAGCTCCTGGGATCCTGAGAATCTGTGATCCTGTGGCCCTGGGTGTGTTTGAGAGCCTGGGAGTGGATTTTCCTCTGGGTGTTGTGGGACTGGCTGTAGAGTTTGTGCTCAACGTCTGCTCAGGGCACTGGCCCAGACTGAAAGGACCAAGCAATTGTTTTTAAGTGTATATTTTTCTTATATATAGTTTAAATACCCAAGTAAATGCTACTTTAGAACATACACTCTAACTAGATACACATTAATCACTGCCTAGTAGAAGCTCCTAGCCTAATGAGTTTAAATACAAACAATAAGGAATGGCATTTGCTAAGCACACTCTATGCTATTCTGTTAGTATAACAGAGTACTTAATAGCTCATATACTTCAGAGCTCCACGATCATAGGCTTCCATCAGACTACAACTTACTAGAGACTTATTTTCAAACAAATCACCTAACTCTTCTATACTCTATTTTCTTACCAATGAAATGGGGATAATTATACCACTTCTCAAAACTGTTATGAAAATAAACTGTAGATGGATATATTGCATGTATATATAGTATCTGTATACATTATCTGACACTTACCTTGTCATTAACAATGGCAGTAGGTCTTTAGCATTCCTGTCCAAAACTGTATTTTAAGTTACATAGAAAAGAAGTTCCCAGGCGGTGGTGGCCCACGCCTTTAATCCCAGCACTTGGGAAGCAGAGGCAGGTAGATTTCTGAGTTCAAGGTCAGCCTGGTCTACAGAGTGAGTTCCAGGACAGCCAGAGCTACACGGAGAAACCCTGTCTCAAAAAATCAAAAAGAAGAAGAAGAAGAAGAAGAAGAAGAAGAAGAAGAAGAAGAAGAAGAAGAAGAAGAAGAAGAAGAAGAAGAAGAAGTTGTTGCTTGGCTGGTGTCTGCTTTCTAATCCTGAATGTCTACCTTCCCTTTACTTAAAATGAAATCCATACTTTGTATCCTGCTCCTGCAAGGGTCAGAAGGACTTTCTTTGTTACTGCCCCAGTTATGAAAATTACCTCTTGAAAGACAAAATATTTCCTACCATTTTCAGAGAAACAAAGAATAGAAAAAGAACAACAAAGTTTCATACTTAAATATAGGTACAATAAGAACTACCCACGGAATTAATCTTATACCTTCAAAACCGATTTTAAAGGTTTAATTGATAAGACCAAAGGCATCTCTTCCATTAAACAAGGGACAATGATATAATAAAGTGAGGCATACTGATCTATCTGCTTGAAAAGTCTGAAAGAAAAAGTGGAGTCAGGTTGACTAATTGATGGCCAACTCTATGCCCTGTGGGAGGAAACTTGCTGGCCTCCAGGAGCTCATGTCGATCCAACAGAAACTGTTTCTCCTGATTTCTCAGAGGACTTGCTTCAGGAATTCATACTCAGATGTGAAGCCGCAAATTGATAATTCTGAGTTAGGATGTTTTGTAGCAAGAAAATCACATTGGAAGTTTCATCTTTATGTACCACACTCCAGAGGATAGCACAGCTCCACTGGGAGCAGCCTATAGAAGCTTGGCTTTTCAAATCTACAGGTGCATAGCATGAAGCATCACTAGAGTGCTGATATTCCCATTAGGTCTCATGATAAAGAGTGGACAGAAAAAAATAAAACCAAGACATGATTCATTTGTTTTCAAAGTATACAATCTCTATCTGATATAAACCCACAGTGCTGAGAAAGGAAGAAATAATTCTAAAAATTACATTAATATAATACAAGGGGGATTCTTTGTAACATGGAAAGCAAGTAGTATGTGCATAGGCTTGACTTTTTTGATTGTCTCTCACTCAAAATTAGCATGGCTACCTGGCCTTCTGTGAATTTATGTCTACCACACAACATATTCATAGTCTATCCATTTGCCTCCAAAATTCATGGCATCCTCATTCTTAATAGCTGAATTCCATTGTGTAAATGAACCACATTTTCTGTATCCATTCTTCTGTCATGGGACATCTGGGTTGTATCCAGCTTCTGGCTATCACAAATATGGCCACTATGAAAATAGTGGAGCACATGCTCCAGTGGCATGGTGGATGCCCAAGAGTGTATAGCTGTGAATTCAGGTAGATCTATTTGCAATTTTCTGAGGAACCTCCAGATTAATTTCCAGAATGATTTTACCAATTTGCAATCCCACCAGCAATGGAGGATTATTCCTCTTTCTCCACATTCTGGCCAAAATATGTTGTCATCTGAGACTTTGATCCCAAACATTCCGATTGGTGTGAGGTGGAATCTCAGGGACATTTTGATTTGCATTTCCCTGATGACTAAACACTTTGAACATTTTTTTAAGTGCTTCTTGGTCATTAGAGATTTCTCTGTTGTGAATTCTGTTTAGTTTTATATCACATTTTTTGATTTGGTTGTTTTGTGTTTTGGAGTTTAGCTTCTTGAGTTCTTTATATATTTTGTATATTATCCCTCTTTCAGATGTAGAGGTAGTGAATATTTTTTCCCAATCTGTAGGTAGCTGATTTGTCTTATTGACTCTGTCCTTTGCCATGTAGAAGCTTGTTTGTTTCATGAGGTTCCATTTATCAATTCTTGATCTTAGAGCCTGAGCCATTGGAGTTCAATTATGGAAATTTCTCCCCATGACAATGAGTTTGAGGCTCTTTCCTACTTTATCTTCTATTAAAAAGGGAAGATTAGAGGTATACTGGAAACTTCTTAGAGTGGTGCCGAGAGTTGAGAATAGTCAAGTTGTAAAAAATTGATATTTTTTTCCCCAAGAACACTCTCATGCTCTCTCTCTCTCTCTCTCTCTCTCTCTCTCTCTCTCTCTCTCTCTCTCTCTCTCTCTCTCTCTCTCTCTCTCTCTCTCTCTCTCCCTCCCTCCCTCTCCCTCCCTCCCTCCCTCCCTCCCTCCCTCTTCTACAGCTGAAGCTGACCTCAAATTTACAGGTTTCCTGCTTTAGTCTCCAAAGAGGTAAAATTATACATAAGTGCCTATACTTCTGATAGGAAATTAGTATCTTGATTGATTATTACAATGTCATATCCTGAAGTATGTGACTGAGCTATAGAAAATACTTGTTTCAATGGCCATCTTACCAAAAGCAATCTACAGTTTCAAAGTAATCCCCATCAATATTCCAACTCAGTTCTTCACAGAGATATAAAAGGCAATCTCAAATTCATCTGGAATAAAAAAAAAAAAAAAAAAAAAAAATGGTATTGGTACAGTGACAGGCAAGTAGATCAAAAAAATAGATTTGAAGACCCAGAAATTAAGCCACATACCTATGGTCACTTGATCTTTGACGAAGAAGCCAAAACCATCCACGGTGGAAAAAAAAAAAAAAAAACATTTCAACAAATGGTGCTGGTTCAACTAGTGGTTGACACGTAGAAAAATGCAAATTGATTCATTCTTATCTCCTCATACAAAGCTCAAGTCCAAGTGGATCAAGGACCTCCAAAAAAAAAAAAAAAAAACCAACAACAACAAAAAATCCAGATGTGCTGAATCTAATAGAAGAGAAAGTAAAAAAGAACTGTGAGCACATTGGTACTTAGAGAAAATTACCTGAACAGAACACCAATGGCTCATGGTCTAATATCAACAATTCACAAATGAGATCTCATAAAATTGAAAATGTTCTGTAAGACAAAGAACACTGTCAATAGAATGAAACAGCAACCCACAGGTTGGAAAAGATCTTTACCAACTCTATATCTGGTAGAGGTCTAATATCCAAAATAAACAAAGAACTCAAGAAGTTAGACTCCAGAGAACTAAATAACCCTACTAAAAATTGGATACAGAGCTAAACAGAGTATTCTCAAGTGAGGAATCTTGAATGGCTGAAAAGCACTTAAAGAAATGTTCAACATCCTTAGTCATCAGGAAAATGCAAATCAAAATGATCCTAAGATTTCACCTCTCACTAATCAGAATGGCTAAGATAAAAAACACAGTTAACAGTAGATGATGACAGGTTGTAAAGAAAGAACACTCCTCCATTGCTGGTGGGACTGCAAGCTGGTAAAACCACTTTAGGAGCCAATCTGGCAGTTCCTCAGAAAACTAGAGATAGCTCTATTTGAAGACCCAGCTATACCACTCTTGTGCATAGACCCAAACGATGCTGCAACATACAGGAGTCTTTGACCTCTCTGTCGGAAGTGGTCCTACAGAATAGAAGAGGGTTATTGTTCCTCCAACAGGGAGGATTGTGTGTTGCCCTCAATGAAGAATGATGCTTTTATGTAGACATTCTAGGCTTGTTAAAGACTCAATGTCCAAAGTGAGAGAAGGGCTAGCCATGAAGAAGTATCTCGTTGCGGGACAAGTTATTCCATGGTCCTCAAGGGGGATCCCAAACCTACATTGAAACGGGAATAAGAAAGAGAGAGTGAGACAATTCATCTGCTTGTGTCATATTCTCATTTAATGAGGAAAAAGACTCAAGTTTTATAGTATGCAGAGAGGGGTCAGGGAATGATCAAAAGCAACATAGTGAAGGACAAATGGGGGCGGTTAATTTCAAGTCTGAAAATTTCAGTGATTCATCTCAGGTCCTTGATGTCACTGCTCAGGAACACTGGGCAGCTTATCTTGAAGCTCTGGTCCTCCTATCAGCCCAAGATGACAGTTCCAGGCAGCTCTGGAATGCTGGAAGACTCCCTCAGTCCTTGATGTATGTTTAGGGCCAGAATCTTGCTGATTCCCACGAAACAGCCTTGATGGGGAGAGGGGGTGACTGGCTCTTAACAAAGAACTATATGGCTCTCAGCTAAAGGCCATAAAATGCCTGGGTTGTAAAATGCCTGGGTATTCTCAACCTGGTCTCCAACAAGGAAGAGAAAAAGAAGACAGAGTCAAGGTTGGTTCATGTCTTAGTTTAATGCCTCCCCTTGGTTAACCACCCTCATATCTACTTTGTTAGGACCTCTAATTGTTCTCCAGCTATTGTTGATCTTTGGACACTGCATATTGAACAAGTTTATAGCCTTCACAAAAGAGAGAATAGGAGCAGTACAACTGATGGTCCTGTGCCAACAATATGAGACCCTAAGGACAGGACCTGAAGAATATGAGTTAGTTATCTAAGACCCCTGAGTGTAGCTCCAGGATTAGAACTTGTACAAGAAAAAGGTGGGAATGAGGGACCCTAAGGACTTTTTCCAGTCTCACACCCTCCTTATAGCTTTCCCCTTATGCCTAGAGTTAAGGCCAGGCCAAGATCAATTCTCCAACCACAGGAATATTCTTGAGTAAAATATTCTCAGAGAAACTGTAGAATGTATTGACTGATAGTCACCTGAACCTCTGGAAAGTCCCAAGTAGAGTTCAAATGTGTGTCATGATCTGCCCATGCTTGCTAACCAATAGATTTAAAGGTCAATATGCTTAGCCAATAGGTTTGAACTATAAACTTGCTGATGTAACTTGTGCCCCTAAAAAGTATTAAAACTGCTTGTAATAGACATTTTGGGTCACCTTCTAGTCACTCACCTTGAGGGACTAATTGAAGGTTGACCCCAATGCACTGGAAAATAAGCCTCTTGATTTTGTATAGAGAAAAAAAAGTAAGATTTTTAAAAAAGGAAACTGTTTCTTCCATCAGCCTGTTGTGTCTCACTGTTGATGGCTGAAACCATATTGTCTCTTTAGCTATTTTACACATTAGATGTGAGCTCTACTAGGACAGGGGGGTATGTCTTTTTCCAATTAGTACTTACTAGAACTTGGTAGAGTATTCCATACACAGTTGAATGAATTGTAAACATGATAAACAGACTCACTGATATAATTTGCTACCTGTATATAAGATATATAAGTTAAATAAGTAGCTTTTCTTTGTAGTAATAATCTTATACAATGTAAACAGAATATACTCCATTCACAAGAGACAGCTATATTTACAATATAAGAATAGAGTAATAATTTAAAAAATGGGAATATTTTTATTGGGGTCTTGGGGGTATAGCCTAGGGGTAAAGTCCATGTCAAGCATTCTTGAAGCCCTAGGTTCAATGCACACTAATATGATAATTATAATTAATAAGTGCCATTTCTCCATAAAGTAATAAGTAAATCCATACCATTCTAATTAGTATTCTAATATATATATATATATATATATACATATATATATATATATATATATATGTATATATATATATATATAAAAGGCCTATCAATAACCACCAGCAGCCCTGCCACCCACACAGGTTCTAAGACAGTGGCTCTATCTCAGTCCCAGGAGTTCTCTACAAGCACAGAGAGAAACTTCCAGTCCAGCACATCCTGGGTAAAGAGCTGCCAAGGGAAGCTTTTCTACATTTTACTACATTTTACTTATCTCTAATTCCTACATTTTACTTATCTCTAATCTTCAGCCCTTTTCCTAAGCCCTGCCCAACAGGGCAGTGACATTCTGATGTTATAGAATTCTCTCATAGGACATGGAATGGCTTCAAGATTCAATGACTTTTGTACATATGCTAAGTATTGAGGAATAATGGGATAGATCTAACCAAGCAAGTGAAAGATATATATGACAAAAACTTCCCTGAAAAAATTGAAGAAGATATCAGATGAAAACATCTCACATGCTCATGAATTAGTAGCATTAACAAATTAAAAATGGGCATATTAGCAAAAACAGCCTAGATTCAATGCAATCCCCATCAAAATTCCAAAACAATTCTTTAGAGACCTTGAAATATCGATACTCAACTTCATATGGTGTTAGGTGTGACATGGTTGCTAATGCAGCCACATAACATAGTTTAAGCTATGGGAAAACAGTCAATCTGAATAATGCATCTCTGGCTTTGTAATATACAGATGGTGTTGCTCTTTCTTGTATTCTTGGATTTTTTTGCATTTTTCTATACCATATGACAAAGGGCTAATATCCAAAATATATAAAGAACTCAAGAAAGTCAACATCAACAAACCAATTAATACATTTTTAAAACTAGGGTATAGATCTAAACAGATTCCTCAACAGAGAAATTGCAAATAAGTGCCCTGATAAACACTTAAAGAAAATTTCAATATCCTTAGCCGTCAGGGAACTACAAATCAGAATGGCTCTTTGATTTCAAATTGCACCTGTGAGAACAGCTAAGATCAAAACCACAAATGAATGCACATGCCTTCAAGGATGTAGAGCTAGGGCAACACTCCCCCACTGCTAGAGTGCACCATTATACAGTCACTTTGGAAACTAATATTGTGGTTTCTCTGAAAACTGGGTATCAACCTAACTCAAAACCTAGCTATACCACTCCAGAGCACATACTCAAAGGATATTCTATCCAACTACAAAGGCACTTCGTCAACTATGCTTATAGCAGCTTTATTCATAAGAGCCAGAAACTGGAAACAACCTAGATGTCCATCAACTGAAGAATGGATAAAGATAATATGGTACATTTATACAATCGAGTATTACTAAACCATTAAGAAAACTAATATGAAATTTGCACCAAAATGGATGGAATTAGAAAAAAAAATTATTCTGAGTGAGGTAACCCAGACCCAGAAAGAAAAACACTGATAGGTGGATATTAACTGTAAAGTAAAGGAGAGCTATGCTGCAATCTACAGACCAGGTAGTCCAAGTCAACAAAGAGGGCCCATAGGGGGATAAATGGGTTTACCTGAGAAGGGGAAATAGAATAGATATCGTGGAGGCTCTGAGGCCAAGTGAGGAAATGAACAGGCAGTATCAGGAGATATGTGGGGGAGATGGAGGGAGAGAGTATAGTGAGAGACTGCTGGAATGGGAGGTATTTGAGGGGGGGGGGGAAGAGTAAAAATCTAATGGAATGAAAACTCCCAAGAATCTAAGAAGGTGATTCTTGCTAAGACTCTTAGTAAAATGGATACTACGTAGGCCTCAATTCACAAAGACCCACCTATCTCTGCATTTCAAGTGCTGTGAATAAAGGCTTGCGCCACCATAGCCACTGGTGCTGATAAATAAAATGCCCAATTGTAGGCTTAGACTATTTTTTCCAATTTTTTATTAGGTATTTTCTTCATTTGTATTTTAAATGCTATCCCGAAAGAGGATCCAGCAATACCTCTCCTGGGCATATATCCAGAAGATGTTCCAACTGATAATAAGAACACATGCTCCAATATATTCATATCAGCCTTATTTATAATAGCTAGAAGCTGGAAAGAACCGTGATGTCCCTCTGGTAGTACTATGTCCAATTTTCTGAGGAACCACCACACTGATTTCCAGAGTGGTTGTACAAGCTTGCAATCCCACCAACAATGGAGTTGTGTTCCTCTTTCTCCACATCCTCACCAGCATCTGCTGTCACCTGAATTTTTGATCTTAGCCATTCTAACTGCTGTAAGGTGGAATCTTGGGGTTGTTTTGATTTGCATTTCCCTGATGAGTAAGGATGTTGAACATTTTGACAGGTGCTTCTCAGCCTCAAATGAGAATTCTTTGTTTAGCTCTGTACCCCATTTTTAAATGGGGTTATTTGATTTTCTGGAGTGCACCTTCTGGAGTTCTTTAAATATATTGGATATTATTAGTGCCCTATCTGATTTAGGTAAAGATGATTACCTAGTCTGTTGGTGGCCTTTTTGTCTTGTTTACAGTGTCTTTTGCCTTACAGAAGCTTTGCAATTTTATGAGGTCCCATTTGTCAATTCTCAATCTTACAGCACAAGCCANTGCTGTTCTATTCANGAATTTTTCCCCTGTGCCCATATTTTCGAGGCTTTTCCCCACTTTCTCCTCTATCAGTTTCAGTGTCTCTGGTTTTATGTGGAGCTCCTTGATCAACTTAGACTTGACAATAGTACAACGAGATAAGAATGGATCAATTCACATTCTTCTACATGATAACCACCAGTTGTGCCAGCACCATTTGTTGAAAATACTGTCTTTTTTCCACTTGATGGTTTTAGATTCCTTGTCAAAGATCAAGTGAAAATAGGTGTGTGGGTTCATTTCTGGGTCTTCAATTCTATTCCATTGGTCTACCTGTCTGTCGCTATACCAGTACCATGCAGTTTTTATCACAGTTGCTCTGTAGTACAGCTTTAGGTCAGGCATGGTGATTCCACCAGAGATTCTTTTATCATTGAGAATATTTTTTGCTATCCTAGTTTTTTTGTTATTCCATATAAATTTGCCAATTTCCCTTTCTATTTCGTTGAAGAATTGAGTTGAAATTTTGATGGGGATTGCATTGAATCTGTAGATTGCTTTCACCAAGATAGCCATTTGACTATATTCATCCTGCCAATCCATGAGTATGGGAGATCTTTCCATCTTCTGAGAACTTCTTTGATTTCTTTCTTCAGAAACTTGAAGTTCTTGTCACAGATCTCTCACTTCCTTAGTTAGAATCACACAAAGGTATTTTATATTATTTGTGACTATTGTGAAGGGTGCTGTTTCCCTAATTTCTTTCTNNNCCTGTTAATCCTTTGTGTAGAGAAAGGCCACCGATTTGTTTGAGTTATTTTTATATCCAGCTACTTCACTGAAGCTGTTTATCAGGTTTAGGAGTTCTCTGGTAGAAATTTTAGGGTCACTTCTTTATACTATCATATCATCTGCAAATAGTGATATTTTGACTTCTTCCTTTCCAACTTGTATTCCCTTGACCTCCTTTTGTTGTCTAATTGTTCTGGCTAGGACTTCAAGTACTATATTGAATACATAGGTAGAAAGTGGGCAGCCTTGCCTAGTCCCTGACTTTAATGGGATCTACCTGAGAAGGTAGATCCTGTATATTAAACCATCCCTGCATCCCTGGGATGAAGCCTACTTGGTCATGATGGATGATTGTTTTGATGTGTTCTTGGATTCAGTTTGTGAGAATTTTATTGAGTATTTTGCATCAATATTCATAAGGGAAATTGGTCTGAAGTTCTCTTTCTTTGTTCCGTCTTTATGTGGTTTAGGTATCAGAGTAATTTTGGCTTCGTAGAATGAATTGGGTAGAGTACCTTCTGCTTCTATTTAGTGGAATAGTTTGAGAACTGGAATTAGGTCTTCTTTGAAGGTCTGATAGAACTCTGCCCTAAAGCCATCTTGTCCTGGACTTTTTTTGGTTGGGAGAATGTTAAGGACTGCTTCTATTTCTTTAGGGGATATAGGACTGTTTAGGTCATTAATCTGATCATGATTTAACTTTGGTACCTGGTATCTGTCAAGGAATTTTTTCCATTTCCTCCAGGTTTTCCAGTTTTGTTGAGTATAGCCTTTTGTAGAAGGATCAGATGGTGTTTTGGATTTCCTCAGGATCTGTTGTTATGTCTCCCTTTTATTTCTGATTTTGTTAATTAGGATGCTGTCCCTGTGCCCCCTAGTGAGTCTGGCTAAGGGTTTATCTATCTTGTTGATTTTCTCAAAGAACCAGCTCCTGGTTTGGTTGATTCTTTGAATAGTTCTTTTTGTTTCCACTTGTTTGGTTTTGCCCGAGTTTGATTATTTCCTGCCATCTACTCATCTTGGGTGAATTTGCCTCCATTTGTTCTAGAGTGCTGTCAAGCTGCTAGTATATGCTCTCTCTAGTTTCTTTTTGGAGGCACTCAGAGTTATGAGTTTTCCTCTTAGAACTGCTTTCATTGTGTCCCATAAGTTTCGGTATGTTGTGGCTTCATTTTCACTAAACTCTAAAAAGTCTTTAATTTCTTTCTTTATTTCTTCCTTGACCAAGGTATCATTGAGGAGAGTGTTGGTCAGTTTCCATACGAATGTTGACTTTGTATTATCTATATTGTTATTGAAGATCAGCCTTAGTCCATGGTGACCTTATATGATGCATGGGATAATTTCAATATTTTTATATCTGTGGAGGCCTGTTTTGTGACCAATTATACGGTCAATTTTGGAGAAGGTACCATGAGGTGCTGAGAAGGTAGATCCTTTTGTTTTAGGATAAAGTGTTCTGTAGATATCTGTCAAATCCATTTGTTTCATAACTTCTGTTAGTTTCACTGTGCCTCTGCTTAGTTCCTGTTTCCAGGATCTGTCCATTGATGAGAGTGGGGTGTTAAAGTCTCCCACTATTATTGTGTGAGGTGAAACTTGTGCTTTGAACTTTACTAAAGTTTCTTTAATGCCCTTGCATTTGGAGCACAGATATTCAGAACTGAGCATTAATCTTGGAAGATTTTATCTTTGATGAGTATGAAGTGAGCCTCCTTGTCTTTTTTTGATAATTTTGGGTTGGAAGTCGATTTTATTCAATATTAGAATGGCTACTCCAGCTTGTTTCTTCAGACAATTTGCTTGGAAAATTGTTTTCCAGCCTTTCACTCTGAGGTAGTGTCTGTCTTTGTTCCTGAGATGGGTTTCCTTTAAACAGCAAAATGTTGGGTCCTGTTTGTGTAGCCAGTCTATTAGTCTATGTCTTTTTATTGGGGGAATTGAGCCCATTGATATTAAGAGATATTACGGAAAAGTAATTGTTGCTTCCTGTTATTTTTGTTGTTAGAGTTGGGACAGGCTTTCCCAGAAACTTATGCTGAACCTCAGTGGGCTAGCTAGTGACACTCAAGGATAATGAGGCCTCTGTCCCCAAGCTTAGATTAGTCTCTTCATGTGATACATAGGTTCAGAGACACGTGCATTGATTCATTGACCCAGGAGGCTTTTGTTTTGTTTTGTTTTGTTTTTGAGACAGGGTTTCTCTGTGTAGTCCTGGCTGTCCTGGAACTCACTCTGTAGATCAGGCTGGCCTCGAACTCAGAAATCTACCTGCCTCTGCCTCCCAAGTTCTGGGATTAAAGGTGTGAGCCACCACCACCCAGCATGACCCATGAGTCTTAATGGTTCTTCTATGAAAACCAGCTTGCCCACGTGTGTCTTGCACTCCTGATCTTCTAATTTAATAGGTTCAGTATTTTGGTGATATGAAAATAACCAGATGTAGCCCTTCTCTATTGAAGCAGAATGATGATGCAGACGAATTTCTTTTCTTTATAATTGCCTCATCTATGGTAATTATTGGCAGGGGTGCAGGGAGATAACAGGTAGTGAGATGGCTCAGCAGGTAAAAGGCTTGCTGCACTGACCTGATGTTTCATCTCCCCATGGTGGGAGGGGGAATAGGCTTCTGAAACTATCCTCTGACCTACACTTGGGCACCATAACATATGTGCCTATCTATAATTGTATCATACACACATACAATAACAATAATAATAAATGAAAATTTATTAATTAAAAAATAAGATCATATTACCTCAATATCCTCTTACCCATTTAATATCAGAACAATTGAGAATGCCATCTACATGACTTTTGATGATGCTTATGTGAAAATATTTTTGCCTTATATGTCTGAGTTTTTAAAAATATGTTGTGTATTCATGAGTGCACATGTGTTTATGGATACACTTGCCCATGTGTGTGCATTTAGAGGCAAGGGTTCAATGATGGGAATTGTTTTCTATCACTCTGACATGGTTTTTTGTTTGTTTGTTTGTTTGTTTGATTGTTTGTTTGTTTTTTGAAGCTGGGTCCCACACTGAACCTAGCGATAACTATTTCATTTAGACTATCTAGGCAGTGACTTCTGAGCATAGGTATACAGACTTATACCAGTGTGCCAAGCTTTTATGTAGGTTCTGGGGAGTCTAAACTCAGGTCTTCATGCATCTGCAAGAAGCACTTTTCCCCAAGACACTTCTTGCAAAAACAAAGAAAGAAAAATAGGATCTGTAATTTCTTGTAAATATGAGTGGCTAGATGCTAGGTTTCTAACACAAAGATATAATTTCTGAAACACCTTCCTATGCCTCAGTAACTGTGATAACATGGCAGACAAGCAAAAACCTAAAGGATATTAATTTATCAAAAAATGAAACGAAAAAAATCAAGGTAAAAATTGGATTTCTGCAGCAGTTCAACAATTTATATTGGAATTAAAACTATCACCAAATATCTTCAACAGGTAGTTACAGTGGACAAATTTTAATGAACATGTCTGTGCACATGGTGTCAGCAAAGAAGTATGAATAGTGGTGCTGTAACAAGCTTAGAAAACACTATATAATTGATAATACTGTTGGAATAGATTTTGATATAGACAGTAAGTTGATAGCAGAAAATTAATATTAAACTTGAACTCAGTTTTATGTCATTCAAATAATCTCTATCCATTTAATTTTTTTATATTTGCCCTTCATCTAGTTAATCACCAGCCTCAATTAAATGTTTTCCTTTATAAGAGTTGCCATGGGGGGCTATCCCTAAAGCTGCTGCTTGTCTGTGGAATATACCTAACTAGGCTGCCTTATCTGGCCTCAGTGGGAGGGGATGAGCCTAGCTGAAGAAACTTGATGTGCCAGGGTTGGGGGAGAGCCAAGGCTGGCTTCTATCCTTTCAGAGAAGGGGCAAGGGGTGGAAAGGGACTGTACGTAGGGAGGAATGTGAGGAAGCAGAGCAATTTGGATAAAAACTGAATAAATAAATTAGCAAAAAAGCGTGGCTGGGGTCACAGTGTATCTTCACTGCAATAGAAACACTACATAAGGTGACTGTCATATTCACCTTTGTAACAATTACATTGCTGTAGGAGGTCGATTAAAGAAAGCATTAGTGTAACCAGGACTGTCAAATTCATGGACCTATTTTCTTTAATGGAAGGAATAACACTTAGTCACCAGAAAGTTGGAGTTAATGTTGTCTGACAACCTGGTGATCTGTTTACTATTCTATGGAATCAATCTTCCTGAATCCCCCAGTCTCCTGAACATTGTTTAGAACCTAATTCCGAACTTTGTCTCTCAGTGAATAAATATCATCCTAACTTAAGAGGACCCTTTTACTTTACATCTTCCACCAATAGCATCTATCCGTATGATTATTACATATGCCCCACCCTTGGGTTTCTACTCTGAGCCCTATTTTTCATCCAATTTATCTTATTCTTATTGTTCAGGTCACAGGTGACTACTACCTTGCTAGGGAATTTCTCTGTAGCTATGCCTAAAGTTTTGTTATAACAACTGTCATGTGGAGATGTCCCCCACAAAGTAAATGTGGGAGAAGAATAAACCACTGAATCAGCAATCTGACTGACCAAGTCTGGCTGTACTGTTTTAATTCTCATCTCTTCATGGTTTGGTACCTGCCTGTAGGGACACCACAACTCTTTGAAAATCTTTCCCTCCCTTTCCTAGGAATTGCCACAGGGTCTTTCTCCTCCTCAGATATTTTTACACTTGTTAGTTATAGACGTTCCCATTCTTGTTTCAAATTTTGATGATTGTCTTCTTTTTCTTCCTGCAGATACTTAGTCCCTTGAAGGAAACAGGGTGGTATTATATCAATAGTAGCATTCCTTCATTAGCTTAATTATAAGTATAAAGCTGTCAAATAGATTTTCTAACTTAATATACTGAAGAAAAAAGTGAATTGCCTGAACTTCCACAGTCAATTGACAAGTATATCAAAGGTCTTGGGGACCTGACATCCTGTCTCAGATACTTTTCCTTCTATGGTGCATCTTCTCTGAGGCACTGGAAAGAGGGATCATAGAGGACTCATGAGCAGACCTGTCTCCTCAGCATCTCAAGAAGCTTAGATTAGTCTAGATCTAACCAGCAGCCTGAAATTGCACAAAAATAAATCAGGTAAAAGTTGATTGTGTGTGTGTGTGTGTGTGTGTGTGTGTGTGTGTGTGTGTGTGTGTGTGTTTGTGTTTACACGTACCATAATGTACATATGGAAAGGACAATTTGTGGAGTTGGTTCTCTCCTTCCACCACGTGGATGCAAGGGATTGAACTCACATCATCAGTTTCAACAGCACTTTCATCTACGGAACCATCTCACCATCTCAAGACAATTTTAATGTGTTTTCAAAAAATCCTAGTAAAAATTTTTTAAAAAAGTAAAATAGTAAAAAAAAAAAAAAAACATATCCCTGGAATTGAAATTGTCTCCACAGAAGGACCAACAAGGATCATCAAGGCTAGGTCCCTTTGAAGAATGTGTCATTGCACCCCTTCCAGACAGGAAGCAGACAACTTGTTGGGACAAAGGCAAGGCAACCAGGATACAATCATACATAGGGTCTGCTCTTTTACAGGATCTAAATCCAGTTCCTAAAATACATATTAGATAGCTTACAACTTGCTATAACTCTAAATCCTGGGGAATCTGCAATCACATGATATACTCTCATACCAACATGCACAAATAAAAAAAAATCTCTCTTAAGCAAAACACAGAGCTGGACATGGATATCCATACACCCCACAACCCCAACCCTTGGGAAGCAGAAGCAGAAAAACAAGATTTCAAAGTTATCTTTGTCTATGTAGAGGCAATCTTAAACTATGTGAAATCTTATCTCAAAACAGAAAGCACATGGCTGATTTAAAAAGCACTGACATAATACAAATAAAAGTATAATACACCATGGGCTTTCAATAATATTCTACCTAGGTCCCTTAGTGTCACCATTAAAGTCTACTGTATTACTTGTTGGTTTCTATGTAACTATTTCATGACTAAGTAGCTTANATTTATTAAATTTACATTAATTTCATTTATTTTCTCTTTCTGTGTACCAAGAATCTAGCTAAGCTTTACAGCAACTTTAGTGCTACAATCTCTCATGGGGCCTCTATCAAGGTACTGTCTAGACCTACTGTCTCATCAGAAGGCTCACTTGAGAAGGATTTGTTCCCAAGATCCCTGAGGCAGTTGTTGGCAGGATTTGGTCCTTAAAACCCTGTTGTGCTGGAGAGAGACATTTTCTTTAGTTGTCTAGCTGCTATCAGGTTGCCCAAGCTACTATAAATAATTGCTCACTCATGTCCATGTAAAGAACCCTAATTCAACTCATTGTTTCCCCCTAAAGACATGAAAGGAGAAAGATAATTCTCTGGGAAAAGAAAAGTACATAATGAATATATGCTAGTAAAAGCTGTTTTTAAAAACGGACTGTTGGGCTGATTAAAGGTGTAACTCAAGTGCCTAGCATCTGAGGTACAAAATAGAGCCTTGGAAGAATACACATGTAGTGACACATGGGCCCAGCTGCATAGGTAGCAGAGAACAGTCTTGTCAGGCATCATTGGGAAGAGAGGTCCTTGGTCCTGTAAAGGCTCTATTTCCCAGTGTAGAGGAGTGCCAAGGCAGGGAGTCGAGAGTGGGTGTGTGTGTGTGTGAAGAAGCAGAGTCATAGAAACAGGAGGAGGGGGGATAGGATACGGGGCTTCAGTAGGGGAGAGCAGGGAAAGGAGATAACATTTGAAATGTGAATACATAAAGTATCAACAACAACAACAACAACAAAGAATGAGAAGAGTAGGGCCTAGGACTAGGGTAAGACTGGCAGGAGTCATCTGCCACACTGGCTGGTGCTTTTCATTTCCATCTGGAATAATGTATTTTCAAAGTCAAAATTACATAGAATATTATCACAAAACTAACACCAAAAGAGTACAAAGTCCTTTACAATTAATTTTTGCTATGAAATGCTTCCTGGAATGTGTATACATTGATTTTTATAGAGATTTGGAAAGACAGTGTATGTTAGCTTCTACCTGTTATCTGTGCTACAGACACTCATTACGTATACATTACATACAGCCAGTTATCAACATCCAATGGTTTTACATTATACTATATATATATATATATATATATATATATATATANATATATATATATATATATATATATATATATATATATATATGCTTTAAAATAATATGAAGGCAACAAACATTCAATAGAAGACAGGGATCAAGTTTTAACTTTGATCTTTTCTCAGGCTAGAAATACACAGTACAATATTCCGTTGTGATGGTCACATCTGCATTTCCACAAATGTAGTATTTTAGCTTTGAGTTCAGTAGTCTAGGAGTGTTAAATATATTCAAATTAGGATGGATTTATTAGTATATAACTATATCATGAGTCAAAGGCACCTGAACAATATACTCCCTAATCATATACCTTGATAAATTATTTCTCAAAGTTTTATACTGAGTTATGTATTTCTGGATACGCAATATAACTGACTACAAAGCACTGTCACATTATATTGCCTTGATGAAAGAGTACACTTTAAAGCGGTCCCTCCAGCCTCTCTGCTATTCTTCCTTAACTACTCAGATGCAGCAGAGTTTGAGTGAGTGAGAAATTAAGAGGTAGTATTCTTGGTACATGGTGAAAAAGGATAAAATGGCTGGGTAGGATAGTAAAAATCTGACTATGTTGGGATCAGAGCTAGGGATAGAATTTGGAATTTAAGTATAGAAATGATACAAGTAATTTATATTCACTAAATCTCTGACTGCAGTATCATGAATAAACAAGTGTCTAAGCTCACTGGTAATGGCAGGTCCAGTGAGGAAGCTGTATGTGGTAGATAAAAGCAATAGAAACTCTAGACAGATTTCTAACAGGGCTGATAGAAAGAAACCAGTGATTTCAACAATCATGCCTGAAGAGTTAGATAGGAATAGAAAAAAAGACTCATTTTTTTTGAAAGCAGACATTTATTGTGTTGAGGCAGAAAGGGAACAATGCCGCATATCTATGAGGACTTCATATGCAATATGAGGTGCTTTTTAGTCTGCTGACTAAGATTCATAAAGTTGAACCTATTCTACCAATTCTAATAACCTTTTTTCATGCACCTTACATCCAGTCAATGAACTAGCAATCAGTTCTGTGCAACGTTGGCAACATTGTGCAACGTTACAGGTGTACACTTTCTCCTCATGCTTTGCATTTGTTGTCATGGGAGCTACTCAGACAGCTGGTTATTGGATGCCTATACAAACCACCTTGACATCCACACACGCTCCATGTAAGAAAAAACAAACCACCTTCCCACCAACAGAACATGCAGAATGAATGTTGACAAATCTGTAAGGCCTCTTTTGCAATCTCTTAGCAGATCTGGGACCTTTGTCAGGAGTTTGAAAAGGGAGAATATAAACCAGAACTATGAAGAAGCTAACATTTAAAGGACACATAGGAGTCAGGGAGGCAACAAAAAGCCTGGAAATATGGTGCCAGGAACAGTAGAATTAACACTGCAGAATTCAGTTTCACATGAGACAGGGGACAGACAATTTCTGCCAAGACAAGGAAAACAACACTGAAGATTCAGGGAAGGTAAGAACTGCAGAGCATGAATGTAGTAACACATTTCAGGCAAATGCAGTCTCCATTGGATATAGTTTCCATTGCCAGCATGAAGGGCAACCACTACAGCATGCTAAGTCTATGAAGAAAGGTCCACAGAAGAATCAAGTACCAGAACATGCAAACCTTGAGAGAACTGTCTGTTTTATCCAAATATATCTAATTATTTCATAAGAATCAATCACATGAGCTTAGTGTAGACTTTCCCCAGATCTCAAGGGCAGGAATATGTGACTCTCTCACCCAGTATGGGCTGAAGGAAGGGAAAGAACAAGGTGATTTTCTTCAGACCTCTTTACTCTTACTGCCACTATCGTCTGGGTTTTCCATAAAATGCCCTTTTATCTGTAGTCCCATGTCTTGCCCTAAAGACTGGCTATCTGCAGACATGTAGCACAGGCCAGTGTGGGCGTCTTCCTCTGACACCTTTATTTACGGGTAGATTAGATTTCTCTTCCTGAGCCAGGCGTGGTGGCGCATGCCTTTAATCCCAGCACTTGGGAGGCAGAGGCCAGCCTGGTCTACAAAGTGAGTTAGTTCCAGGACAGCCAGGGCTATACAGAGAAACCGTCTCAAAAAAACCAAAAAAAAAAAAAAAAAAAAAACCACCTCTTCCTGGATGTATCATATGAAGTGTGAAGTGTGAAGTTGGTTGTTTGGAGGAGGAATCTAGTGAGTAAGAGTGGATTGCTAGCAGATAGGTGTGGGGCATTGGGCTATGCAAGGACAGTCTGGTCTCCAGTCGAGCTGAGATGTTGAACCCCACTACCCAGTGGTGATAATTCACCTACATGACACAGTAGGCGATCCCTCATGCTCCTGGAACCCTGCCTCCTGTCAAAGTTACTACCCCCACAGTCCCCACAGGAGAAGTGTGTGGCTAGCAGTCACATAGGCAATGTCCCAAGCTTCTGACCTTCAGGCTAAACTCCTCCCCAGTTACCTAGCAACAGAAAAGATAGCAGCATACTTTAAGAGGGGCTGTTTGGCCCTTCCTCACTCTCTCACTCCTCTCTTTGTCTTCTGCTCTCCTCTCTCTTCCTCTCTCTCCCTCTTATTCTCTAGCATTTCTTCTCTCGCTCTCCTGCCAGTCTCTCTCTCTTTTACCTTTTCCCTTTCCCTCTGCCTTTCTATAATAAAGCTCTAAAACCATAGACTGTCTCTGTTCATCAAGGCCCACTGTGCTTGGAGGATGGGATAGGCTTTCTCCTAATGAGCCATTTCTAATCTCCCAATGGAAGGCCTTCCTGTGCTCCAGTCAAAGTCCACTGTACTCACTCTCGCCTGTGTAGGAACCTCTTTTCCCTCAACCCTCTCTCCCATAACCTGGGGAATACAGGGTGTAACCCCAAGGCCCCTTTTGGTTTCAGGGGCTGCCCCTTGTCCACCTCCCATCGAGTGGGATCAGAGGCTTAGCTGCCTACCCAGGCCAGGCCGAGTGGAAAGCATCTGGCAGCCCTCCCATGTCCACCTGCCCAAGGCACAGGAGGAAATCTGGCCGGACGTGGGCTATCCTTCCTCCCCCCTCTTTCCACAGGCCACCTTTTAGTTTCCACAGATGGGTACACACACACACACACACACACACACACACACACACACACACACAACTTGTTTCAGGACAGGGATGGAAAAGTCAGGTCGTATAGTGACTTCATGAACTGTGCTAGCCAGGGTCTAAAAAAGTCTGGAAACCCCAGAATTAATGTGAATGAAACTTTCTCAAAAAAAAAAAAAAAAAAAAAAAAAAAAAAGCTTCATCTAGCTGTGACTGAACTCCTAAAAGAACTCTGTCTGCAGACTGATTGGCTATCATTTCAGTGCTTCTGAGATACAGGTCCAAAGGTTAATGACCTTATCTTGGGCTAAGTTCTGATCCTCTGGAACCACCTTCTTTCTCCCCCCTTTCCCTTGTCCACCATGTGTTTAACTAATACTGTTTGACAGCAGATAAAACCCTTTTAGAATCTATTGACTTACCAGGCAATTCGTTTCTATCAATCCAAACTAAGGATGACATCAGCCAGCATCTTAGACCCATAGAGAAGCTTCCCTGTCTTGTTTACCTGCCTCTCTAATGTACCTACTAATGTATTGTAAACTTCCCTTGCTTAATGACTTTCTCTGTTCTATAAAACTATAAAAAACTTCACCAAAATGCTTCTACATTAGAACATGGAATTTGAGGTAACTTAAACTTGTTTCCCCAGCCCATAGTCACTCAGAATAAACTCTCTTTTACTTCCTTTAAGATAAGCACTATGGTTAGTTCATATTGTTGTTCCACCTACAGGGTTGCAGCCCCCTTCAGCTCCTTGGGTACTTTCTCTAGCTCCTCCATTGGGGGCCCTGTGTTCCATTCAATAGCTGGCTGTGAGCATCCACTTCAGTGTTTGCCAGGCTCTGGCATAGCCTCACAAGAGGCCGCTATATCAGGGTCCCTTCAGCAGAATCTTGCTGGCATGTGCATTCGTGTCTAGGTTTGGTGGCTGATGATGGGATGGATTCCCAGATGGGGTAGTCTCTGGATAGTCCATCCTTTCATTTTAGCTCTAAATTTTGTCTCTGTACCTGTATCCTTTCATGAGTATTTTGTTCCTTACTCTAAGGAGGAATGTAGCAGAAGATGGCCTAATCGGCCATCACTGGGAAGAGAGGCCCCTTGGTCTTGCAAACTTTATATGACCCAGCACAAGGGAACGCCTGGGCCAAGTAGTGGGAGTGGGTGGGTAGGGGAGCAGGGGTGGGAGGGGTATAGGGAACTTTCGGGATAGCATTTCAAATGTAAATAACGAAAATAATAATAATTTAAAAAAAGATAAGCACTATGACTTTTGTGTTAACACTATCTTTGCTATGAAGCTCTGGGTAGTTTTGAATATGTATTTCTCAGAACAAGTGGAAAAAACATACTATAGCTTGATTTTTTTCCTGATTGAGGGCTTTTAAATATTTAAACAATGTTTATATAAGCATCTATTGTTCTCACCCCCCACACAGACTAGAGAAGGCCAGAGTGCTCACAGTTGGTATAATTACCTTGTCCCAACAGTTTAGTTTGGACGCTCTTAACTTGTAAATGACTGTATTGTGTTGTTCAGGCCACGAAAAGTATCCAAGTTTCAGGGTTTCCACAGATCTGGAAGATTTTTCTCTAAAGATGTGGTTTCCTACACTGTGACTGCTCCACTCAGACTTGTCCTCCATGACCTTTGACATTGGGCACAGTAGTCACTCTAGTTGCTACGTAGAATTAGCAACTGTTACTTTAATGGGATCTGGAAATAAGGCCCTTCATGCCTGGAAGAAGAGGCTCTTCCAGGCTCCTCAGATCCCTCCAGCCATTACAAGTTTCAAATTCAAATAGGAAAGGAAACTTCAGATTCACATATTTCAATCATGTTTTTTATTATTATTAAATATTTCCTTCATTTAAATTTCAAATGCTATCCCCTTTCCTAGTTTACTCTCTGAAAGTCCCCTAGACCTGACCTGCTCCGCAACCCACCCACTCCCACTTCCTGGCCCTGGCATTCCCCTGTACTGGGGCATATAATCTTTGCAAGACCAAGGGTCTCTCCTCCCATTGATGGCCAACTAGACCATCCTCTGCTACATATGCAACTAGAGACACAAGCTCTGGGGGGGCGGGGGGTACTGGTTAGTTCATATCGTTGTTCCTCCTATAGGGTTGCAGACCCCTTTACCTCCTTGGGTACTTTCTCTCACTCCTTCATTGGGGGCCCTGTGTTCCATCCAATAGATGACTATGAGCATCCACTTCTGTATTTGCCAGGCACTGGTCTAGCCTCACAAGAGACAGCTATATCAGGGTTCTTTCAGCAAAATCTTGCTGGCATATGCAATAGTGTCTGGGTTTGGTGGCTGTATATGGGATGGATCCCCAGGTGGGGCAGTCTCTGGATGGTCCTTCCTTCCATCTCAGCTCTGAACTTTGTCTCTGTAACTCCTTCCATGAGTATTTTATTCCTCATTCTAAGAAGGAACGAAGTATCCACACTTTGGTCTTCCTTTTCTAGTTTCATGTGTTTTGCAAATTGTTCAATCATAAATTTCAACAAGCTTCTCATTTCACATACTCCCCGTCCTCCATTGCACTTTCTCTCACAATTTCTAATACAACTATCATTATTTACTGCTCTGATGAAGATCTTCACTTCAGTGACTTAGCCAATCAATTATTTGTAGGGCTTTTCTAACTATCACTTTGGTAGAGAAGATATTTGTTTGGTAGAATCTTAGAAAATTTAAAATAACATTTTTTAGGGTCGTGTGTTTGGAAGCTTACAAATTATAATTCAACAACTGACTCAGGGATTTGGTTCCCAAACTATCTTCCTTGTTGCAAATTCTGATCTTAAATGATTTTTCTATCCAGTACAAACACAACTTTTTTCATAGCTGAAACATGAACAGATTATTGCATCATTAAAATTAAAAACAGCAGTCCACAACTATACAATGATATACTCCCCCAGAATCTCAGGAGGCTGCCACATCTCCCTCTCAGAAGCCTGGTGACATAGCGGCATTTATGAACTAACAAATGCTTCTTGTTCCTTTGTGAAATCACTCCTGAGCTTTTGGACCAAAGGTGAGCAGGTGTTCTACTTCCACTGTTAATTCAATGTCAAAGTTAGTACACCACATCCTTCAAACAAGGGAGTCAGATTTATTCCAGGATCATACTCTTGCCAGAGTCCTCACTGTTAGTTATTTTCATGCAAAACCAAACAAACAAAACATATATATACTCTTACTTGTAAATGTTAAAAAATTTAAGTATTAATTTTATAATTATTAATTTAAGTATTAACATTAAGTATTGACAATCATTTCATGGTCAAGAGCCCCCGTCATAAAAGGAAAATGTGAATTGAGCTCCTTTCATCTCTCTGCTTCCTGACTACGGTCACAAAGTGACCAGCTTCCTTAAATTCATGCAACCAAGCCTTCCCCAGCATGAAGAACCATACGCTTAAACTGCAAACCAGTACCTGTATGCACTTAACTTGCTCTTTTGGGGAACATTATCACAGAAGTGAGAAAAATACTACTCAAACTGATGAAACATACTTAAATGCTGTCAATGAAAAGTTGACTATAAGTAATTCTTTGCTAGTTAGACAAGCAAGTACATAGTACCTATGAAAGGTAAAATGTGCCCATTTCAATTTGTGGACTATGAAAGAGATGCCAGAGACCTGCCAGTATGAGTTGGTAGCTGGACACTGAAATCTCACCTACTTTTAGATACTGATGGTCTCTGTTATATTTGTATTTTCATTGTACAGATTAAACTATGAGTTCTGTTAGTTATTTCTATTTGTTTTTTAATATCTTATCTTCTGATGCTCTCTTAGAGAAAATGCTTTCAAATGATGAGGAACAATGAAAGACTTCAAGTGGACATGTAAATGATGAAAACAACTTAAAATAATCCAGTGGACTTAAAAGGGTTCATACCTAAGATCCACCTCTATTCCTTACGTATGTATTGTGGAGAAATCAAGCACACATGAATGTGGTAAAATGCATAAGAATGTTCAAAGCAAGCCAGGCATGGTGGCACAGGCCTTTAATCCCAGCACTTGGGAGGCAGAGGCAGGTGAATTTCTGAGTTTGAGGCCAGCCTGGTCTACAGAGTGAGTTCCAGGACAGCCAGGGGGCTACACAGAGAAACCCTGTGTCTTGAAAAAAAAAAAAAAAAAAGAATGTTCAAAGCAGTCCTAGCTATAATACAAGATAAAATGTGAGCAATTTTCTAGCCATTAAAAAATAAATGACTAAACACAAACACAGGAAATATGAAGAGAAAGGGAAATTACTGGAGGTGTAGCAGAAAAAACTAGGGAGAGATGAGTCAAGAAGTTGGGGATAAATATTACATATGAACTAAATGTACATAGATAATTTACCCGTCATTATTTCTGACATTTACATTACATTAGACATTTGCAACAATTTCAGTGAATACTCAAAGTAACAATATAAGGGCAGGAAAATGGATCAGTGGTTAAGAGCACTGACTGCTTTCCCATAGGATGTTGGTTCACTTCCCAGTATCTCTTGTGGAAAATATTTTAAAAGGACTATTTGTATCCTGCAATACGCTGGGCACCATCGGGCCATGTGGCTCCAGCGGGGTGTTCTCAACTCAGCAGTCTCTCCTAGTTCACAGCTCCAGAAATGTCTGTACCAGACTCGCTACGTTCCCTTGGCTGGTTCCTGTCACACCAGCCCCATGCAACAACTGTCTAACCGCGGTGAGCTGCCACAACACCCAGCAACACAGTAGAAACAAAACTCTAGAAAATTATAATTAATCAGTCAGATTTATATATCAATAAATTCTCAATTCACAAGATGCTCACACAATAACTTCCGGGCCAATTGATAATGGTACAAGCTGCCCACCTAGATTCGACAAGTTACCCCAATTATTCCATCCCTATATGATACTATATCTACCTGTGGTTATTAAAAACCAAGCAGATTCTGAATTATCCTGTTCATGGGCCTCCATCTTGTTTCCTCTCCTCTCTTCCAAGCTGCTCCCTCTCTGCAACTCCTAGCTCTACCTCTGTTTCCCTGTCCAATCACAGGCCTCCTACTGCAATAAAATTTAAATTGATTGGATAGGAAAACTCCTGCCACAAGTAAACACATGATACTAAGAACCATTTGTCACTACACTTCCAAGGAATCTAATGTCCTCTTCTAGCCTCTAGGATCACCAGGCATATGTGCAGTACATAGATAAACAGGGAAACGGGCTACAAACACTAAAAACCAAACAAATAGAAACAAAAACAAAAAGAAAAAAAACTTGCTAAAAATTAGGGAAACAACAGAATATTCCTGTACTGTGGAATTAGGCATAAGCAGAAATGGAATGTTCCAACATACATAGGTTTTGATGGGAATTGCATTGAATCTGTAGATTGCTTTCAGAAGAATGACCACTTTTACTATATTAATTCTGCCAATATATGAACATGAGAGATCTTTCCATCTTCTGAGATCTCCTTATATTTCTTTCTTCAGAGACTTGAAGTTCTTGTCATACAAATCTTTCACTTGCTTGGTTACAGTCACACCAAGGTATTTTATATTATTTGTGACTAGTGTGAAGGGTGTCATTTCCCTAATTTCTTTCTCAGCCTGTTTATCCTTGGAGTAAAGGAAGGCTGCTGATTAGTTTGAGATAATTTTATATCCAGCCCCCTTGCTGAAGTTGTTTATTCAGTTTAGGAGTTCTCTGGTGGAATTTTTAGGGTCACTTAAGTATACTATCATATCATCTGCATATAGTGATATTTTGATTTCTTTCTTTCCAATCTGTGTCCCTTTGACCTCCTTTAGTTGTCTAATTGCTCTGGCTAGGACTTCAAGTATTATATAGAATAGGTAGGTAGAGTGTTGGCAGCCCTGTCTAATCCCTGATTTCAGTGGGATTGCTTCAAGTTTCTCTCCATTTAGTTTGATGTTGGCTACTTGTTTGCTGTACATTGTTTTTACTATGTTTAGGTATGTGACTTGAATTCGTGATCTTTCCAAGTTTTTACCTTAAAGGGGTGTTGGATTTTGTCAAATGTTTTCTGAGGATCATGTGGTTTTTTTCTTTGAGTTTGTATACATAGTGGATTATGTTGATGGATTTCCATATATTGAACCATTCCTGCATTGCTGGGAAAAAGCCTACTTGGTCATGATGAATGACTGTTTTGATGTGTACTTGGATTAAGTTTGTGAGAATTTTATTGAGTATTTTTGCATCGATATTCATAAGGGAAATTGGTCTGAAGTTCTCTTTCTTTGTTGGGTCTTTGTGTGGTAAAGGTACAATTCATAGAACGAATTGGGTAGTGTTCCTTCTGTTTTCTATTTTGTGGAACAGTTTGAAGAGTGTTTGGTATTGGGTCTTCTTTGAAGGGCTGATAGAATTCTGCACTAAACCCATCTGGTCCAGGGATTTTTTTTTTTTTTTTTTGGTTGGGAAACATCTAATGACTGCTTCTATTTCTTTAGGGGTTATGGGACTGCTTATATCATTTATCTGATCCTGATATAACTTGGATATCTGGTATCTGTCTAGAAAATTATCCATTTCATCTAGATTTTTCAATTTTGTTGAGTACAGGAATTTGTAGTAGGATCCAATGATTTTTTTTGGATTTATTTCTGTTCTTGTGTCTCCCTTTTCATTTATGATTTTGTTAATTCTATGTGTGGTTCTGTTTGTTTCTAATTGGTTGACTTCAACCCTGAGTTTGATTATTTCATGCTGTCTACTCCTCTTGGGTATATTTGTTTCTTTTTGTTCTAGAACTTTCAGGTGAGCTGTCAAGCTGCTAATGTACTCTCTTCAGTTTCTTTTTGGAGGCACTTAAAGTTTTCCTCTTACCACTGCTTTCATTGTGTCCCATAAGTTTGGGTATGTTGTGGCTTCATTTTCATTAAATTCTAAAAAGCTGTTAATTTCTTTCTATATTTCTTCCATGACCAAGCTATCATTGAGTAGAGTGTTGTTCAGCTTCCATGTGTAGGTGGGCTATTTTTTGTTTGTTTGTTTGTTTGTTTGTTTGTTGTTATTGAAGACCAGCCTTAGTCTGTGGTGATGTGATAGACTGCATGGGATTATTTCAGTCTTCTTGTGTCTGCTGAGACCTGTTTTGTGACCAATTATATGGTCAGTTTTGGAGAAGGTACTGTGAGGTGCTGAGAAGAAGGTATAGCCTTTTGTTTTAGGATGAAATATTCTATACCTATCTGTTAAATCAAGTTAGTTCAAAACTTCTGCTAGTTTCGCTGTGACTATTTAGTTTCTGTTTCCATGATCTGTCCATTGATGAGAATGGGGTGGTAAAGTCTCCCACTATTATTGTGTGAGGTGTAATGTCTGCTTTGAACTTCAGTAAAGTTTCTTTTAGGAATGTGGGTACCCTTGCATTTGGAGCACAGATGTTCAGAATTGAGANTTCTTCTTGGTAGATTTTTTTTTCTTTGATGATTATGAAGTGTTCTTCCTTACCTGTTTTGATAACTTTTGGTTGAAGGTCGGTTTTATTCAATAATAGAATGTTTACTCCAGTTTGTTTCTTGGAACAATTTGCTTGGAAAGTTTTTTCCAGCCTTTTATTCTGAGGTAGTGTATGTCTTTGTCACTGAGGTGCATTTCCTGTATGTATGCAGCAAAATGTTGGGTCCCGTTTATGTATCCAGTCTGTCTATGTCTTTTATTGAGGAATTGAGTCCACTGATATTAAGAGATATTAAGTAAAAGTGATTGTTGCTTCCTGTTATTTTTGTTGTTAGAGATGGAATTATTTTTATGCGGCTATTTTCTTCTTGGTTTGTTAAAAGATTATTTTCTTGCTTTTCCTAGGGTGTTGTTTCCCTCCTTTTATTGGAGTTTTTACTTTATTATCCTTTTGTAGGGCTGGATTTGTGTAAAAATATTGTATAAATTTTTGTCATGGAATACCTTGGTTTCTCCATTTATGGTAATTGAGAGTTTTGCCGGGTATAGTAGCCTGGGCTGGCATTTGTGTTCTCTTAGGGTCTGTGTAACATCTGTCCAGGATCTTCTGGCTTTTCTGGTGAAAAGTCTGGTGTAATTGATAGGTTTGCCTTTATATGTTAGTTGACCTGTTTCCCTTATTGCTTTTAATATTCTTTGTTTTGTGCATTTGGTATTTTTATTATTATGTGACAGGAGAAACTAGTTTTCTGGTCCAGTCTATTTGGGGTTTTGTAGGCTTGTTCTGTGTTCATGGTCATCTCTTTCTTTAGGTTAACAATGTTTTCGTCTAGAATTTTGTTGAAAATATTTACTGGCCCTTTAATTTGAGAATGTTCACTCTCTTCTAGACCTACTGTCCTTAGCTTTTATTTTCTCATTGTGTCCTGGATTTCCCGGATGTTTTGGGTTAGGAACTTCTTGTATTTTGCATTTTCTCTGACTGTTGTGTCAATGTTTGCTGTGGTGTCTTCTGCACCTGAGATTCTCTCTTCTATCTCTTGTATTCTGTTGCTGATTCTCTTTCCTAGGTTTTCTGACTCCAGAGTTGACTCCCTTTGTGATTTCTTCATTGTTTGTATTTCCATCTTTATATACTGGATGGTTTTGTTCAATTCCTTCACCTGTTTGGTAAGGGATTTTTGTGCTTCCTCTCTAAGGGCTTCTACCTGTTCTGTGTTTCAAGACAGTTATTTATGTCCTTTTTAAAGTCCTCTATCACCATCATGTGATTTTTTAATCCAAATCTTGCTTTTCCAGTGTGTTGGAGTATACAGAACTTGTTGTGGTGGGTGCAGTGGGTTCTTATGATGCCAAGTAGCTTTGCTTTCTGTTGGTAAGGTTCTTGAGCTTGCCTCTTGCCATCTGGTTATCTCTGGTGTTAGTTGGTCGTGCTGTCTTTGACTGGAGTTTGTCCTTCCTGTGGGCCTGTAAGCCTGTGATCTCAGATGTATCAGTACTCCTGGTGAAACCAGCTCCCTCCTCGATGGGGTTTGGCTGTGGAAGGCTGTGAGGTGCCTTAGCTCTGAGGTGCAGATGGAGACAAGGATCCTGTCCCCAGCTGCTCCAGTGTTCTTGTGCCCTGTTCATTCCTGGCTGGTCCCGCTTTGCAGTTATTGGAGTGAAAGTGGTAGTCTCATCTCTGAGTTTAGGAGTTAGAGCACTCCTGGAAGACCTGCTCTTTCCTGGTGGGATTTGTGTGTGGATAACTGTAAAACAGCCTTAGCATCAGGGTGCAGGGCAGATCATGGAAACATAAACAGAGAAACAGTGAAACTAATAAATTCAAGACATCAGGCTCTGAATAAGTCCTCCACCATGGAGCCATATAACTAACCCAAACTTCTACCATTCACAAAGGAACAAGACATCCTTGAGTATAAGAAGACCACAGAAGATGTGAACAGTGGTAAGTGAAAATTATAATATCAAATTTTAACTAACCTGAAGGTTAGGAGTAAATATTACATTTGACCTTGTCACATTGGACAGAATTTAACTTAACTATGTAAAAATAATAACTTTTTGTTGAAGTGGTAAGCCAGAAGGTTGACTCCTACATAATGAAAAACAAGGATACCCTTTAAGGATATCGTCTGATAGCATTTGAACTTCAAATGTTCTCCTCAATGGTGAGAAAGTGCAGGCCACCACAACTTAGCTGTGTGACACACAAGATGCTTAAAATGTTTAACAACGTGAAAAGGAGGCACCAAAACAGGTGGAAAAAAGATACGGCTGGTCTGAACTTAGCTGATCTGTAGAGACAATCTCTTGTATAGTATGGAAGCATAACCTGTCAATAAAAAGCTGATAGCCTACTGAGATGGGAAATAGGGGATAAGAGTTCTGGTAGGGAGAAAGGATCTCTGGGATAGATTCAGGTATGGGAACAGATTCTCCTCAAACTCTGAGGAGACAGAATCATGAAACTGAGGAAAGGTAACCAACTACATGGCACTTATAGAATAAATGGATTAATCAAGTTAATTAGTGCCCTAGGCACTAATTCATAAATAATAACTCTCAGAGTTATTTTGGGAATTGAGGCATGGGTGGAAACACCCACAGATATGAATAGTGAGCTTAATATGGGGCAGAATCCAGGCTTGGAGCCTAAGAAGCCACTTAAAAGGACACATTACCATGCTGCTCTGTGGTGGGTGGGCAGGCTGTTCTGTAAGCAGATTACCTAATGTCCGGTTTGCCACAGGAGTCAGTGAATGGTGGAAGCAGGAAGCTACAGAAAGACCAACAGCAAAAGAGCAGATCTCTTACCCCCCAACACACACCCCATGTGGTGCAGCATGGCTGGCTGCTTAGGTAAGCAGAAGCCTGTGTGCTAACTCAGATGACAGAGATGCTCAGTGGCCTCTCTCAAGCTGTAGCTTCAGTGAACCAGCAATTTGGTTCTAAAGAGCAAGCTACATTGTCCAGCAGCACAGACTGTTCCAGCCAGGACTTTAAGCCTTGAACTTTCTGAGCACATATCCTGAATCTGCATCAGCTGCCATATCCATCTCCACTTCATTGAGAGTGACACAGCAAAGAACTTCTCCTGGAGTCCCTGCTAGTATTGGTCACTTGTGCTGATTTGTGCCAATTCAGCAGAGGCCTGTTTCTGAACATGCAGAACCTGAATAGCAAATGTTACAGCTAGTTTTCTTAAGACCGATATCCTAACATTCTTAGAACTCTCAAGAAAGAAAGACTGCAGGAAACATTTTTTTTTTTTTTTACTGGCTATTTTTTTTCACATTTCAAGTGTTAGCTCCCTTCCTGGTTTCTCCTCTGCAACCCTTCTCCATTCCATCTCTCCTCCCCCACTTCTATGAGGGTGCTCCACCATCCACCCACCCTCTCCCACCTCACTGTCCTAGCATTCCATCATGTTGGGTCATCAAGCCTTCACAGAACCAAGGGCCTCCCCTCCCATTGATGCCAGGTAAGGTCATACTCTGGTACATACACAGCTGGAGCCATGGGCCCCTCCATGTGTATTATTTGGTTGGTGGCTAAGTCCCTGGGAACTCAGGGGTGGGGATTGTCTGGCTGGTTGATATTATTGTTCTTCCTATGGGGTTGCAAACCCGCTCCGCTCCTTCAGTCCTTGTCCTAAGTCCTCCTTTGGAGTCCCCATGCTCAGTCTGATGGTTTCCTGTAAGCATCCACATGTGTCGGTAAGGCTCTAGCAGAGCCTCTCCAGAGGCATCCATATCAGGCTCCTGTCAGCAAGCACTTCTTGGTATCAGCAATAGTGATTGGGTTTTGTGTCTGCATATGGGATGGATTCCCAGGTGGGGCAGTCTCTGGATGGTCTTTCCTTCAGTCTCTGCTCCACTCTTTGTCCCTATATTTCCTTTAGACAGGAGCAATTCAGGGTTAAAATTTTGAGAAGTGTAGGTGGCCTCATCCCTCAACCTGGGGTCATGCCTAACCTCTAGATATGGAGATTGGAGAGATGTATACAGGGTCATAAATTTGAACAGAGGTGTGTAGCAATGTGGGATGGAGAACTGGGGGTAGCCAACAGAAAGTCCCAGATGCCAGGGAAGCAAGAGGCTCCCCAGGACCCAACAGGGATAACATTAGCTCAAGTACCCAAACAAAGGGGATTGAAAACCTGCAGGAAGCAATTTTAAGAGAACAATGCCCCCATTAGGATAAGTGGGTTTTGGTTGTTCAATAGATGTGTATTTATCATTTAAAGGGGGTAGTTTACAAGTTGTTATGGTCGTGGGTGGTGAGGAACAAAATAAGGGAGGTTAGATTCAGGAACTTCTTTTCCTCATTTTTTCTTGCTTCTACCTTTTTCCCTCTCCTATCTAGTGTTAAGGAGAAAAGAGAATGGATGAAAAAAGGGAAAGGAGGAAGAAGAAACTTCTGCTTTCCTTGGAAAGTCAGTTATGTCAAATGTTTTGCTAAAGCAGACATGTGAAAGGATTCATGGTGTTAAGCAGGAAGATAAACATAATAACCCAATAGCCTGTGGATGGTGCTGGATGGTAATGGTACACCCTGCCATTCCTTACTGTTCATCGTTTGTCTTCATAGAAAGAAATGCACAAAACAAACCACATCTGGTGTTCTGGCAGATCCCTACCAGTTGCAGACTTGGGAAGATTAGCAGAGTGAAGTGGAAGTTTCTGGATATGTCAGCTGATACAGGCTCATGCAGTTTTACTAAGACAGACTCATGTATTTTGCTGAGGAAAGATCCATGGGAGGACATGTGATATTTGGAGGGAACATAAATATGAACACAACATGACAGCCAGCTTGAATAGCTAGCTAAAGTGGTCATGCATCTTCGTCTTTGCTGATCTTCACTTCACTGAGAGTAGCACAGCAGAGAACTTCTCATGGAGTCCCTGCTGGTCCTGCTCACTCATGCTGACTTATGTCAATTCGGCAGAGGCCTGGCAGTTTCTGCCACCACTGCTGATTAGTGTTTGCTATCCTGACACTACTGAACCGAACTGCTGATATCCTGACAACACAGATTGAATTTGCTCCAAAGAAATATTTCTAAATAGGTCCACTTCCCTGCATCTAATAGCTGTTCTTTTCTGCTACCCATGCTGTGGTTGTCTAGAAAGGAGGTTATAGCATTTAAGAACATGTGGAGCCTTCTTTTGCCTTCACAGGCACCAGGTATGCACTTGGTATACACACCTACATTCAAACAAAATGCCCACACACATAAATACATCTAAAAATTAAATAAAACAAAGAAAATCATTTCTAAGCATGCCCAGTAGCTTGCCTTTTAGAGGATTCCAGATCCAGTTAACAACCTAGATAGCCATCATATGGATCCAAACAGAATATACCACATTAGAAATACAAGGAACAGGGAAATACAAGTAGCATGACTCTTTCAAAAATTTCATTTCTCATGCTACCAATTCTAAGGTTATTTAAGTAGAGTTCTTAATAAAGAATGATTCTTTCTAAAGATCAAATTCTGGAAGACTTCTGAAAGTTCCAAACAACCCAGGTAATTCCTACCCCCACAGGTTACTAGCTATAACTAGATAGTAAGAGTTTGCTGCTGAAGATACCATATGTGCTGGTAATAAGACAAGAAATCAATCTGGAACTAGAAGCATTCTCCCTGATTGCTAGCCCCCATAGTGTCCAAAGGTGCTATGCAGGCTTCTTGGAGACAGCAGTCTTAATTATCTGTAGGCCCTGCACGCAACACAACTGGCTAGCCTGTACGTCTGTTACAGAGGTATCCAAGTGATTTGTGATTGGATTTGAGACTCACTCCACGTAAGGAAAGCTACATCCAACACACTATAAATCTAGTAAAAAGCCTGTGACTGTGGTGTTGACTTGTAGTGGTTGTCATTTTAGACATGATTTATTACATTAGTTTACATATGATATAGACAGAGTAGTCTAACAGTTGCTAAGAATCTGGTAACTGTCCGATGTATCACAATGCTGCAATACAAATCTGGTATTGAAGATCTGAAGGGTCCCTTACACTGGTCTTCAGTTTACACTGGAAAACAAGCAACAGCAGTGGAAATAACAGAGTAGCTGCTGTGATTAGCAAGGGATGAAAGCAATAAAGCAGCCCACTGCTATTGACTAAATAGACTTTCTGTATCCTTCAAATTCCCTTCTAAATTTTTAATGCATGCCCATATATTAGTGCTGTTTCTCAGCTTTGGTCGAAGAAACATTGGAAAGCAGTTATTGGAGAATCTTACAGCTACTCAAAATGCTAAAATTAAGGGACTGCCAACCTTAGATAGGCCATTTAGATCATATCCTTCAAAGTGCAGGGAACATCCTGAAACAGAGGATGGAAAGAATTTTAGAGCTGGGGGAGGGGGAAAGAGTATTGAAGGATGCTGTCGTCTGGGTAACCCACATACCTACAGGACCCTCCTTCACAAACCTCCACAAGATTGGACCCATCATCATTCCCTCAAGAATTTAGGAGTTTCTAAAGGCTTTTCTCTTCTTTGGGGCAGTTATTGGTTGCACATGAGGGTCCAAACTTCCCTGAAAAGCTACTGGCAATTAACTGGATATTGAGGACGAGACATAATATTCTATGGTATAGCCATCATTATGTTGTTCATTTATGGCTTTATAAATATCCTCTCACCCATGCTCAGGCAAACAGCCCTAATCAACTCACTGTTGTCCTTTAGTGGTCTGCCCAAAATAAAGGACAAGCTCTTTTCCCCACAATGTCCTGCCCATGCAGATGAGGTCAATGGACCAAGCCCTCTGAAACCATGAGCCAAAGTAAATTATCCCTCTATTTAGTAGTTTCCATCAGATATTTTGGTTATAGTAACAGATCCCACTGGTACTTTTTGTTTTACTCAAAAATCCTGTTAGCCAAACTGTGATAAAATCTTTTGAATTTGCAACCTACAACGTATGATTCTGAGAAACTTAACTTTCTTTAGTAAGCTTTCTCACTTGTGAACAGGGATACTGACACCACACTCGTGAAGTTGTTGAGAAGAATGCAGTAAAGCGATATTGCCACTTAACAAAGTATAAGTCCTGTTTTCTATTCTGTCAATTTCCAGACAAGCTTTCTGATTTCAGTATCACAGATCATCTTTTTTTATACCTTATGCAATTCTTTCCTTGAGTCTTCCTTAATTTCTTTCCTGTTACTGCTCACTCATCGCAAAGCTATAAACCCACATTCCTCACGCCTCCCCCAGAACAACCCACTTCAAAGAAATGTGCTCTATGGTCTCTAAACCACAACAAAATAAAGGACCTAAGGAAACAATCATGCTTTTCTGCAGGTTGAACATACTCAACAGAGATATTCTGCTGGTGGAGGGTGGGGGGTGACTGTCTTAGTCAGGGTTTCTATTCCTGCACAAACATGACCAAGAAGCAAGTTGGGGAGGAAAGGGTTTATTTGGCTTACATTTCCATACT